>NW_027286908.1:4482500-5052234 GCF_022747635.1 Hetaerina americana
ATATGAGTATTTATTCGCCGTTTGGCGGGATTTCGTGTTTGAATGTGTATATATATATATATATATATATATATATATATATATATATATATATATATATATATATATATATATATATATTTGTATTGCAAACTAGGGAATAAAATATTTCAAATGAAATTTTGTACTAGTGTTTTTATGGTAATAGTTTCTTAAGATTTCAATTTACTCTTTGTGGTTTGAGGATTTTTTCTTTTCAATTCATTTTTTAATTTACGGGTAGTGGTAGTTGAATTTTATGCGAGTCAATATCTGGGTATAAAAAATATTCCCCTGCGTGCTCCCGTTGTACTCTACTCCCAAGATGGCTCCGAGCGCAGAGAGAAGTGCGTGACAGCGTGAATCGCTCGCACCCTTCCGTGCAAACCCTCGGCAGGAAGGCTGACACCCTGCGTAGGTGCCTTAAAAGGATTTCGGGCACGCCTTTAACTCTCCTTTCTCCCTCAAACCCTTCCGAACGCCCACGCCGTGCGCTGATGTGTAGGGGGGCAGGTGCGTCGTTTGCATCGTTGCCTTGGAAACCGGCCAGGGAAAAGGGGGAAGATGGGGGTGTTGGAAGGACGAGTGTGGACACACGCACTTGGATTATCGTCGGGTGAAGAGAGAGAACCCTACACATGGAAAAGGGCGCTTACGAAGCAAATCGTTTGGGCACGTACCCTTAGGGACAGGTTAGCTCACCCCGAGGGTTGCATAGAATTGGTAGAATTACAGTGGATAAGGCCGTGGATGAATTATTAGGAAAATGTGGACGTTTCTGAGATGAACGTTTCAGCGCAAGGAGTCCCAGGAAGAGAAATGGCATGATACGAGCAGGATGTACATAGATTGGGGAGCTGCTACAAACCAATACTCGGATTCAACTACACTGTACCCTACAAGAAACCACTAGGGTGTATGGCAGGGTGTGATCACACACCAGGCATGGGGGCATCAAAAATTAAGTTTTTTATTGATTTTTTAGTTACGACACATTTTTGTAAAACAATTGTAATAAAGCGAATCATAATAACTACTCGTACTTGCAAAATGCTTTATAATTAGATATAATTCTCTATGCATACGAGAGTAGCTGTTAGTAAGAGGAAGGATAATAAAATGAAGGTTAACTGAGATAATGAGAACTGAAAAAGGCTAATTACAGTGAAAAGCTAAAAATAATTTTATTTGCCCCCTAAAACTTCCGGATATGAGTTATTCTTATCCCTTTTCGTTCCGTGGCAAAAATGACATCTTCAATCTATCTGGTCTACACTTAATCTCTCTAACTTTATTAACATTATCTCTCCTACGTTAGAACGATGTGGCAAATAGTACATTTTCAACATCACCGCTAAAGAGAAATCCTTCCAATTTATATGCAAGAAATTTAACAAGCTGCAATTTACCCTTCGCTCCATTAAGCGATTCCCAGCCTAGCTCCTCTAACATTTTGGATGCATTTACTCGATTTCTCATAAGAACGTTTCACAAATCTAGCTCGTCTACGCTCTACGCGATCCAATTCGGCAATTAATCCAACTTAATGACGATCCCATTTATACCAGCAGCATATTCTAAATGTCTTTATACATTTTAACATAGCACGTATTTTCATGAATATTTAGTTGATGTTTTTTTCCCCATTTCCTAACTATTAAAAAAACTCTTGCTCTCCCTCATCCCTTATCCTTTGAAACTGGTGCTTGCACCCCATACCATACTCCTTTTTGGTGGATCGCGGGGTATTTATGTGCATAGATGGTAAGTGTAGAATATTGGTGGCTCTAACTGGAAGATAAAGTCAACCTTAAGCTTGACGAGCTATTATAATACGTGTCTAGCTTGGGTGCATAAGGCTACCCTTGCCTCCTTTCAGCCAATGATAATGATGGTTAATACGCCTATCATCCCTCCGTACGGCCAAGCTTACCCCCCTCAACTGGAACACTGAGAGGGGATGGACCTCAAGACCATCTTTGAACCCTTCATCTCACCCCCTATTTCCCCCGCTCAGCCCCCTCCTCCAACTACCACTATTACTACTGCTCCTCGCTGGACCATGATTTAATCTCATGAGGGAAAATCGCACCGACGAGTTTGATTCCCAAAGGATGGCGGAAAATACGTCGTGGCGCCGAGTCCACGACGGACGACGCTGTAATTAAACTGATCCATTGCATGAGATCATGCGTGCGAGATACCGTGATTCATTTTCACGGGTTAAATACGAGTTCCTCGTTGTCATTTTCGTCCGAATACCCTTGTTTTATGGCGCTCTTGCATTTCAATCAATGACGTTCGAGATTGAGCGGAAGGAGGAGTCACTCACTCAAAGATGTTTTTTAGGCCATAAATTGAACCAGATTAAAGCGTATTCCTAGCCGTACTATAATTTGCATCTTTTGATGATCGTTAGATTCGTAACGTTGTGGACATAGCGGCATGACGCTACTATGAACTTATACGAGCACGAGAATAATTCTCTTTTAACGTCCAGAAGTAAAGCTTGAAAACCAATATTTTTACAGCTACTGAATTTACGAGATAATGATGATGCAAGTCATTCCTAAATGCTGATTTTTCTCCAGAAAATATTTTAACCGGACGGAGAAAAATGGTTCCAATTCTAATGAACGAACATTGTTTAACATTGACGCGATACATTATGGCGCGCTCGGTACCAAAAATTGAGATATACTAGTATTTTATAGTATACTAGTATTTACTCGTAGAGTATAGAAAGTCTGTTATTTCACTTCTATCTATCTAGCTTACCAATAAAAATAAATCCAATACATGCGAAATTTCAGTATTCAACATTAAATTGGATAAAATACATAAATATCGATGTTTAAAAAAATTAATCGCCTTGGTCAATTCCGGTCAAAGCGAATGATTTACGAGTATGCACTTTGAAACTAGAGTGGATTTAAATAAGGTCTAGTTGACGCTCCTAGGAAAGAAATGTCAACTATTTTTGCAATAACTGTTAATCGTTGATTGTAAAAAGTAAATCAAAGGAGTTTGATAGAGTAAAATGGTAGAATTAATGATTGTATTTAAGAAAATAGGAATAGATTGGAGGGAAAGGAGGCTAATCTATAACCTGTACATGTCTCAGACTGCTCAGGTTCGGGTGAGAAACGGGGAGTCCGGATGGGCAGTGTTAGGAAGAGGTGTAAGGCAGGGCTGCCCTTTATCACCGTTGCTGTTCAACCTGTATGCAGAGGAAATGATCAAAGAGGCATGGGAAGAACTGGAGGCAGGAATGGAAGTGGGCGGGAAATTCGTAAAATCAGTTAGGTTTGCGGATGACCAAGCCAAGGGATTGTTGAGGAGGATTGCTGAGTGCATTGGAAAGTCATACATAAGGCATGGGCTAATAATCTACATCTACATCAACACAAAACACCACAAGAGCGTATGGCGGGGGGTGTCAGGACACCACCCGTAAAACAGAATGGAACCAAATGCAAAACTAACAAAAGCAGGCCAATTCACACCCAGAGAAACGCATATATTTATCCAAAGCTCATTTTAACTTACACGCATGCAAATACATACGTGTATATTAGCCACTAACGTAAATTGCTCATACGAATATACCTTATGTGTACGCAGCGCTTAATCCTATCCTTAATTGTGAATCCAAAGTCTTGACTATTTCTTTGATGGCGCACATTTCTAACGATTATGATTCCTGATTATTCGAGGAAAGAACTAGTATTTGTATCTATTTGTGCTGGAATATATCTCCCTTATCTTATCTTTGTGGTCTGACCTACCCAAAATGTGTGGGGCCGTAATAATTCCCATTGAGTCATAGTTGAAATCGTGTGTTCTGAACCTTGCTAAAAGTCTTAAAATTTCTTCGCATCTCAAGCGGCTCCGAGATTAATTCTCTAAAGCAGACCTGTCCTAGCAATTGTACACATAGCAGAGGTTATGCTGTCTCGGAGAAAACAAATCTAACTTACATTTAAAAATTAGGAGTTTATAAACTTACAGTAGTTGGATCAGGTTACCCATCTCGGAAGTGTTTTATGACTATGATTCGTAATGTTCGAAGCAGTAGGGTCATAATGAGCAAGGACATAAAGGCAAATAAGCTTCCTGGAGGAGGAGGAAATTGCTGGCAGGGACATTTATTATGGGTGTTGAGAAAAGGCTCGTCAAAACTTTGATATGGAGCAGGGTTTTGTACGGCGCGGAAACATGGCCGTTGAAGCAATACGATGAACGTGGATTGGAGGCTTTTGAAATGTGGGCATGGTGGGGAGAAGGTAAATTGGAGAGAGAGGAAAACAAACGAGGAAGTGCTGGGTATGGTGAGTGTGGAGGAGGAAAGGGGATTGGTGGGAGAAATCCAACAAGAGAGACGGATACACAGCGTTTTGATTGGCGATAGAGTGTTTAAGACAGTGATATGCAGAGAGGAGGACGTCAATTGGACGGGCATGTTGGACGGAATGGTTGGAGGAAGGAAGTATGCAGAATTGAAGAAGTGTTGTTGCGTGGAATAAGATTGTGTCTTGTTTGAAAGACTAAGAATTCTCGTGGTATTCGATGGTTTCTGGCTCAACTTTGTGGAATTTCATGTTCATGAAGTGAAGAACACAACGTATTTTTCCTCTGCTCTTTATTTTGGTACTACTAGTATCAACTCTTAGGCGTCATAATCAGGTACAAATTATGCAGTTAAGTATTTAGTTTCGAGATTTTTATTTCCGTTACGAGACAGAATTACAGAAGGGACTAAACTCTCAAAGAATCATAAAACAAAACATAACAAAAACACTGTTTTAGGAGGAGTTCCTCTTAAGTTGCGGTCCATTTATATACGATTCTTGTGGGGAAAGGGGTGGTTGAGATAGGAGGAGGGAGGAGGTGGATGGAGATGGGGGGGAAGAGGAGGGGTTGTGATCGGCGTTGTTGGGAAGGAGGAGAGGGGTGTTAAGCGTCAGGAGAGGCGGTCAATGGGGTTCAAATTGGGGGGGGGGGGTTGTTGCATCTTTCTGTGATGTAAAGGGCTGCTTGCAGGTTTGGGGAGATGTGTTCAAACAATAATTCGTTGATCAAATGACCCTTTTCCCAAATATTTCTGATTTCCAGCTCTTCTTACTTGTCCATCATCTTTCCGTTGTCCATTTGGTGTATCAGTTCCGGGTTGAAATCGCTCCCATGATTTTCTTCCCACAGATGCTTGGCGATGTGACGTTTCGTGAGTTCACAATTCCTAAAACAGCGTTTATGTTCCTCCGCTCGTTTTTTTAATGATCTCCCCATTTGGCGTATGTAGATAGCACTACAGTCCTTACAAGTTAACTTATAAATGCCACTTTGATTTTGTTTTTCCTACTTTGTATTTCTTAGTGTTCATGAATGATTTTCGGTTGTTCACATTGTAAAATGCTATCCGGAATTGTTTCCTAGGAAAGTGTTTGGCTTGTGAAATCAATCCATAATAAGGGAGTCTACGCCATTTGTAATTTTTCACATCCATTTTTACCGTGAAATAACGACAATTGAAATGATGAAAAGTGGGGGTATCTGAGTTATGCATTCGTGCATTTCCCCTCCACCCCTGGCCTCCCTCTTTCTACCGCCCCCTTCCCCAGAGCCCATTCACTCCTGCGATACAGGTCTTATACTCCACCGCCCCTCCCCACTCGGAGGAGGGGAGGGGCGACGCAGTGGAAAGGGGCCGGGAGGGAGGGTTTTCGAAGGGGAGGGTAGTCCTTATTTCCCGACACCTCGACTCGCGCCGAGAACCAGTCTCCAGCCGAACATAACAGTGGAAGACAGCCGGGCGCTTGGTCGTTCTCGCACTCCTGCTCCGCTACCTTCCGAGGGACGCCACGTTCGCGTACGGACCCCGCGCCACTCTCCTCCTTTAACGGCGAAGTAAGACGTTTGTTATCAAGAAGGAAGGAATCGCTCCTCATAAGCTGAAGAGAGGGAGGATCACAGTTTTCTTCGCTTTGCTTGCCACCGGGATTTTCGAAGTGTTGGACCGATTTCGATGTGCGATCTTGTGCATTAGTCTCGACTACGTCTAAGAAAAACACGTACTCATCGTTTGTGAATCGTATAATAAAATATTTACATTTGTGCTCCGTTTGTTAATGAGACGAGAGTGATAGAGAGAGGTTGCGAGTGTTTTGACCAGACCGCTTCGTCTAGGAATTCTTGTTCCAGTGTAATCGTGTCTTGTTAGTAATACTCGGGGATTGTTAATGCTAGCTGTTATTGTGTTCGAACAATTGAAGAGGGCGTTTTGGGGAATATTGACACCGTCTTTAATACTGTCTCCCTCAGCCAAATCTTACTTCCTTGAATAAGAACGCCTGGTTCTCACCGCGACTGTGCCCGAGAGTTCCTCGAGTGACCTCGTGTGTGTTTGAAAAAAATCCTTGTGACCCAAGTGTTCTCCTCTCTCGGTGATTGGCGAGTTAGTTGACTTCTTCGTTGAACCCGTGTCAGAAGTGGTCCCGGCCCCTCTCGTCGGAAGGAAGGAGTCATTGGACCAGTGAGGTTGACGGACGGAAGAGGTGAGTGTGTCTGCATGGTGGCGCCATCATCCCTTGACCTGTTGTGCCCGTGTTGAAAGAATCTCTCCATACGATTTGCCTCGATCGCTCTCTCGACCCGGCGGGGGTTAGCGATCGCCTTCGTCCTGAAGCGACTCGCGCCGCCTTTGTATTCTTCCCTCCCGTCTTGGTGTGAGGTAGTTTTCATTATAAATTTTTGGCGGGTACTTTCTGAATTATACCCAGGAAGAAACCATCGACTAGGGTGTATGGCAGGGAGTGATTCCACACCAGACATTCAACATAAAAAAAATAGGTTTCTCATCATTCCTAGTTGCGATAAATGTGTAAAAAAATTTAAAATAAATAGATGATGATAACTACAGGTGTGTGAACTAAGGATCTAAATGAGATGCACTTCCCTGCGCGTAAGAGAGGTGATGTTGGTAATAAGAGGGATTTGGGAACTAAAGCTAGGTTAGATAATGACGACATACTATGCTACATAGAACGAAAAAATAGAAATACCCCCCCAACCGCGGACGGACTGACCTTATATTTTCTGATCCCTTATTCTTCGTGGAAAAAATGACATGTTAAATCTATCTCCTCTACACTTGAAGTCTGTAATTTAATATACATAATCTCTCCTCCCGTAATATGATGGGAGTAATAATGCATTTTCAATACCACTACCTAAGAGACGCACTTCCAATTTATGCCAGAGATGATATCTGCTATTTAGCCTTCGCTCCATTGTGTGATTCCCCACCTAGCTCATCTAATGTTTTGGATACGCTACTAAGTTTATCATAGCAACGCTTTACAAATCTACTTCCACAACGCTTCACGCGTTCCAATTCGGCAATCAATCTAACTTCGTGAAAATTCCATTTATACTAGCAGCATATTATTCTAAACGAGGCCTAACCAATGAAAGATAACATTTCTCTTTTTAGCATTTTCATCACATATACCTAGTACTCTTCTAATAAACCCTAATTTTTGTTAGCTCGTCCACATATTCCCCGTATGTTTCACCCCAGGAGAGGTCGTGGTGAGGGTAATAAGTATTTAATCGAGCCTGTACTGTCTATTTCGGTATTTATGATGTAGTAGGTGTTCGGGAGGGAATTACAGGAAGGGTAGGTGCTAACAGGGGTGTAGACTGGACTTGTGCAGGGTTTTGGGGGGAGAGGCGTTCTAGGTGACGGGGTCCTGGTTATAGCAATTGAAATACGACTGATAATGAATACTATTAATTAGTTTTAGCGATGGAATCAAAAGTAGAACACCCAATAATAATAATAATTTAATAGAGTGGTTGGTATGTACGTAGGGAGGAAACTGTGATATGATTCGGCGATTGTTTTTTGCCGTGATTGTTAATCGTCTATTGTAATTATCCAGAGCAGAATTTAACTCTATTCATTCGAATTTTAATATTATTCATTACTCCTTGCGTCCACTTATCTATATCCAACATTTATATTCTTCCTTCCCCGTGCTGCTTCGTTTTTACCCAACATTCTCTCCTCTTGTCCACCGCAGTCTTCAGCTTTCCAATCGTCACCCAAATGTATCTCCTGCAGCAGATTTTTCTACTCCATTCGAATTTGGCCCAAAAATCTTTCCCTTCCCCTCATATTATAAGCAATTATTATTTTTTCTGCCTTGATTAATTGTATTTTTTTCTAATTTACTACTCACATTTTCGTTTTCAGTAAAAATCGAGCATAAATTGTTTCTTCTAAGTGTTTAATGCTGATTCTCACGAGTATTAAGCTTTTTTAAAAATTGTGAATTTAAAAAAATCATTAATATAAGAAGTCACGCGAAGAGAATCATCAACCTAATCAATTTTTTCGTTGCATTAAATCTTTCGTCAACCCGCCGTTCATGTTGGCACAATAATCCCCGAAGTGGCCGCCCGGTGACCTAACACCACCCGCCATACGCCCTTTCTTGTGGGGGTATTTCGTGGATTTGCAAGTGTTTTCCGGCTCAAAAAAATATTTTTCACTTCTGCTGCATTCCTTTAAGGTTAAACGGCGAAATAATAATTAACACGATCAGTTATTACGTATAAACTTAGGGTAAAGTCGTTTTCGTCTGAATAGTGTTTCAATAAGTTGAACTTTTTTGACGTCTTCTGAAATTAAGCGTGTAAGTGTTAAGTTCGCGTATTCGTAAAATGTATAATAGTTATAATTATATATGAATCAGTTGATTAACTTTCATGAATGTTGCATTTACGGTGTGTTTCGTCACCCGCACCCTTAGACTGACCCTTTCGGTGGATCGGGGGGTGCCATGCGGACATATGTGGAATTAGTGGTGGCATGGGTGAGGACCTAACACCCCTTGCCATACGTTCTTGAGGCGTTTTACGGGGTAGTACATGAATAACAATGATGTTGAAAATAATTATAACGGCGTGTGAAACTTCACACATCAGGGTAGGGGGGCCAGTTCCTTTCACTGTGCCGGTTATGGTTTCCCAGGAAGATCTGGTACCCGAAATATCACTTTAGCTTGGGTGGAGCTGCAGGTGCCCAGAGTGCCTTGCCCGGGAATAGAACCCAGGACCCTCCGGTCAGCAGTCCAACGCTCAACCCCCTGGGCTACCGCAACCGACACACTCACACATATATATAATATATACATATATATAATATATATATATATATATATATATATATATATATATATATATATATATATATATATATATATAATTAATATTTTTACATACTAAACATTGGATTTAATTCTATATTGGCCCACGGACGAATGTACGTTTCGTGAACTGCGACCACGCTTGTCGACGATGGAGATCGGATTTGGGCGTTCGGATTTCCTAGCGTCCACCGTCAGCTGTTCCGTCTAGCAAATATTTCTCACCTCACGTCGTTAAGTTCTTCTCACCGTCGGAATTGGGTGATATTTTGGTCTGTCGCCCTTAGCACCCACTCCGTTGTGTAACGGTTCGGGGGAATAAAAATAGTGATAAAAAGGAATTGATTTGCCTCTCGCTCAGTCGGACGAAATGGAGCTGAATCGATGTATTGGTAACATTTTGATCCCAATCGCGGGGCCATTTTTATATTCACCTTGACTTGAGCCTATGGACGATTTTTTTAAACATTAAATTTTGCGGTTAATTTCGATTCTGGCATTTAGCCACCCGTTTAATGCTTATTTAAAAATGCTCTGATTAGAATCAGCCTAAAAGGAAACAATAAAATACGCTATGCTTTTTTTAAAGAATGAATTTGTGTATTTGCGGCTGTCATCGTGGTGTATAGTACCACCACAACCATCATATAAATGAAATCAATGTTTGAGGAATTGAATTACTCAAATTTGAATTTGCCGAGTATTTTACTGGTTACACGTAAAAAATAAATTCTCACGCGTTACCCAGTGGACTTTCTTATTGATGGTTTATTAGCTATTGAGTCTCGGATTACACATACATGTGTGTGTGTGTGTGTATATATATATATATATATATATATATATATATATATACATATATGCATGCATAAGGGTCGCGGTAGTCCAGGGGTAGAGCGTTGGACTACTGACCGGAAGGCCAGGGTTCGGGCAGTCCATCTGGCCTCCCTCACCGTCTTCCTATGAAACCACGACCAGCACAGGGAAAGGAACTGGCCCCTCTACCGTTATGTATGCGTGTGGGTATGTATATGTATATACACACACAGATATATATATATACATGTATGTATATTTATATATGTATGTATATATATATGTATAAATATGTATATATATATATATGTGTATGTATACATATGTATATGTATTTATGTATATATATATGTATATATGTATGTATATATATATATATGTATTTATATATATAAATATATATATGTATATGTATTTATGTGTATATATGTATGTATATAAATATGTATATATATGTATATATATATATATACACACACACACATGTATGTGTAATCCGAGACTCAATAGCTAATAAGTATATATAAGTATAAATAATATATATATACGGATATATATATACACACACAAACAAAGAGAGCAAATACTTTAGGGTACCAGCTAGTGTTAAACAAAATAAAAAGGAAAATGATGGTATTAAAAAAATCTGAAATATTTAGCTCTCATCTGCGAATTTGCGTCTGCCTTCAGATGGACTTGGTTAATTATTTTTTATTCGAAAGTGGCTCATTGTAAAAACTTAACTTCCACGTCGAAAAGGATGAAATCAGAAGTGTGTTTACGTAGTTGGTCGTTTCCTTAGTCCTTCACTGAATGTTAGGTACATTTTATACGAATTTGAGAGAATTTATTCCACTTGACAATAGTTGGTCTCATCACCAGGAAGTTAATTTCTTCTCTTTTATTATTTACCGTACATTGAGTGAAGCGTTAGGGGAGCAATGTTGGCAAAAGATGCAATTATCTTACGCAGCCAGTGTTTCAAAGGTCTCGTATTTGAGAAATACGATGATGGAAGCGTTTATGGACCTCCTCATACATAGTCTTCGCTTTCCCCGCCCACGTCGACCCACACAGGTTGCCTGTTGAAAAAAGAAATAAAAATCCCCCCATTTAGAAGAAGATGGTCCAGTTACTTTTTCCGAAGCTGTTTAAGTGGCGGTTGAGTCCTGTCGTCCGTGAAAAAGTTCATGTTTTATTTATGTTTGCCGTGAAAAATCGCTTCCGAGAGCTGATCATCCGCCTCCCTTCTCTTCCATCTCTTTATGGACATACCACACTTGATTTGATGGCCGCATTTCGGACCTCTTGAAGGCTCTTCTTCCGCATGTTTTTAGATCCAGCCGCGAGTGCCCATGTTGTAATCTCACCGTCTCGCAATAGCGTTGAGAATCCAGACATGCTACCTTATGCTCAATACGAATTCTCACACACGTTTAGCCTGCAGTCGTTGAAATTACCACGCCGGGACCACATTTTTTAATGCGATTCAGGAGGTTCGAATGTGAATGCAGAAACACGCGTTTCCGGTGTCAATTTGAAGTAGCTTTGCTTTCGATTGTTCCGCTCTACTACGTGTATAGTGGGTGCATTCCAACAATATGTTGTTGAGTGTGATGTCACGATTTTTTTAATATGCTGTCAAATTTCCACGACCTATTCATTTACCCCTGGGAATTTGAGGCGTTCGACAGTTTTGAGGGGAATTGGGATGGTCCCGTGTCTAACGCGCTGGCTTCTCACCCAGGGTTCGAATTCCGGAAGGTAAAAGATATTGTACCGGCGTATCCCGATCCCTACTTGAGGTGTTTTGTAGTGAGCACGTTGAGTGAGTACGCCGTCCGTCGGATGGGACGTTAAACTGCGGACCCCTTGGCGCCTTTCGTATAGAGTAGGCTGATGCCAACGCCGGGTTTTTCTCCACCCTTCATCCTGTTCTGTCCCTCCCTAATGGCGCAAATGGCCTCAACTGTCGGTTGGTAAAACTACTACTGAAGTTTTGACCTCGAGAATCGTCACTGAAGGAAGTGCTGTCATAAATATTTCAATTCACCCTCAACTTTTGACGACGTAATCGGATCTCCATAAGTAAACAGTTGAATTACCATCGCCCGCTCTTCGCGAACTCTCAGAGAATGCGGATATGCATCGCATACGATGGAGTAGGGAGTGATGGTTCGGAACGGGGGCTATTTAAAGCGTTGTAGGTCCTTTTAGTCCTCCGACTTATCACGCACTCGCCAGTTAAACCCGAGAGGTCGCGAGTTCGAATCCCAACTCAGGCACGAACGTTTTATTATGTTTGCGTGTCTGGGATGCGTTTACGTGTCGATTTCGTACTCTTACGGTTGAGTGTGACCTCTCTTCGCCTTTGAGAAGCGACCGACGGTGTTTATGGAGCGGAAAGCTGGGCACTGGTGCGCTGGCAGATCACGCACCAGAGGGGAGGAAGAAGGCACGGTGTTTAGCGGAGAGGTACGACTGCACACGTGTGAAGCGTGCGGGAGATTTTGTCGGGCGTACGCTTTCGATCACGGGGGAATGGTATTCCAGTAGATACAGCGCCCGTGCTGCTGACTGGAGGGCTCGGATTCGATCCCGGGTGACAGCCCTGGACACGCCTACCTTAGTCTACATCTACATAATACCCCGCAAGCCGCCGCATGGGCACATGGATGGGGGTGTTAGGTCACCACCCGTAAAAGAGAGCAGTACCACAGTCAAAATCAACACCCTTCCACCTTCTCTCAATGCGTGCTATTGATCTGGTTACCATGTGTTCCCGATCAATTGAAAGGGTGAGCGGAATTGGGGCGACCATTCAGGAAAATTGAAGACCCGTTTAATGGAATTATTCACCAAGCATTGAACTGACAACGATGGCAAGAGAAAAACATTTAAAATCGGTCTCTCGTTTTATTTTGATCGGGATCATTACCCGCCGGACATGAAGTGAGGAGATGAGGGGAAATATAGTATACCTCGTACGTTCCCAACTATTTTCCCCAATGCTACCCATTTATTCGTTTACATTGTTTGCAAAAAAATTATCGGGAAAAGTGAAAAAAAAATAATTTATTTCAGATATTGCTACCATGTCTGAAAATTCTTTAAAGTATATCCGTTGAGTGTCGTCACACTAATGCCAGCGGGTTTTTCACGACTCGAAGGCTCCCTGGTAGGCGGATTCCGGAAGATCCTTAAGGGTACGGGTACAAAACTTCTTCGACGGAACTTAGGGTCCCATGACGGTGTCGTTAATGGGAGAATTTCACTTTAGGGAAGAGGAAGGGGAGTGTGCTGGTGCCAAGTCGGGACTGTAAGTGGGGTGGGGAATTGTTGCGATGCCGTTGCGGTAGGTCTTCGCTAGCAGACACTCGACTTTGCTCTTGGTCGTCAATCAAAGACCTTCGGGAAGACGAGTTCAGCGCAGATCTTTCGCGTCGCCGAAGTTTTAGTGATGAAGGTGTGCACGGTCATCTTATCAATGCCAATACGATCTGCGATCATGCGCACAGTTGACCGACGGTCTAAATTCAGAACTTTAAGCACACGTCAGGAAAAGATTGTTATCGATATTTTTTACCCAAACCTTGAATGTCTTATCGTTTCCCCTTTGAGTTGTTGTCACGAATAATGCACGACAAACACGACTGCTAGTATACAATACGTGTTCGGTAGTCCATCTCTCTTTTTCCCATTTTGTGGTAGTTGTCCGTATGGCCGGTGTATTTATGGGTGCCGAAATATGTATTCTATAATTGATGAAGTTTTCTTTGGTCTTCCACCGGGTCAGGGGTTCCATGTTGGGCGACGTTTCGATGCCCTACTCGTGCATCGTCCTTAGGGATGATGCACGAGTCGGGCATCGAAATGTCGGCCAACATGAAACCCCTGACCCGGTGGAAGACCAAAGAAAACTTCAAGGAAATACGCCGGGAAAGCATCAGATCTTACTTCATGAATTCTATAATATGGGATGAGAGTTTCCTTACTTAAGTCACCTGGGGTTTATTTTTTAATTTTTCCGGCGGTCATAAAATGACCCGGCACACCTTTTAGATTTGGATGTGAATAAGTACGATACAGATTTGAACCGATGGTCACCCGGTCAGTAGGATGAAAGTTTATTATCCGACCCACCGCGACAAATCCTATCACTATTGACTGGAGAATTTTAACGGACTTTTAATGGGTGGAAATGGTATTTAATTGAACTTTTGTGTTTTGGGACATAAAATATGCCAAGTCTATGTAAATGTAACCATCCCCAAATTGCCCAAATGAAGCGAAACTTAGGGATGCCAGGACGAGCATGAATTTCCACCCAAAGCGGTTGTTTGCTGTAGGAGTAATTATGGTAAACCTGGAAGAAATATGGAAGGTATGACATGGGACATGGAGGACTTAGAATTGCTAAAAGACAATTAAGACAAGTGTGCTTCGCTGGTTTGGCCGTGTTGGGAGAGAATGGATATGGGTCGTATTTCCATACCGAAGCAATCAAACACAAGGTTGTATGGTTGTTTGGAGAGTGGAGAAGAGGAAGAGGTGGAACTAGAAAGTCGTTGGTTAGTGTGATCGAAGAAAATCTCAAGACGAAAGCTATTATATTGACAAAATACTCCGTCACTTGGGCGTGTGGCAGGGGGGTGTTAGGACACCAGTCATATATGCAAAAATATCAGCTCATACACACACTTGATTTACATGCTACATCTAGTGGTGATTACGAGAACCTTTCAGTCTAACCTCTTAGTTTGTGTAGAGAAACACTCGTGCACATACATGGAAATCATGTACATCATGAATTAATTACTGTACTTGACTCAAACATCAAATTCTGGCAATGAAGGTAATTGAAATTTTTTTAGCGGTCTTGGGTTTGGTTTTGTTGTGCAAAGAAAAGAAAGAATGCTTAGATCTGTGTCTGCAACGGTGTCTATCTCTCTCTCTTATTTCATTCAAAGTGGTCGAATCTACCGATATATAATTTGGTGCCATAATAATTTCCTTTCCATCGCGAGTAAACTCAGAGGTGCCCCGTACCGTTAATGACAGCTTTCAAGTTTTTTCAAGTCGCCCATGCTCTCTTAAGAGATTCAAGTTGCCTCTAGCCTAATTTCTTCAGCATACTCTTCACGCTAAAATATATTTTCCTCGCAAATGATATAATTTCTGAGGGATATTATCTAAACTATAACTACTCATTCGAATCAATTTGTTTTTTCTTTCCCAAGTCGATCCAAGAAACTTGGCGCGTGTTCCAAATGCGGTGGCCTAGAGAAAGCGAAGTAACTCACCTCTCCCCATTACCTTTTCATTACATTTCATGCAATAAATGTAATGTAGCCTAACTTCTTTAAGGCTAACTCGCGTATTCCACTAATATCAGGAGTAGCAGGAGATCATGGTATGCATGGAAATGAATGGATATATTGGTGGCAAGCGAAGGGAATGAAATGGTGTAGTAGAAATAAGTGAATGGGAGTAAACTAACTGGTGGAATGTGGTTCTCCGCCTGCTCTGAAAGGGAAAGGCGTGTGCGAGGTTGCCGTAGGGTGGAATTCTCACCTCGTTGCCCGTCGTTAGTTTGCCCTTCGAATTTAGGGAAAGAGGATTTTGAGTGTTGGCGGTGGGGATATGGCTCGAGTGAATGCGAAAGACTAGTTGGAGGTTACCCGTGGGTCACCCGCGTGTGCACAACCGCTGATCTCGTTCCACTGTGAAGACTGACTCCCTTGTCTTGAAACGTCGTCGAGGTTTGAAGGTCGCCTTTCGTTCGAATAGATGAGATGTGGTGTGTGGCATTGAGACTTTATTTTTTTGAATGAAATGGCGGCGGTTCTCCGAGTTCTATCGAGGATATTTTCTTTTTCAGTAAAAGGGAGAAAATCAAGACTCGGGTCTACTTTCTCTGCATCTCCAGTTGAATCCAGAGAAATGCACAGGCGGTGTCACCGTACCCGAACGTGCTGTGCGCATGCTTAGGTTTACCATCTTGGAGACTTCAACGATAGCTGCTCCGCTAGGTTCACATAAACGGGGGGAGGGGGAATGACTTTCTAAACTCTGTGCCCTTTGCAGGTTAATATCACTTTTCTTCGGTTTATGGTCCGTTTAGTTTAATATGGTATGGCTGTTGGTAGTTTTTACCCAATTTTCAGATAATTCAATGTTATATAAGAGAAAGAGACCGTGTGCGTGTGTATACATAAATATATACACAGACACATACATAGATATTATGATATTTTATATATATATACATATATATATACATATTATATAATATATAGATTATATATACATATATTATTATATATAATATTTATATATATGTGTATATATATATATATATAATTGATGAAAAATTTCAAACGCAGACACACAAAGAAAGGACACTCACATGTAGTTTTGATGTTACCACGGAATTTCGACCTTTCTTTGTGCTTCTGTGTTTGAATATATTTGTTTTTATACATTTGTGTCATCACCGAAGAGCGTTCTGTTTCGAAGATATATATGTGTGTGTATATATATATATATATATATATATATATATATATATACATACATATACATGTATACATATACATACATACACACAATATATAATAAAATTCAATCCATATGTGGTCCCCCACCCGATAGTTCAAATATTTATGTCATCCAACTGATATATGAAATAATTTCTATCTTAGTCAGGTATTCTACGCATTAAAGATATGCTTTGAAAGGTTGTATCGAATATTACATGCAGCAGGGACTTCCTGGTGCCTAAATCCTTGATTTCCCTATCTTGTATCCTTGTTCATTTCTGAGTAATATCGACCCTAGCCTCAATGGCATGTACTAAGTATTCAGAAAATTTTTCTCTGGGCAACTTTTAAGCTCGTCTACGTCGCCCTTTACACTGGTTGGATGTTCTTTTGGAAATTATGAAATGAAACCAATAAACAGTGAATTTTCGTGACTACCATTCCAACCTGACTGACTAACAACCAGTATCTTTTTTTACGGAAAGTACGAGATGAGCTACGCTAGTTCTGTCATTTTTGAGGAAATGTGAGAGCCGAGAGTGACCATTGAATACAGAGAAAATAAGCGTGAATGCTTTTCAGAGGTAGGGATCACTCGAGTGTACTCTAGTTTTTGGCAAGGTTCAGAATAATCGAATGTAAGAATGATACCAAGGGAATTACCATGACTCCCTTCTATTTAGATAGGTCAGACCGCAATGATGAGGAAGATAATCCCCAGGACAGATAGATTCAAATATCAGTCCTGCTCAACTATCCTGATCAGCAGTCCTGATCAACAGTCCTGATCAACAGTCCTGATCAACAATCAGGAATCATGATGGTTAGAGATCAAAGTAGCTATGGAAACACTAGTAAATACATTGGAATTACAAGCGAAGACGAGATTACACGCTGCGTATACATAAGATATATTCGTATGTACATGTGTATGTTTGTGGTAATGCATGTATTTGCATGCATGTAAGTTAAAATGGGCTTTGCATGAATTTATGCGTCTCTGTGGGCATAAAATGGCATTCATTTGTGGCTTCTTGAGGGGTATTATGTAGATGTAAAATGCGAACGGAAGAGTTTTTTTTACAAAGTAGTGTGAAGGATGCTCGATGGAGTAACATAACGACGACGAGACAGAGCTTTTGTAAAAGCGAGTTTAAAAGTTAGGAGAAATAAATCAAAATAGGGATTTTCTATTTGACCTCGCCCACTCAGAAATGAAACTGCTTTAAAGGTCTTGTATGCGTGTGTATTAATGTAGGGTAAACTTTCCAGTGGGTGATGTTAAGTCAAGGAGATGCGATCGAAAAGGATTGGTGGTGTGAGGTTGATGCGGGGGATTTTAAATGCGTGAGTTCGTTGAAATGCCAGCTCATCACCGCAGGGAAAAAGTGCGTGCGGGATTGGATGACGTGGGGTTCCGCGGGAGGGGAGTAGAAATGTTTTTCTGAAGACGGAGGGGGACCTCAGGGCAAAATGGGGGGGGGGGTGGCAGTGGTCCGGTCCCCCCGCCTCTCTCCCACCTCTCTCTTTCCCGCAGACCGTTTAACCGGCCTTCCCAACTTTTCCTTCCCCTTTGCGGCCGGCCTTGCCTTCTCGCATTCATCCGGTCCCCATCGAAGGAAAGGCCCAACCTCGGTCACTCTTCTACTCACGTGGAACACGCCTATTTACGTACGTCCTTAACGGAGTCACCATATTGTCCTAATCGCATGTGAAGTACGCGTATATCCTTCTGGGGTCGCCCTGGGGTATCCTGCTTATGCAACCGTTCGCGTTTGGACGCCCCCGAAAGCGCAAAAATGTGTCTGACTTAGCGGAGACGGCGGGAGGGGAAGGGGAAATATTGTTTCGTGTGCGTTCGAAGCGCGCGCCCAAATATCGTAAAGGTTTCGGATGAGTTAATCTCTTTTTGGTCCATTATTGGGAATCATTTCGATCAAAACGGGCCCACATAGTGAAGAGTATTCAATCGGGGTTGAATCCGTGGAAATTAAGGTATTATGGAATTTTTTCACAAGTTCGATTAAGGCAGCGTTTTGAAAGGTACAACGTGTTTTGGCACGCAGTTGGGAGGTCAAATACCCAAATGAATATGCCACAGGGCAGCGTTCGTGCCGTTACTTTAATTAAATTCGTGTGAATTACCATTTTCGTGATTTTAATTGTGGAAAAAGGACCAGTAATGAGGAGATTTTTTTATATCTCCCGGTATAATTAATACTCGCGGCTAAGTAATCACTAAGTGAAAAAATATAACAGTATTATATATATATATATATATATATATATATATATATATATATATATATATATATATATATATATATATATGTGTGTGTGTGTGTGTGTGTGTGTGTGTGTGTGTGTATATGTGTATATATATACATATGTATATATATCTGTATATATATGAATATATATGTATATATATGTGTGTATATGTATGTATATATATATATATATATATATATGTATATATATATATATATATATATGTATATATATATATATATATATGTATATATATATATATGTATATATATATATGTGTGTGTATATATATATTTATATACACACATATGTAGATTTTTAAAACAGAGAAACACAAAGAAAGGACACTCGCATATGCAGTTTTGACGTTTCGAAAGCACGACCGTCGTTATCAGATGGCGTGCCGTGGAAACGTCAAAACTACATATGCGAGTGTCCTTTCTTTGTGTTTCTATGATTTAAAAATCTACATCTGTTTTTATATTTATATACATATAGTTAGCACTAGCGGACAAAGACAAAAACACGTTGATTATATTCACCATTGACTCTTATAGTGCCTGAAATCAATGGAACACTTTGCATGCCAACTTGGAGGCAAAGATATTTTTTAATAATGTCATTATTACCTGTCAATATCATTCAAAAATATACTTTTTATTTGCGTCCTTGTCTTATGTTATTATTAGTGTAAGAAATAATACTTTCATTCGTTGCCGCTTAGGGCACTGAAATAAAACGGTGACTTGCCAGGTTTCTCAATTCGGACGTTTCGACACGCCTAGGGGCGGGTAACTTCTCTTGGCTTTCCGTCTTCGGGCGGCGCGATGACGCAAGTTTCGTGGGCTGCCTTGCGGTGTTATCGCCCAGGGGAAACCGCGAGCCTTGAACCCACTCCATCTCGAGGAGTGCATACCTACCGGTTGAAGACGAGGAAGCGAAGAGGAAGGTTTCGGAGAGGGGAATTAGGTCGACCCGCCGGGGAAAGGGTAGGATGAGAGAGGGATGGATATACCATTATGCATATTGGGTTGACATCGAAAACACGTCCGACAGATGAATCTTTTCTTATGCGCCATCTTGTAAATCCATCCGAAGATGATTTTGTTTTCAATGCCATCCCTTTGTTGAATAGAAAAGTTGGCGAAAGTGAAAAAAGTATATATATATATATATGTATATATATATATATATATATATATATATATATATATATATGTATATATATATATATAATATATTTATATTTGGGCGGCACAATCGAGCACAAATAAAATAGTAACACTTACACATATATATATTTGTGTATACATATATTTCTATGTACATATATATCTATATAAACACAGTAATCAAGGTCGGTGTGGTAGGTGATGGCGGAGTTCACCCAGTACTAAGGCCGACGGCGTGCGGTGGGGCCAGATCCTTTCCCTGTGCCGGTTATGCTTTCCCAGGAAGACCTGGTACCCGAAAAATCACTTTAGCTTGGGTGGAGCTGCAGGTGCCTAGAGTGCCTTGCCCGGGAATCGAACCCGGGCCTCTCCGGTTAGCAGTCCAACGCTCTACACACTGGACTACCACGACCCACATATTTTCTTCGCTATCGTAATTCTTCTCTCCAAATGCCCTTGCTAAATTAGACCCCTTTTACGTCCGACAATCGGGGGGGGGATAAGTTGGGGGGGGTAGTAGGGTGAGCGGTTTTTAAATGTGAAAGATAAATAGCTCGGTGGGCTAAGTTGCCAATCCCCAAGGCAGCAATGGCTCGTCATTCGGACGACAGGTGGTCGTTGATTTGCGTGGAATGGCGATTCATGTCTCCGCTCGACCTCGCATGCGTTGAAACTGGGAGCCGTGGGACGTCTAGCCCTTTGGCTCCCGCTTCCCCCTCGAGGTTGCCGGTGACCTACGGTTGGTCAGTACCGTGGGGATCTTATCGATGCCCAATTGACCTATGGTTAAATATTTATTTTATATTTAACGCCGTTGAGGTGGACAGAGTTAAATGTCCTCGAGTCCAGGACGAGGGGAATTAAGATAAAGTTATTCTCCAGCGACAGAAAATTAACACGTTGGACCGAGAGATGCCTGGAAGATTAATTTCTTCCTCTTAAAAATAATAATATCCACATGTATCCGGCGAAACTAAACTACCACGTAAATCGTCGCTTTCTTCAAGCGAATGACTATTTTTGACTATTTTCGCGCGAGGTTGGTAGAAAAAATTTGAATACACTATTTAAAAAAAATGGCAATTCTGTTTAGCATCCTCCTGTGGTCCTCAAAGCGCTCGCCAACTTCTGGAAATACCATGATTTCGGTACAAGTGGAGCGTTTTTTTAATTGAAAGATTTTTTTCAAATGTGAATTAGGGACCCTTATTTTTTCTTAGATCTATTGTATTTTTGGTTAAGAATGGTTACGAAAATGAATATTTACCACATATTTCTGAGCCAAACGCCCAGCGTTTCGTGTTATATCAGCGACAGAGATTCGTGCAGACCTTACTCGAAGATCTCGTAATCCCAAATTTCGTGAATTTTAGTGAATTTTCACAAAGGATTTCTTCCATTCCGTCGAATACGCAATCCTTCCACCAGAATGCGAAAGTCTACATGATATAGTCTGATTAGGAAATACAATATTTCGTCGTGGGAATCAGCACTGTTCAAAACGGTTGTCAAAACGGCCCGTTTTAATCGAAATTTCGTCAATCAGCTGATCAACAATCGTACGTCCAAAATAATCAATTGACTTTGAAATCAGTCGTAATGCTAATACAAATTAATTGATCGTTGACTTGATCGTTGTTTAAACAGTCAATAGGGTAACAATTTGACGTTTCATTTGTTTATCTGAGTCGGTGGAACCGAAACAATGATCAAAACAGGAAGTCATTGTCGATGAAGCCATGATTTTTGCTATCGAAATCATGTCCATGGATATAAATATTATCTATTATTCAATAATTACATAGAACTTGTCAACATAGCCTCCGGTGATTATATCGGGGAGGCCTGCCACTATATAGTATGTACACGTACTCAAGTCAGCGGTGCGCTAATACCTTATCTGGAAGCAACGTTTGCGTCTTCGGTCGCTGTAAAGAAAACAAATGGATGTGTAACGATACCTTTAAGGCAAACATTAAGTGAGAATCGTGTGTATGTGTTGGCGAGTGTCTCTAAGACACCGCGTGTGATTAGTGAACTTAACGTTAGGAGCCATTTAAGAATTATTCCAGTTCATATTTTGATAGCTATGCATCCACGTTTCCACGTTATGCTAAGTTCTTCAAAATCGATACATTGATTCAGCACCTTTTACCGATCCCGTATTTTAACCTTGAATATTAAGAATATTCAGTAGCTTTTAAAGCGGAATATTTTTTTTGTCTTTTGTCGGAAGTTTAAAAAATTAAGTTCATTCTGAATCCTGATGAGGTGGATAATTGGAATTCTAAAAATCGATTGTGTGGATCACGGTTTAACGCCTAAGTTTGGTGCAGAGGTCCACTCTCAGGGGCAGTCGCGGCTCATTAGTTTAATAGGCCAATTAGGGCCAAGGAGTCGTGTGTGTGTGTGTATAAATATAAATAATATATATATATATATATATATATATATATATATATATAATGTATGTGTAATATAATTAGGTAATATACCGGTTAAGGCAGGTTTTTGGATGGACACAGCTACAAAATAAATATTTTTTGACTCCTAACAAAACACAAAATCCAGTGTCCTACTCTAAATCAACATATATATATATATATATAAAATATATACCTATATATATGTATGTGTATATATATATATATATATATATATATATATATAAATATATACCTATATATATATGTATGTGTATATATATATATATAATATATACCTATATATATGTATGTGTATATATATATATATACATATATACATGTTTTCAAACACACACATACATACACATGCATACATAGACACACAACATCCATACAATACAAAATGTGTATATATTTTATTTTCTTGACTCTATTGGGTTATTGAATGAGATAGCAATTTAAAAAAAATAGAGATGCGAATTAAGGTGGAAAGTTATGATACCTGTGTATTTAACCTGAATTTCAGCAGTGTTTCCGTATACATTTTTATTTGTCAGTATATCTGGGAAGCCCCTTTGTGGTGAACCTGTTCCACGACCCATTTTCAGTATTGGCCATTGTCTTTTACCGCGAAGTCTGTTTGATTGACGAAGGGGAGGGCCATCCTCGCCACAACATGGGAAATCCACGCATTCGGGGTAATAGGTTTTGGGTTCCAGTTTCATTTTTTTTGGTACCTTTCTAACCTCATGTTTCTCAGAAAGATAAGGGGTATCCAAATAATCAAATCAGAATTGCGTTTTTGGAAAAATTGAGGGAAGTTGGCTAATTACGGAAATCGCCTTGAATTCTTGTTTCTATTATGGCGACAAGGGTTTTTTTTTCCAGTTTACAGTTTAATGAGCCCATATTGTGCATTATATTGTGAAAAAATTGTCAATATTAAAACATTACGTAAACCCTAAACTCTCAAGGCATCACCATAACCAATTAATTGTAATATTTACGTAACGTTGTCTCCTTCCTCGTGATTTTAAATGGATTTGTGAATTCGTTTTTGCGCTTCTCAATTATACGTTTAAACCAAAAATGTATTTAGTCATCATATACTCAACACGGTTATTTAGATTTAAAATACTCATAATTATATTTATTTATAATTAAAATATAATTCATCAACTGACTTTAAAGATTAATGAGTGATTATTTCTCACCGAACACTTCCGCGGCAACGGCTTATCAAATTTCTCAAAATGACATCAAGATGGCCATGTTCAGTGAGTAATATTTTTGCTATATTATTAATAATTATGTTCCATTAAAATAAAAAACGTACGAATGTAACTTTTAGTGATTGTAGATCGATTTTATCTCGATGTAGGTGCGTAAAAAGCAGTAAAAATTGTGTTTATATGCATATGTGTGTGTGCGCGCGTGTATATTTGTAACGACCACTTGATACTACCATGGGAGGGTGTGAAGGAAGGAAATGAAGCTCACGAATCCCCTCGACTATGAAAGTATTAAGCTTATTTATATATATATATATATATATATATATATATATATGGTAATTACCGGTTAAGGTAAGCTTTTGATCGGACACAACTATCAAATAAATATTGACTCTTAACAAAACATATATAAAATATATACATACATACATACACATATGTACATATACATCTGTTCATACATGTATATACCTGGATCCTCACGTAAAGGAGCACGAAACCGCTTGAGATTTCTCCTTCCTTGGGACTTGCTTGATTCCCAAGCGAACCCGAGACGGTTTTGAATTCAAATCAGGCAATTTCGTCACGGAAAAATTTTGACACGGGAACGAACGTGATTCCCGTGATCTTTTGAACTCCTGTCATAATGAAATTTTATTAAAACCTCCTCCGTGGCTATCGTTAATAGATCTCTTATCGTCTATCTTATTATCTCTTATCGATCTCTTATCTTATGGTCTAATGAGAATGGTTATTAACGCTAAAAAAACCCTTGATGCCAAGTTTCGTTGATGAGTTGTTTTTTCCAAAAGAATATGACATTTTATAATGATTGCCACGAGATATCCAAAGCGTAACTTTTACATTTTGACCTGGATTAAATATTTGGTATATAATCGGTTGCATGTGCCCACGAGGGTCACCCATGGACTATTTTTTTTTCGGGGATTTACCTTGTGACTTAGTGTTTTTCGCCTTAGGATTTGAGACGATGAACTTACAAGCATAATCAACGCAATTGGTTCGTCTTTTGTTTCCTCAGACGACCCAGTTTTTTTTCTATGGGAACTTTGCCGTCTCTCATTAAGTTTTTTAAGCGCGCGTCTTGTTAGTCGGTCAGATTCCACGTCCTCCTAATGGTCTTCATCCATCACCGGCGAGCGGTCGTATAACGATAACGATTCTTAAAAAGTAAAAGATAACGAGAAGAATTGTTCCAGCTTCTGTTGTAGCTATCGTCGCCGCTGTTGCCGCCATCTTTTGTTTTTATTGTTGGGACTTCCGTCATGTACTTAGGCTTGCACAAGGGAGGGTGCGTGCGTTTGTTTAATCGTCATGGTGACTAATACATCGTTTTCCTCCTCTCCCCCCCCCTCCATCATCAGGTATTTCCCACAACTCATGTGATAACCGCTAGGAAGTGTGTCTTTGGCTGTTTGTGCGTATCGTCCTCGCCAAGATTCCCATCGCGATATGAGATGGCGATAGGAGAGATTGGCTACTATTTACGGCACTAGTGGAATGTAAGGGCTTTTTTTTCGAACTAGTGGTATAGTGCATTATTTTTAACACGCATGCGCGGGAAATTAACTTCTTTAGCAATTCTAATGGCGCGTCCCATTATACTTATTGACGATTGGTGGCCATAGTTGCCACGCTCGATGGTATTTGGAAACAGCTTAAACATCGTCGCGTTTGAAATGATATTTTTGATGATATTCGACAGAAATGAGTGAAGTTAGGGTTATATTTGAGTAGCTCCATCCGTTAAATTAATTTAAGCTAGAGTTTCGCGTATGTAACTCGATTGCTTGATATACTGAAGTATAGATGCATGGAGAAATCTTTTCCCGCGCTTTCTTACGTGGGAATACTCGGTATATATCGGTATACGCGGTATAACCGTCTGTATAGTTAACCTGGGGAAACTTGATCGGTGTATTCGAACTGGTCTACATCGACAGCTCCTAAAAATTTCAGCTTCCCAGCTTGTGTGGAAGTGGTCTAGAAATTCTGTCAGGTAGGACATGCAATGTTTCATATTTTGCTGATTAATGGAACCTGATTGATGGTGTATTTAGCTTTGTCTTTTGATGCCAACTGCTGTTTTTTTCGTTATCATCACATAATAATTTCTTCATAACGGAAATAAGCTTTTTCAGTGACCTCATAGCAATTTTGAAGAATGACACGCTGGCTAATTATTTAAGTCTGTTGAATGTGCGCCGTTTATTCATGAAATCTTATGTTAAAAATTGAATTTCTTATCAATATCTACATTAATTGGTATTACACAATAGTTTTTATCTCTCTTTTTTTTAGAACCATGTCTTATCTCTGGATATTATCAGGATTCAAATGGACTTATATTCTGTTCCGTTTTGGGCAATTCAAAAGTTTAATTGGGCCTCAATGGTTCGTCCTTTGTTTATTTAAGAAACGATTTCATTTTACGAGGGTCATCCGGAAAGTAGTACCCGTTCGTGAAATAAAAAGACAAAAGTAAATATTAACAAACATAAAAAATTTTATTTGAAAGAGGATCTTGTCTGCCTTCTCTGAGCCAAGTTGCGTGACGCTAGCATTGCCTGTGTTGTTTCTGTGATTGTTTACAATGTTTAAAAAAATTGAGAACGCCGCCAGTTGTGAAGTGAGGGCAGTGATTAAATTCCTCAATGCAAGAAACGTTCGCCCATGTGATATTCATCGCCAATTAAAGGAGGTGTATGGAGACAATGTAATGGACGAGTCGTCTGTTCGGCGGTGGTGTCGCAACTTCAACATGGGGAGGGGGAACACACACGACGATGAGCGTTCGGGGAGACCGTCTGTCATTACAGACCAACTGGTGAGCTCAGTTGACGAATTCGTGAGGAACGATCGGCGCGTCACAATTGATGACATCTGTGAGCATTTTCCCAATGTTTCTCGAACAATTGTTCATGAAATTGTTAAACACCATCTGCATTATGCAAAAATTTGTGCAAGATGGGTCCCTCGCGTATCTCAATGAGCTGGCGGCGAAGGACTATGCAGCAGGAATACAGAAACTTGTCACACGTTATGACAAATGCCTTAATTTGCTTGGAGATTATGTTGAGAAGTAGTTTAAAGTATCCTCTTTCAATTAAAATTTTTTATGTTTGTTAATATTTACTTTTGTGTCTTTATTTCACGAACGGGTACTACTTTCCGGATGACCCTCGTAAATTGATTAAATGTCACAAGCACATGAAATTGTGTATGGAATTAAGAAGGATTAAATTAATTTCCTCTCATTTTTATACCGGTAATGGTAGGGTTTAATTCGAATTAAAATGTATGAATTTAAAATCTTTAAAAGTTTTCTTCTGTCAATGTGGAAAATACATATTTAATACGTAAAAACTTCACCCATTTCCTGCAATATTATGTTTCCGAACAGACCAAGTTGCTTAGTAATCTTGCATTCGGCTATTGAACTCGAGATTAATTGTTAGATTTCTCAAGAAGGCAATTTTTTTAAAATCTTTTAATACTATTGACAATTTATTTTTTTTTATCTTGATAACATTTATTTCAATTAATTTTTCACGGAATAGAGCAAAATACTTATCGCTTGGCGGATGAGTCATGCTAATTTCACCCATGCCGTGTAATGAGAACGAAGAATCGGCATCAGTAACTTCTTTTCTTTGAAAAAAATGACCATTAAGGCTGCAAGGACTTCGATCCTTCGTCATTGAGATTAAAGAACGATGCAGTGTCCGCAACTAATCTCAATAATGACCTTAAAAATAAAGGTATGGTCAGATTCGGATCGGATCCGATTTCGACCTACTTCTTTTAATCTCGAAAATCGACATTTCAATGGTCCATGAGATATGATAGCAGTGTTGCCATTGACGAAGCCGAGGGATGCCGGAATCGGGTTTATTGCATTTTCATTTATTCTTATAATTTCTCTTGACATAATGTTAAAAGATGTTTGAATTTTTCGGTTCTTCGCAATGTTGTTTATACTCTTGAGCTGGCTCCTGTGTTGACTTAATGGAATCGTTTAATATCCATATATCTTTTACAAGCTGTTATATTCTGGATTAGGTGAAGTGAAAATAATCCAAATTATCAAGATATTTCAAAGTAATTAGTCTCTTTATTTCAGTTTTCATTGTACTGCCCTCTCATTGGAAGAGTATTTCATCCCTACCTGAGTTATCCATTGTTCCAGACGCGCTCGTTCGTCGTTGACACTTCAATTGTTCCTCGTCCCAGAATTCTTTTACGATCGGAGCAATTGAGTTGGGATAAGGTTTTGTTGGGCTTCAGTTCGCCAGGAAAAGCTTTTTAATTTTGGGACAGTCACTTTAGTTTCTTTGTATGTTTATGGGCGGAGTGTCATCCCCTTTGGCCGACTTGCTCTTCGGCTGTTATCCTTTTGAGGCCCCAGGTTAAAAGTTCGGCTATTGCAGTTGTATGCGTGTGTGAAAAAAAATAAAGGACGAGTAATGGGTAAATGTGATGAATAAGTCAAAGAGTAATGTTATCTTTCGCTTTTTAGGCCTCATTTAGAATATGCTACTTGTACATATATGGGATCATCACGAAGTTGGATTGATTGCCGAATCCGATCGCGTGTAACGTAGATGAGCTAGATTTGTCAATCGTTGTTATGATATACTTAGTAGGGAATCCAAAATTATCACTAAAGCTATGTTGGGAATCACTCAATGTAAGAAAGGTTAAAGTACAGATTAAATCTATTGCATATGAATTGGAAGGATGTGTCTTTAGCAATGATGTTGAAAATATATCATTATCCCCATCGTTCTACGGTAGGGGAGATCATGTCAATAAAATTAGAGATATTAAGTGTAGAACAGATAGATTTTAGACGTCATTTTTCTAATACCGGTGAAAGAACAGAATAATGTTGTCCGACCGCGGTAGGAGGCAAAGTATTTCGGGTCAAAATTAGTCTGGCGTGTATTCACCCCCTGCCACATACCCTAGCGATGGCTTGCAGGGTATTAAACATACGAACGCAAATATATGTATAACATACTACATCGCGTACATACTATATATATATATATGTATATATATGTATATATATGTATATATATGTATATATATGTATATATATGTATATATATGTATATATATGTATATATATGTATATATATGTATATATATGTATATTATATATAAAATTTGGACAGCAACAAACAATGTAAGAACATAAAAAAACAACACTCACACGTTATTTCTTAAAATATTTCTTTCTCTTTATGTTCTTATATGCATATGCATATATATATATATATATATATATATATATATATATATATATATATAAATATAATTATAATCCTGACCCAAGTCCTAACTCACAGTAATAAACTTGTAGGTCTTAATCAAATAAGCAATTAGCGAGTCTCTATTTAAGGCATTTTCAGCAAATTAGAAAGTATCCTCTGGGCTCTTGGCACTCTACGCCGGCCGGTGCTTAGGACCGATTCAAGGATATTTCTCAAGGGAAGTTGGCAATGTCTTCTTTCTCCCACCATCCTCTCGCCTCTCGTGTATTGGGGAGGTATGTGGGCGGGTGTCGTCACGGCTCTCCCACTCCCTGTGATGAACGGCTCATGACGCTTGCTAGCAACGAGACCAACCCCCCCCCCTCTCTTCCCCAATTGGGTTTACGCGTCGGCGAGGTCAGGGGTTTTGTTGTCGCCTTGGGCACGGTCGCTCGGAATCGTCATCCCTCTTGGCCTTGAACAAGTAAGAGTAAGCGAAAGAGAATGGAGGCAATGAGAAACGCTAATTGCCACGTTCCATCATTATTAACGCACAGTATTTAACGCACTTTTTCTTATCGAAAAAAGTAAATTGCGCGTATAATATGCATATGCACTCGTACACACGCGCATATATGCTGAGACACGTATGTGTATATATATATATATATATATATATATATATATATATATATATATATATATATATATATATATATATATATATATATATATATATATATATATATGTGTGTGTGTATATATATATATATATGTGTGTGTATATATATATATATATATATATATATATATATATACACACATACCTGTTGTGTGTAATTTTTACTGGTTGTGAAAACTGTCAACATACAAAATAGTAATAAAATGGTAATTCAGGATGAATACACATGTTTATTAACGAGACCTCTCCAATTAGCAATTTTTCGGTAGGTCCAACTCATTAAAAAATTCATTTCATTTTTCCCACTCCGACGTAAAAAACGAATTAACTTCACGAAAGAAGAAAACGAAATATGTCTTTTTTTACGATCACTCATTCTTGCTTTCTCTTGCACTGACTTTATTGAAGAAAATATCACTCCAATCCACCCAAGATACCCTCGTTGGAAACATTTACGCACTTAAATTAACTTTTCATTTTTTTATCATTGTTCTAATGCTATTTCTTTCTTTTTCATTTTCCATCCTTGTCACTAAATTGTCAATGAGTAGGATTTGCTCTTTTATATTTTACAAATAATTAAAAAGGACGAACGCATACTCAACGGTTGCCATATCAACTCTTCGTTTATATCCATCGAATCTAGTAACATTGTTCTCTAACGTTAGATGGCCCTATTCTCTAATCTCAACTCCCGAGTCGCGATGACGTAAGTTTTCGTGTAACCTAGGTCACGTCTGTTTGCCATTTTTCACCTCGACCAATAATTCTCTAGCGGAATTGATACACCACTGATATCACGCGTAGCAGCGAATTAGCCTCGCGCGTGATACACCAGGAGCCTTTGTTTCCGCTTATCTCTAAGGAATTCTCGATCCAATTATCCTCCACAGTGAGTGACTCGTTTGACTAATTTTGAAGTGGTGATACTGAAATCTCCCGTAATTGTTTCTCTTAATGACGATAAAAAAAATGCGCCCAACGCGATTGTAAGTCCTGGAATTATCTTAATTTAACCGTGGAATCGACTGATAAGGGATGTTTACTGCATATTGATCAATTGATTATTCAATTTTTAACACCAAGGCTTCTTGCAGTTGGACGAATGACGGCATTCTTATCCATCGTACGAAGCCATTTCCCGCTGACCATTTGAAAGCTCGCAAGTTCATCTCGGAAAGGATGGCCATCGCTATTTGCCGTTTCCAATACTTCATTGGCTTCTGGGCCCCATGTGTTATCATTTCCAAAAGAAATCAAGCAGTCATGGTACCGTATGATACGGCAACATGGTATGCTATGCTCATACGAGTATAGTAACATGGTATTCATCATGGTGAAAAGATATGTCCATCTGTATCCGAGAGATCTGTATTCGTAAATGGGCGAATTTTACGAATTTTTTTCGTTTATTTTCACAATCAGTTCATCTGTCAAAAGACTAAGCCCACCTCTGAGGTCTTCGTCGTAAACATTGGTGCTGTGGCCATTTTAAAACTGAATGCACCACTGTCTCATTCCACTACCACAGCAGGATGCGTACTAAGTGTAGGGACGTTTATAGACACCAAGATGGTGGCTCAAGCCTTATCAAACGCCACGCTAGGCCTAAATATTATTGTAATGGGCATTCCAGCGAGTTTATTTTATTAAAATCTAATGTTTCTAACGTAACACGAAGCATTGGAACGATCAAATATAAGACTCAGTCTATGATGTCATGTTACCATTCTATGTTAGTTTTTATTATTTGACTGATAATAGCATACCTTAATTTTATCTTTAATCCACACTTAGGCTTAATTTTGTTTTTAAGAAACAGTCGCTTTGTAAGAGAGTCTTTTATACGTGCTAATACTTTTTTCTGCTGATGTTTTTCGTATAATTATGAATTTTTCCAGATATTTTATGCGGGTGATATTTTAAAAATAAAAATGTGACTAGATTCGAACCCGTTAGTGACCTCGAGGTCAGAGGGTGAGTGGCCTACGTCCGCAAATGCAGCTCGGCTACGCCTTGGAGGGATTGGGTTCTTCTAAGAGTTGGGATATCTTTCTAATTCCACTTGAACACTTTGAAAAATCGTATTTTGGACATGCATTTATGGAAATTGAACCGCAGCAATGCGTCGTCCATATTGTTATTTCAACCCTCTCCCATTTGGCGGCGGGATGCGATTGTTATAACGCCCTCCTTTGTTGCGTAATTCATCGTCGCCATTTTGTTTTGTTATAACTGGATGATATCATTCCCTCAAGCGTTTTTCCTTTAGTTATTTCACTGACCTTATGGAATCCGGAAAAAATGGAATTATGAATCACGATAATCGAAAGAGGCGGAGAATCGCAATAGATTCGTTTGTCTTCTGACGAGGCGGTGGAATTTTATCGAACTTACAAAAAAAAGGTGAAACATCCCGAGTTATAGCCACCATTTTGGTTATCAGAGTTTGTTATGAATTAAGATTTAGAGTTTCTGACATGATGTGGTGGAAGGAATTTTATCTAAAGAACAGATTCTAGCACTTTTCCTCGAAAGAAGTGAGCGATGCGTATTTCAAACCCAAATTCCAAATCAGAAGTCATCTTCAGTTGCAAGACATACCATGTCTTACCTATCGATATATGTTTTTATAGGTTTTCAAATTAGTTGCGTTAGTCATCAAAGGTTTTTATGTGAAATTGTGACATTTTATGGACTTTCTGCGAATACAATTAAGCTTGTACAATACATGCAAGCCTTTAAGAATATAGTGATGTATTTCCTCGGCAATAATTTTGGTCATCCTTGCAATGATTATTTTTTCTGCCTTCTCTAGTCTTCTTCACAATCGAACGAGTAAGCCAACTCATCTTATTCTTCAGACTATTGTTCTTATCTATTGTGGCGTTACCAACAGTAAACTAATCAGATATAGCCTATAAACCGGTGCCTTTTCGGTTTGTGGAACGTATTAAAGTTGTCTGGCATGGTTGCAACGTAATATTTACGACATATTTCTCTTCTTATACGTACATCTATCACAGATGTGCATGTAGCTATTATGTAGGGTCAAAATAAAACCCCCTGCCGCACACCCTAGTGGTGGCTTTCAGGGTGCTAAAATATCAAGTATCAATAATATCTATTTAGTCAGCGTATAGTTTTGCTTTTGCTCCAATTTGATTTTAAATTGTGTTCTTTTAATTCAGTTTTGGCAGAATGAAAACTTTGCCATTATTGGCATGAGTACAAATCTGAATTGACAGAAAATAATCTGGACATTTCTTTTAATAATTCCTAGTTTAATTGCAATTAAATTTGATTAAAAAACTCTTTAGAAGAATGTAATTTAGGTATTGGTCGCACTGTACGCCGGAAATAGGATAAGCAGTTTTCATTTGTTCGTTAAACATTTTATAGAGGACACCACTTGAGTAACAATGGTAAGCAGAAGGCATTGTGAGCGCACGCTCGATTGTTGCGTTGGTACGTCCGAATGTCAGAGTCGCAAACTGATCATTTCGATCGCAATTTTTTTCGCTTATGAATCTCAATGTATACTGGGCTCCGTCCCCACGCGCGCGCGGCGCTTAACATTTGTTTCTGAGAATCCAGGCTGACCCCGGGGGCGTAACTGGGTTTCGAGGAACGCTCCGTCCGAAATGTTCCCAGGAATGGGCCAAGGGCCGAGGAGGCCACGGGAGGGGGGGGGGGAAAGAGGAGAATGGTTTTTCCTCTGAAGGCACCACTCAATGGGCCGTAATTTTAGACCCTTTAAGGGTTGTCCGTGGTAGAGCGCATTCGTTTTTTCTTTTGTTTATTTTTTTTTGGTAATTTTGGGTTCGATTGTTCCGGTCGCCTCCCTTCTCCTTTTAGGCCATGCATTGGGAGAACCGTCTTATTTCGACTACTACGATGGATTCGGAGGAAGACATGTATAATTTTAGCAATTATTTTTACTACTTAAGCTGAAAAGGGTCAATGATGCATCGGCGCTGTGTGAGTTCCTTCTCGCGATCTTTTTCTCGACGCGCCTTATTAGAGAAGTGTAACTCGAATGTACCTGGGACTATTTTTGAGAGAATTATCTCTAAAAGTGTTCCACCCTCCCAGAACGTTTTACTCACTGGATCTCTTGTGGCATTCCACTTACGTGCCTAAATAAAATATCTTTATTGGTTGTAATTTCAGAAACCACTTTGTTAATTCGTATGCATACGAATTTAAGTTGAACGTGTTAAAATATTTCAAAAAAACAAGGTTTCCGTTGGAACGTTCCTTCGCAAGAATTCCATGAAATCATTGAAGCAGCGTGATCTAAAAAAAATGTGCACGTGACTATGAATGGTTTTCTCTGATTCAAATGAATGGTGAATAAATTTTAACGGGAGCCCTCTTTTTCTTCATCTTCAGCGGCGCTTGCAGAAAGTGGCTGAAATTTCCACCTTTAATTTCTGTGGGTAATACTTAGCTGATCGTGTTGGAAAGTCGGTGCGAAAGGTATGGAATGCATGGCAAAGGTTATGAATTTCTCTAAGTTGAGGAAGGCTTGACTTAAATGTTAGAACAGGAGGGCAAAAACTACATGCAGCAGGCGGAACAGTTAACGTATCTCGGGAAGTGTTTTGGACCAAAATGGTCAAAGTAGTAGGGACGTAGTAAGGAGAAGAATTGCACTAGGCGAAGAGGCTTTCACAAGGAGGAGGGAGTTGATGAGAGGGACGTTGAGTAAGGATATTGAGAAAAGACTCGTAAAAACTTTGATATGGAGCGTAGCTATGCACGGTGCGGAAACGTGGTCGTTGAAACAGGTTGATAGGCGTAGACTGAAGGCTTTTGAAATGTGGGTGAGGAGAAGAATGGAGAAGGTAAAATGGACAGAGAAGAAAACAAACGAGGAAGTACTTGGTATGGTGGGCGAAGAGGGGTTTGCTGGGAGCAATCCTATGGAGGCAGGAAAAGTGGATGAAGGGGGTATTGACCAGCATTGGTATGTTGAAGACTGCAATTGAGGGGAGAATGTTAGGCAAACGAGGAAAGGGAAGGAACAAGATAGGGATCTTGGACGGGATGAAGGGAGGAAGAAAGCACTCAGAGATGAAGAGGGACCTGATGTAGAGTAGGATGTTGTGTTTTGCCAGGAGTCACAAAATATTTATTTAAGAGCTTTGTCCATCCAAACACCTACCTTAACCGGTAGATTACCTAATAAATAATATATATATATGTGTATATATATATAAATTATATATATATATATATATATATATATATGTATATATATATATATATATATTAGGATTCTATATATATGAGGATTCTAGGCATAAAAAATGGATTAAAAACATATTGATTGGCAGTGGGATGTCGAAGACTGTAATAGAGGGGAGAATGTTAGGCAAGCTTGGAAGGAAGATGATAGACCTATTTTGGACGAAATTAAGGGATATATAAAGTATTAGGAATTGAAGAAGAGTGCGTTGTAGTGCGTGGAGTGTCATGTCGTGTCTTTTTGAACGAAGTGGGGAAGTGTAGCGATGTTAATTGGTCTTCATTCATAGTATACCTTCAGCGGTAGATTACCATTAACTATTATAAAGACAAAAATAGCCTTAATTGCTGTGCGACATCACGCGCGCCTTTCCATTTTAACACACACACGCTCGTGGTGGCAGCGCATTGGTAATACATCTCACCAACGATGCGCGCAATGTCCCTGAATTGAATATGTCTCAGAGCTACCCTGAGTAAGTCCGTTCACTCCTTAAGAAAAGTATGTGTCGTCCCCCACCACCTCCTTAACTCACCAACCCCCCATTCCCCCCTAGTGCACGCCCCTTTTCGAATTTTTGACCGCCATTCACCAGAATCCGGACCTCTTCCTCCGATCCAGTTCGAAAGGAGAAAAAAAATAATAATAATCCCCCTGACCCCTCAATCCCATTAAAGTGAATCTGGGGCTCCGTCTTCTTCCATGATTCCTGGCTCTTCTCTCGCCACGACTTCAATGGGAATTCGTAAACGAGTAGAGGCTACTTCCGGCACTTAAAAAAAAATACAGACGGCGGCGGTTATTCGCCCTTGTGGCGGTCGGCCCCAGTATATTTTTTATAGAACCATTATGTATTTGCATGTAATTCACCCGTTTTTAATACCTCCTGGTATTACTCGAAGGGTGCAGTTCCTAGAAAAGGAGAGATATCCCTACATCTTCCTTTTAACTTCAGCTATAATAAGATGGCGAATGTGTTTAAAGAGAATTTCCGAATAATTTGAGTGTTCTTTGAACCAGAAGGACAAGGTTTGAGGTAATTTACGAATATTATAGTGCCCCTACTCTTCTGATAATGTCGTACATTGACGGCATAAGCGTAGTAATGTTGGCATTAGTTGGTTAATTTGCCGAGCACACAGCAGTGGTTCGCAGATAATTAAGAAAACCGAAAGATAGCGAACTACTCTCTTGACCATTTAGATATCGGAGTGGTGGAAGGAATTTGGGGATTAGAATTAGAACGGCAGATAATGTATGCAACACTGTGAAGTTTTGGAATAAAAGCGAACATATAAATAAGACGTGAGTCATCCCAAGACATGGGATCTAGTCTAAACATTTCAGAACAGGACGAATACTTGGCTGTCGCAATGACATCTTAATGGGGTATACACACATCAGGAGAATATGCTGGTTTAGCTTTGAAGAACCTGAGGGTTTTTTCCCAGATATGTGTAGCAATGGAGACTTCTAGAAAGGTACAGGGCACCTGAGTTTCCTTGCAACACCGATGCAATAACTATGGTACCAAATAATATTTGTAGGTGCGACTACTTGAAATAAAATAAGAGAGGGACACATTCACATGTAAACAGATTCAATAACTCATTCTTCCCTATACAATCCACGCGGCCATTAACAATGTCGAACCCAAGAGCGCCTAATGATTTTCAATTTAATTATTTATGTACCCTGCAAAGCCACCGTTAGGGCGTGTGGCAGGGGGTGAATATACACCAGACTAATTTTGACGTAGATTGGAGGCTGTTGAAATGTGGGTGTGGAGAAGAATGGAGAAGGTAAAATGGTCAGAGAAGAAAACAAATGAGGAAGTACTTGGTATGGTGGGCGAAGAGAGGGGTTTGTTGGGAGAAGTCCTATGGAGGCAGGAAAAATGGATGAGGGGCGTATTGAGCGGCAGTGGGATGTTGAAGACTAATACAGGGGAGAATGTTGGGCAAACGAGGAAAGGGAAGCAGCAGGATACGGATGTTGGACGGGATGAAGGGGGGTAGAAGGTATTCAGAGATAAAGAGGGACCTGATGTAGAGTAGGATGCTGGATGTTGTGTTTGTTAGGAGTCACAAAATATTTATTTGGTAGCTATGTCCATCCAAAAACCTACCTTAACCGGTAGATTACCTAATAATAATGACCCTACTACGACCAAATAATGTTATTATGATCCCTTATCGTTTGCGGAAAAATGGCATTTTAAGTCTAACGCTACTAAGTTTATCATAACAAGGTTTTACAAATCTAGCTCCTGTACACTGCGCGAGATCCAATTCGGAAATCAATCCAACTTCGCGAGGATCCCATATACTAGCAGCATATTCTAAATGAGGCCTATACAACGACATATAACGTTTCTCTTTAATATTTTCATCACATTTCCCTGGTACTCTTCTAATAAATCCTAATTTTTTGTTAGCTTGTCCACATATTCCCCGTATGTGTTTCATCCAGGAGAGGTCGTGAGTGAGGGAAATTGAATGTATAAACTAATATATCTGTATGTATGCTTGATGCCCTGACACCTCCCACCACACGCCCTTGTGCCCCCTATTGTGTAGACTCAAAAAGGAAGGAAAATTTCGAATGCAAGAGTGGATTTAGGAGTACTGAAGAGTTGATTAAAAGGGCATACGTATCGTGAAATAGCTTCAAATGTGGCTTTGGTTTTTCCTTTTCCCCCTCCGCATAGATACGTAGCAGCGTGAGACGTGTATGCATGCCAAATTACTTTTTCGTCCGTTAAAAAACTTTTCGTTCGATATATAACGTGTGAAACCTACTGCATTATTGCGGCATTTCTGCTGAAATCACCTGTACCATGATTTATAAGGTTATGAGCTTCAATTATTGGCAACAACGATATTGTTTTTCCCAAGGAAAACCGTAAGAGTCGCTGGTTTTCGTAACAGGCGCCCAGGTTTTCCCAGGTATTAAAGGTTATGTCTGTTGAATCAAACGGGATAGAACTGTTTCCGGCTGTATTTTGTGAAACGCTCCAGATTATAATATATTAAATCAGTACTTGCGTTTTCGCACAAGTGTACGTAAAGTTATTTATATCACGGCCAGATCTCTTTGAAGGGTAATGTCTTCAGGTGAAGGGAATATATGGAGTTCATACTTTAGATATTCCAACTTCATAGTCATACCGATGATGGTGGTGGATTTAGGCTTGGGAAATATCACGCCGGGCGCCATGTTCAGTTCTTGCGCAGACTGACGCAATAATCGCTAAGCAATCGTCCTCGGTAGCATAATGGAGAGTAATTAATCATCCAATCACGCGAATCGACTGGTGATTTAAAGTTATGAGGTGTCCGTGGCGTGGTATAACAAAAGAAAAGAGAATTTCACGATTGAATGCCGGAAAGATAGATTGCGCATCCAATTGCTTAGAGAGACAGTGTTAACAATACATTGATCACGTGACATTGGTATATTATTTTTGAGCAGCGATTCAAATTCGTAATGTGTTCCATTACACCAGTGGTTTTACGCCAAAATTACTATTATCAGTCGACTGAATCTTCGCGAAAAGCATAATTCGTTTATCGTGTTGAGAAATAACGCTAAAACTAGAATAATGTTTATTTAGGATTCTGTAACAAACTTTTACGATGCGCTCAGCGGTTACATTTGTTTTTTTTAATAATTTGACCGCTATGCGCTAGCATCGTTTTTGCGAAATATTGTGAATTCCTAAAGACTCTTGGACTAATAATAACTACTCGTGCATTGTCGGATCTCTACCGTCGTTTATATTAACTAAAGAAACAAATGAAGTACATAAAAAAAATATTTGCTGGATTAGCCAGCTGTTGTGCAATCGGCGTGGGTCACGTGTCGTTGGTATTCTTCGACGATGATGATGGCGTCGCTTCGGATGACGTCACGCGCCATGTTACCTTTATTTAAACGTATGAGTGAATGTCGCGGTTGGAAGACAATGGAGCTTTAACCGTTTAGCGGTATTTGGAAGAGGCGATTACTTTCATCTCCTTGGTTGGTTGTTTGATTGTTCGGTGACTAGTTCGTTGCGTGGTTGCTGTATCCCGCGCGACCTGATTGGTCGATTCTGGTGCGTGAACGGGGACGGAGGAGGAGGACGTGTCTAATTAACCGGATACGGCAAGGTCACTTTCGCCCGCGTCGTTGTGTTGTCACTTGATCGAGTTCGCCGATTCCCTTGCCGAGTCACTGGACGGCCATTTTCGGTGTCGTCGTTGCCGCCAGCGCCGGATTCGATGTGGCTCGATCGAGAGTTTGCCCGCCCGATTCGACTCTCATCACCATTTTTGTTTACCTCGGGTCATTCCGCGAATTGAGACATTTTTTTTTAAATTTCTCTTCAGCCACAATTTCCTAGCGAATTCGGTTAGAAGTGACGTTTCATTCGCCAGCTTGGATATGTAATCGCGGATAAAAATATGATAAATAATCTCTCTTGTTATTGGACTTAAAATTAAACCATTTGGCTTTTCATTTACGACCTAGGTTTCTTTATGGTACATCATAATCGGGTAAAAATACAAGTCAAACTATATATATAGCTCCGGACGGAGAAACCTTTTCAACAATGTAGTAGCCCCTCCCAGCCTACTACTTAATCACCTAATTACCCAGTGCCCTTCGCAATACCCATTCCCCCACTCCTCTGCCAACTAATCGACGCCAAGCAAATCTTTTTTCAACAATATATTTTTTTAAACAATGTATTTTTTTCAACAATGTACATTTTGTAATTTAATATTTTTTCAACAATGTATTTATTTTTTAGCAATGTATATTTTTTATTTCTTTTCAACAATGTATTACTTCCTTCTCTCAGCCAGCTAATTTATCAATATTACCAATCCTCCTCTTCCGCCCCCTCTTCCCACCTCAACCAATCCTTGCTTTCCTCCCTCCTTCTCTCTTCATCCTTCCTCCTTCCAGAGCTATATTTTCTGTGTTTGACTTGTATTTTTACCTGATGATGTTAAACCATAACGAAACCTTGGTCGTAAATGAAAGTTTTTTATGTGGAAAAGCCAAGTGGTTTAATTTTAAGTTCAATATGAAGAATTTCCACCAAGTGACGCCAGAAACTTTTATTAATCTCTCTTTTTGTTTTATTTTCTCTCCTTGCGTGATGATTTTGATATTGAGCGTTGTTTTTTGTGGCTCAGAAACTTTGTCTTTGAGGAAACGAGGAAAGCTGAGACATGGAGATGGTCGTGCATTGCTATTCGTGGGTGCGGAGAACGCCCGAAGGACTTAATATAAAATAACAGGTGGGAGAACAAACGAAAAGTCCTTGTCGTGGCTAGGACATAGAGAATAAGTCATTTTTCACGCGAACAATAAGAGATCAGAATACCCGAGTGTGTCACCATTTACTCATCTAGCTGTACTTAATATCCTTCCTATTACTAACATCTCCTCTCGTATGCCTCGAGGAGTACATCTCACTCAGATACCGTATTGGACGCAATGATAGATATCATGCCGTACATTATCCGAATTATTTTGCACATTTCCTTTAATTTTAATTAATACTTAGGGAAAAATTTAATATTTGATGTCTGACTTGTAATAACCCCCTCCTACACACCCCACTTGCAGGGTACCATATCAATAGATACATAGAGTTGGCTTGCAGGGCACCATATAGATACATGGAATAGTTTTACGTATGTATTGCAACTACAAATAAATAAAAACGTACTATTTGATGTTGCATGGCTAGTGTGAAATCATCCCCTGCCACACACCCTAGAGATGGCTCGCATGAGGTATCATTCAGAAGTGGTAGAAGAAGTAGTTCCTTGCAATTCGTCGTTTGCATATTCCTCAGTGATGTTAGTATCGAGTGAAAAAGTTTCAGGGGATACGAAATGTCGCGTGCGAGACTTTTCCTCGTAGTTATAATGTTCTACAGAAACATGGTGCCGTGCGTCACGTGGCATTCCGTCGAGGTTTTTTCCCAGCGAGGTGTACTTGCACGTGCTTTGGTCGGCAGATGTCCCCGTCTGCCTATCCCAGTGTCCACGAACACTCCTCCTGCCCCCCGGCTTCATCCGAGGAAGGCTGGGGATGGCCGTCCACTCGCGTGTAAGACGACCATCCGAGGGAACGACGCGACGCGCGTCTGGAGGTCCGCTCCCTTAAGCGGGGGGGAGGCCAACGGCGGGAGCAGGCCACGAGTTCCCAGGGAGACTAGAGGGCAGGGCAAGCGAAAGGTCTTACGAGAACGCTGCCTTCCTCCGGTCTCACACGCACCGAACACTCTCTCTCCCTCTCCCTTTCCTCCCTTCGCCGTGGAGGCGCGTACGTGCGTGGAATCCCTCGATTGTCTCAACCTTGCGAGTGCGTGCTTCGAGAACACGTGATAGAGACGTTGGGAAGGGAATGGAGGTATGGTCACCACAAGGAGGTTGCATCGATGTGTCTCTCTCATATACACATACATTTCTATATATGTATATATATATATATATATATATATATATATATATATATATTTATATATATATATATATATATGTATAAATATGCGTGTGTGTATACACAATGACAAAACAGGGTCTTCTCGTGTTAGTTTTCATAGACTTTGACATAGAAAATCCAAGAGTTTATTCATACTCTAGCTGTTGACGGTTAAGGAATTATCAATGGAAGAATTATGGATTGTTGGCGTAGAAATATATGTTTTTCTCAAGAAAACTGATATCACGGGTACAATTACGTAAAGAGTTGCAATAGTGTTAAAACCACAGTACCCACTCGCCTCAGTTTTATGGTATTAATAAAAATAGGAAAAAACTTCGAAAATGGCATAGTTTCAGAAATATACACTTCTTAAAATCCATCCAAATTTAAGTTTTACGAAACATTTTAGATATTGATGATAAGCTAGCTAGCTGTGTAAAGAGTGCTTTCAAAAACTGTGTGTTCCTGTAATACCTAACTGCTGGCGAAATACGCATGGATGGGTGTTGCATTTAGTTTCATCACTCTGTGCCAACAATACCTGAACCAAGGCGACTGAATTGACTTGTGAAGTCACGATCCAATCTCCTTAGCAGGAGGAGATGGTTAGGGGCTGTGGCTTGATGCGCATGCGCCCTCGCGCGTGTGTATTGGACTTGGAGGATTAACTGTCTGAGTGCGCACAGGGACAACGCTTAAGAGTAACTCGTCAGGAAAGGTAGATCGGTTGACAATAAGTACACCAGTGCTAACGACAGTACCAAATGAACACCAGCAACAATGTCGACGCAAATGGCGTTAGCAACAACTACCCCCATTCGCAATTTAAACAACAATGTCAAAATGAATTCTTCTCATATGACACAATTTACTATTAACTGGTGGATTGGAGTTGTACAACCGTCCGTTCTAGGTTAATTGGAATTAACTCCACTGGCCGTTACGTTATGAAACGCCATAAGTTCTGGTAAAGAGTCTGGAGCCATGGGTCGTGATTTACGGAGATTTTAGTTTTTTTTTTGGAGCTGAGCATTAGCATAGAGTTAACCGATCAGGATACTTAATCACATTCGGGCAGTTTGAGGCACCTAGAGGATAAGTCTCCTATTCATCTAATCTATTCCTATTTCCTGCTGTACATTCTTCAATTCTACCATATTCACTCTATCAAACGACTTCTCGAAAGCTGCGAAACAAACAAATACGACCTAATTGTGTTCTATGTTCCTCTTGATTAGTGATCTCATTACTGCAATAGTATAACGCGTACCTCTCCCCTACCTGAACACAAACTGATCATCCCCTGAGTAATCATTTGTCCTACTCGCTATCCTTTTGTTGATGATCCTGAGAACCAGTTGAGCTGCGGACAATGTTATTCTGATCCCTGGAAAAAATTACATCTCTTTATTAATTAAATCTCTTTATCTATAAGGGAGGCCACTTACATTATTTATTTAACCAGGTTACTAAGAGAATGTGACAAAACTATAAATAAATTGGTGTGTGTATATGTATATATATATATATATATATATATATATATATATATATATATTTATATATAAACACAGTAATCAACCCGAAGGTCGGTTTAGTAGGTGATGGTAGAGTTCACCCAGTACTAAGCCCGACGGCGTGTGAAATTCACACATCAGGGTAAGGGGGGCCAGTTCCATTCCCTGTGCCGGTTATGGTTTTCCAGGAAGATCTGGTACCCGAAGAATCACTTTAGCTTGGTTGGAGCTGCAGGTGCCCAGAATGCCTTGCCCGGGAATCAAACCCGGGATCCTCCGTTCAGTAGTACAACGCTCTACCCACTGGACTACCCAGACTAACACACACGTACGTGTGACTGGCGAAAACAATCTGGGTAAAGTGCGAACTGTAAATGACCTGAAATTCTGCCCTTGTGTTCATGGCCGCCATTTGGGAACGGGAGATTATTTTTAAACCAATTCTCCAAAAGCGGCGGTTTATACAAAGGTGGAATGTTTACGGTTCCCCGTGTCCATTTTCTGCCGCCAGAACCGGACGAGGCGTTTGTGGCCGAGGAAATTATGTTTGTGTTCCCCTGTTATTTCGCGCGAGCGTTTGAAAGAACCCAGACGCCACGAAATGCGAATGGTCGGAAGACGTGACGTCTCTTGCATTTTGGAAGAAAACAGAAAGACCCTCTCTCATTTCTTAAGAAAAAAAGATGGTTTTAGTCTTCTCATCCCTTCGTTTGTTTTCCAAGCATAAATCTAACCGGTCGAAAACCGTTTCCTATCCTCAAAGACAAATCATGCGACACGATAAACACAGCTCTTGAAGGAGATTAAAAAAAAGAAGAGAATCTTCGTAAATTATTATTTAACCCTTTGAGAAACGTGGTGAACGTAGTGGAGGTTCTGTTAACTCTCTGACGGAGCAATGGCGTTAATTTCCCGTCGCCTTTCTGGGCTATTGCCTTTTTGTTTGGGATTATTGTTTTCTTCCTTGACTACCCCACGCTTCGTTCTACTTCTGCAACATTGTTTGAACTCGTCTCTTATCAAAGGAAACTTGTGTGCTTAGGAGAAAATGTGAGCCGAAGTGTGGGCGCAAAGATACACTCTGCTTGCATTTTACATCGCACCTTGGTTCCAACTGAAGTTTGGTCGAAAATTCGTATCTTGTTTGATATTGCGTTTAACGCCGCTCAGTTGTCGCGAAGGTAATTATTGACTTTCGCGGGACGCCAACGGTTCCCGCCTTTTTTGGAGGAGTTCCGGTCACAAATAGTAACTGAAAAAGTGTACCGATAATGTTGTGTATTCTCGTGTACGTATTACCTTCGGGAGTATAAATGTGATTCCTTCGATGTTGGAGGATCCTAAAGTTTCGGATCCGTGATGAAAAAACTGGGGCAAAAGGTTTTTGGCATGATAGATTCACCCAATTCTCTCTCTCTCTCTCTTTTCCTTCCGCGTTTCCGCTGGAGGTGAGAAAGACCTTGAAGGCTTCTGAGACGAGAGGGCAGCTCTTTAAGCTGATAGCTGCGTGAACAGAGGCGACTCCAATTAAAACGGATCTTCCTCTCTCGCTTCGCAGTCAGGTGGGCCGAAATAAAAGGAAGACATTAAACGGGAAGCACTGGTTGGCCGAGAAAACGCCCTTCCACGGAACCGCAATGACGAAATGTTTCGTTTCCTCACTAACGGCCGAACGGACACACTATTACTTACTGCTTTGAACTTATAAGGACACAATTAACACGCCCTCAGTGGCATAGTCTGTGGGGGAGTTATTACATATACCAAGTGGCGAACAAATGTTCATTCAAAAGAGTACAGACATGAGGAAAATTGATAGGACAAACATTGGGGGGTGGGGAAGGCGGAATCGAAAAGATCACATATGGAAAAATATTTCCTCGATCGGGACTTGAACTGCGGATCTTTCGACTTGCCAGCCCCCGCAGATTTCGGAGTAATTTGCGTGTCCTCGAAGGCTCAAGTGGTTGGAGCATCGGCAAGTCAAAAGATCCGTGGTTCAAGTCCCGGTCAAGGATATCTTTGTGTGTCTTTCATATGTGTTCCTATGCCTTTTCATTATATCTATTTCCTTATGCATGTGTATTTAGGTAATTTACCTGTTAAGGTAGGTTTTGGGTGAACACAATTACCAATAAAATATTTTGTCTCTCCTAGCAAAACACAACCCCCTTTTACCTCCACATTCTACTTTCTCCCTCCCTTCCTATTCCTGCCCCTTCCAAATAAATTAATATACATGTATATATATATATATATATATATATATATATACTACCTTGATCAAAAAGTTCCCGGAATAACCACCGTGTGGCGCTCCCATCGTTCCGATTTGAGTTCTGGTTTTTTTGTTAAATTGGTACATCTGTTGTTGATATTCCCTTTAAATCTTAGTGTCATAACTTGACATTTGCAAAAGTTACGTAGCCAAGAGGAGATCTATCTCTGTGTGTGTTGGCGATTTTTTACAATTGCAGAAATGGATTTAAATTTGCAACAACGAACTTGTATTAAATATTGCGTAAAAAACGGATTTAGTGGCGCACGGACGTTGGAAATGTTGGAAAAGTGTTTCGGCAACGATTCTCTAAAAAAAACGGTCGTTTACCAGTGGCACGAGCGGTTCAGAAGTGGTCGTGAGTCAATCGAAGATGATGAACGCAGTGGCAGACCATCGACATCGAAAGTCGGTGAAAAAATTGATAAAGTAAAAGAAATGTTGGTCAATAACCGCAAATTAACCATCAGAGAAATAGCGGAGGACTTGAACATTGCCTATGGATCCGCCCAAGACATTGTGGTTAATGATTTGGGTTTCCGTCGTGTAGCAGCAAAGTTGGTGCCAAAAGACCTCAATTTCATGCAAAAAAGAGACCGTGTTGACGTCGCAAAAGACATGATTTGCGAGGCTGAATCCGATCCCACATTCATCAAAAGGATCATTACTGGAGACGAGACGTGGGTTTATGAGTACGACACGCAATCCAGACATCAGGCAAGTGAATGGCGTTCACCAAATGAGCCGAGACCAAAAAAACCACGTCGTTTTCAGTCAAAAAAGAAGGCAATGCTGACGGTTTTCATGGATTACAACGGTGTAGTGCATCATGAATTTTTGCCAGAAGGCCAGACAGTAAACAAAGAGTATTATTTGGGCGTTATGAGACGTTTGCGTGAAGCAATTCGCCGAAAGAGACCAGAAATGTGGGCAGAAAACTCGTGGATTTTGCACCATGATAACGCACCGTCGCACAGTGCTATCATTATTCGTAATTTTTTGACGAAAAATGCAACAAATACCATCCAACAGCCACCGAATTCACCTGATTTGGCTCCCTGTGACTTCTTTCTGTTCAATCGAGTTAAAAAACCATTACGGGGAACGCGTTTTAGCAGCCGAGAGGAAGTAATGGAAAAATCGCAGGAAGCACTGATGGACATACCATGGGTTTTCGCCACGGTGGCAGCCGTCAAGCTGTAGTATCTGCCTTCGTTTTTCGAATTCCCGTCGCGTTTGCAGTCTGCCCTCCCCCCCCCTCCTCCTCAAACGCCAAGGCGTAAATATGAAGAGAACAGCCCTCCCTCTTTTCGTCGTGAAACCAAATTTGGCAATATTACTATGTTTTATCTGTCTCATACCCCCACACAAAAGTTTAGTTCCCTGTTTTTTAGTTTTTAGCGTGAGGTGTACAAATAAGAAAGATTGGGCGAATTATATGCGGGTTATGAAATACAATTGAATTAGGTTCACTTTCTTCACTTGTGCATAATTTCTCTTTAACTGACGAAGGTGCCCAGATGGTTTGAAATTTTACATCTCAAAATGAGGTTCCTTTTTTACATCTTTACAATGTTGCAATAGTTTTGTCATGTTTCAATATAGTATGTACCGCCAGGTTTTATTTATTTCTCTCAAAGCATGGAATATGATTTAGAAATTGCACCAATTCGGTGAATAAACACGTTTTACGTCACAAGAGAGTGACGCCTCATTTGCACTGAACACACGCGAGGAAAATTTATAATGTTTTCATGTTAAAATTTGTCCGTTCCAGCCATTTAAATCTGGCTAAGAGGTACATATTAATATAATCGGCTTTAATAAGGCGAATTGCAAAAGAGATCAACGTGTGAGGATGTTTTTTCTAACATTTTTTTTTAAAAATTGTGACCCAAGTCATGATTTCGGTGAAGTTTTCTTTCAACGAATGTAGTACCACGTTTTAAGTGCCATAAAAAAACTATTTCTTTAGATTGTCATGAATGTAAAGTAAGTATATAGTTCAACAGCGTCTAATGATATTTACCGATAAAGATATGCACAGTCTTCGCGTGGACTTATTTTTTGCGTGGCTTTATATTTTTCAATTTCGGACAAAACCGAACATACGCATGTCTACGTATTTCTTTCGTGTAAGTTATATTGGTACCATCTATAACCTAGCGCGGAATCAGGGAAAACATACGTTAAACTTAAAAGGTTCCTTTTAAATAAATTAGCTTTTTGGATTAATTAATTTTGGATTAAATAATTGGTTATTGTCTAATTTGGCGACTGCGAATCAGAATGTAAATTTTTAAAGCTTAAATTTATTGTATTTGGAAATCCATTTTGAATCAATTATTGTAGGCTTCCTTCCTGCTCATCCTCAAAATGGCGGCTACAATTGTCGGAAATCATTGGTGCCACGTGTGCAACTCGTAGCGTGTTAAGATGGCGTGTGTACGGCTCATTTAACTTTCGGTAATTGTTGGCCCTATTTATACGGTGGTGTCGTCACGGCCAAAAGGCATTCGTCACTTCTTCCTCAGGAATTCTGCGCTTTATCTCGCCCGTCGAGACTTGCGATTTCGGAGAGTTGTCCCTTTGGTGAGTGTATCATGAGGAAGTAGTCTCTTTTTATTCCATTTACTTTTCCTCCGGAAGTTGAGTCGGTCTGCCTTTACAAGACGGCTTCCAAAATTTTGCCGCGCATGAGTTCCTTGTTCCTTTTGGCAGAGGAAGGAACAAAAATGGCAGAGTTAATATGGACGTTGCAATGCATCCGTTCAGTCGAAGATTAAATTTTCCTTATCATTTAATCCGAGGAATTCTATTTATTTTTAGATCAAATACCGGACGGCGCGCTAACTTTTATTTACTCCTGAATACGGTACCAGATCTTCTTTGGGAAACCATAACCGGCACAGGGGAAGGAACTGGGCCCCCCTTACCCTGATTTCTGAATTTCACATGCCGTCGGGCTTAGTACTGGGTGAACTCTACCATCACCGACCAAACCGAACTTCCGGTTGATTACTGTGCTTATGGTTTATGTTAAGACATTACCCTCATCCCTTGCCCCACCTTTTCGCGTATTTCTGTCGTCATTTCTCCCTAACTTTAGCCTGGCTTCATCTGCTTGCTAAGAAGCCCGATCTCTTCCATTACCTACCTAACATAATACCTTTTATCACCTTGCCTAGTCAAACACAATGTATGCCTATGAATATTTCCTTAATTATCCCTTTTTTCTACCTTTTTAAGATTTCCTTTCAAATGATTTTCTTCCTTCACCCAATACAGTTGAAACCTCAGAATTTGTCCTCCTCTCGTCTTAACTTATGTTCTTATGTCATTTTTTCCACGGACGATAAGGGATCAGAATGACGATCGTCCGACCGCGCTAGGGGGAAAATATTGGGTTTTAAATTAGTCTGGTGTGTATTCACCTCCTGCCACACACCCTAGCGGTGGTTTGCAGAGTTCTTGAAAATACCAAATAAAAATGTACTAAAAACTCCCCAAGCACCCGTCGTCAATTCTCATCTTGCAAATACATCTTCCGCTTAAGATAGTCTAATCTTAATTCTTTCGCTAATGTAATTTTTCTTTTTATGCCCTCTTTTCCGCTAAGATTCCGCCCTAATGGCATGAACTGCTTTACTCTATCCTCTCCTACTTTAATGGGTAACCTAACTTTTTTACTTCTCGAGAATTTCGGTAATTTACGTTTTATAGTGGTAAATCCTCACTCAATACTTCTCTCAATGCACCTGTAAATCACTCAATGACAACTGTAATTCCTTGGCTGTTTTGCTAGCTGTTGTTTGATCAAATGAAAACCTAATTTACTTAATCATCTCGCCGTCCACGTGTATTCTCAAGTCAAACCCTTCACATGCATTCATTTATTTTTCCTCATCTTGTGTATGTTGAATATTAACGGCTATAATAATGGGCAGCCCTGTCTCAACCCCATGCCAATAATCCAATGCCATCGTAATTCTCCCTCTGCCACCATTCACGTTTCGAATCAGGTGCCCATAGCTTCACACACGACCGGTATAATAAATAATAGGTACACACATTTGCGGGTTGGGGGTAAAGAATTTGAAACTAGTACCTTTAATAATAATTTTATTTCGTGGGTAGTGTGAAGTTGAAGAAAGGAAAAAACTGAAGGTGAACTATCCCGTTCATTGAAACTCCTTCCGCACTCAGACATTTTTACAAATGATTCCGAACTAACCTTTCCCATATAATGAATATGAATTGCATATGAATATGAATTGGAGTAAAATTATCCGGTTCTGAATAGTACGCTGTCTGAGAGAGTGACAAATTTAAATGTTTGAGAAAGAGTTGAAATGTTGAGTCTTCGAAATTGATGCCGGAAAGAAATTCGGAAAAAACGAGTACTTCTTCGATGCATCATACCATTCAGAGATGACTCGAGCACACGCCCTGACCTTGACAGTCACTCCCGCCCGCGTGGGTTGGATGATAAAAGTCCCCTTTCATACCGGGAACCGTACGTAATGTGGATGAATGGATAGATATATAAATTTATTTACTTCCAACACATGTAAAATTGCAAATGAGTATTTGCCATAGAAATATTGGGAGGTTTAGTTTTTGACAAAATATTATTAAATAATTCATAGAAAAAAGTATATTGGTAAAACTACAACATTTCGAAAAAATAAATAAGATTAAACGAAGAAACGTCACCATACTCGGTTAATGCAGTATTTAATTGGCAGTGAATTCTTCTCGGGATCTCATCCGGGTAATCTCCTCCATCTCCGCCGACGTTTCGATGATTTCGGCCCTGATGACGATGGAAAAGGATTTCATCGAAACTCATTCACATGGAAATAGAAATAAAGAAAAGGGATAGGAACACACATAAAGGACGAACACAGGAGAGGTGGGGAAGGCGGAATACACACACACACACACACACATATATATATATATATATATATATATATATATATATATATATATATATATATATGTGTGTGTGTATATGTGTGTATGCATATATATTTGTTTGTATGTATATCTATATATGTATATATGTATGTATATGTAAATTTATACATATGTGTATATATATTTTATGTATGTTTATACATACATATACATATATATATATATATATATATATATATATATATATATATATATATATATATATATCTGTGCTGTTTATGTCCTTATACGTGTTATCTATTACATATCTCGTACACTTACATCCTTGAGAAGTAGAGGACGGAGATGATTCATTTTAATGTTTGACTCGTTATATATAGTAAGTCTGTCCAATGACACATTTGTACTCGGAACTCGGTAGTTATTTTGATCCTCATCGGTATAAAAACGGTCAAAACAAAGTGCAAAATACGACGGAATGACTGGGTTTTTCACTCGATACGGAACAGATTGAATGAGTTATCTGAGATAGGCCTCCCCGTCCGATGATGACGCTTTCGAGGAAGCGGAGAGGAAGTTGTGTGACGCTCTCGGAGGGCGATGTATGGGATTTGCCCAGGATCTTGAGAAAAACTACCGATCAAAACGGAGGGAATCATTGCCCCCGTGGTCCTCCTCCACTTAAGCACCAGGAAGACGCTACTTCCCCCCCGCCGGTCGTGAGTGGACTTCTCCCCTCCTCTCATTATCTATCTGACTCTATAAGATGAACCTTACGCGCCAACTGTAAGGTTATCCCGAAAGAACTTCAGCCACTTGTGTGTGTTCATTGGGCGCCTTGCCGCAGAGAGTAGCTGCGTTTGAGTCGTAGAAACTCAGTGGTGTAGAGGCAGTTTTTTAACTTCTGAATTGTCATCTTTTGTGGATGTTTTCAACTGTTGTCGACGTTCCTTAGCGTAATCATCATCAGCAATAAACAACAACAGCAAAAGTCAACGATAGCAAAGAGGGGACCGATTTGCCGCGGCTCTCGGCTGCTCTAGTGTAGTAGCCTCCATCGTTTCTGTAAGTCCCTGATTTTCAGCCTTCTACTACACCCGTACGCTTATACTTCCACGTTCTTAATTAAATCTTCTTCTTCTTGTGGAAGTCCTCGCAAGTTGTCAATACACGCTGGCCCCGTCATAGAATATCTTAGCAGTGAATTATATTGATATTCCTAGTCTTAGTACATACGAGACCTATTTTTTAACAAAATCAAATACTTCGGAACCAAATTATTGGTCAGGATTCCCATCAAAGTATTCTCCTCCGCAACGCATATATACACTCATACATACATGAGTGTATACAAGTTTATGCATATACTACCTTGATCAAAAAGTTCCCGGAATAACCACCGTGTGGCGCTCCCATCGTTCCGATTTGAGTTCTGTTTTTTTTGTTAAATTGGTACATCTGTTGTTGATATTCCCTTTAAATCTTAGTGCCATAACTTGACATTTGCAAAAGTTACGGTCGGTTTTCGGTATGTCCATCAGTGCTTCCTGCGATTTTTCCATTACTTCCTCTCGGCTGCTAAAACGCGTTCCCCGTAATGGTTTTTTAACTCGATTGAACAGAAAGAAGTCACAGGGAGCCAAATCAGGTGAATTCGGTGGCTGTTGGATGGTATTTGTTGCATTTTTCGTCAAAAAATTACGAATAATGATAGCACTGTGCGACGGTGCGTTATCATGGTGCAAAATCCACGAGTTTTCTGCCCACATTTCTGGTCTCTTTCGGCGAATTGCTTCACGCAAACGTCTCATAACGCCCAAATAATACTCTTTGTTTACTGTCTGGCCTTCTGGCAAAAATTCATGATGCACTACACCGTTGTAATCCATGAAAACCGTCAGCATTGCCTTCTTTTTTGACTGAAAACGACGTGGTTTTTTTGGTCTCGGCTCATTTGGTGAACGCCATTCACTTGCCTGATGTCTGGATTGCGTGTCGTACTCATAAACCCACGTCTCGTCTCCAGTAATGATCCTTTTGATGAATGTGGGATCGGATTCAGCCTCGCAAATCATGTCTTTTGCGACGTCAACACGGTCGCTTTTTTGCATGAAATTGAGGTCTTTTGGTACCAACTTTGCTGCTACACGACGGAAACCCAAATCATTAACCACAATGTCTTGGGCGGATCCATAGGCAATGTTCAAGTCCTCCGCTATTTCTCTGATGGTTAATTTGCGGTTATTGACCAACATTTCTTTTACTTTATCAATTTTTTCACCGACTTTCGATGTCGATGGTCTGCCACTGCGTTCATCATCTTCGATTGACTCACGACCACTTCTGAACCGCTCGTGCCACTGGTAAACGACCGTTTTTTTTAGAGAATCGTTGCCGAAACACTTTTCCAACATTTCCAACGTCCGTGCGCCACTAAATCCGTTTTTTACGCAAAATTTAATACAAGTTCGTTGTTGCAAATTTAAATCCATTTCTGCAATTATAGTATATATATATACTATAATATATATATATATATATATATATATATATATATATATATATATATAATAATATAATAATGATATAATAATGTATATATATATATATATATATATATATATATATATATATGTATATATATAATGCGTGTTGTCGACGGGGCGCGCTCATAAGTTCGAGCCACGAAGTACGAGCGTCATCCGGAAAGTAGTACCCGTTCGTGCCGCATGAAGTGCTGACGACGCGAGTAGCCGCTGGACGAGGTCAGATAGCTTCAGTGGCTTGTCTGCCTTCTCTGAGCCAAGTTGCGTGACGCTAGCATTGCCTGTGTTGTTTCTGTGATTGTTTACAATGTTTAAAAAAATTGAGAACGCCGCCAGTTGTGAAGTGAGGGCAGTGATTAAATTCCTCAATGCAAGAAACGTTCGCCCATGTGATATTCATCGCCAATTAAAGGAGGTGTATGGAGACAATGTAATGGACGAGTCGTCTGTTCGGCGGTGGTGTCGCAACTTCAACATGGGGAGGGGGAACACACACGACGATGAGCGTTCGGAGAGACCGTCTGTCATTACAGACCAACTGGTGAGCTCAGTTGACGAATTCGTGAGGAACGATCGGCGCGTCACAATTGATGACATCTGTGAGCATTTTCCCAATGTTTCTCGAACAATTGTTCATGAAATTGTTAAACACCATCTGCATTATGCAAAAATTTGTGCAAGATGGGTCCCTCGCGTATCTCAATGAGCTGGCGGCGAAGGACTATGCAGCAGGAATACAGAAACTTGTCACACGTTATGACAAATGCCTTAATTTGCTTGGAGATTATGTTGAGAAGTAGTTTAAAGTATCCTCTTTCAAATAAAATTTTTTATGTTTGTTAATATTTACTTTTGTGTCTTTATTTCACGAACGGGTACTACTTTCCGGATGACCCTCGTATTTCTCAAGACGCTCCTCCTTAGGCAGGCGGGGAGGGAGGGACCTGGAAGATGCAAGTCCTCGTTCTTTTCGTCTTGTTTTAGTCCTTTTGCCCGGGTCCTCTCCCTATATCTCGATCCGGAGTCTACCGTTTCGAGAAAGGGGGTGGGGGAGGAGAGGGAGGGAAGGGGAACTCATCGCTTCCGCAATATCTGGCAGCCCCGAACAACTCCCCCCCCCCGCTCACCGCACGCTCGGGCATTGTTGCGTCACATGGTAGAGTGAAAGGTGGGCATTATTACGTACATTTCGCGCCCGCACGGCCTCTTGCCAACTTCCATCTGCGTCCCGCGTTCATTTGTTCTTCGCCCACCGCATGCCCTCCCGTCTCTCACCCGAGTGTCGCGCCATTCATCGTCCATTATGTTTTCGCCTCTCATCGTCCTCACTTGCTTAACTTTGCTTTTCGATAACTTTATGCCGAAGAGACAATTGATTGTGTGTGAATGAATTGTAAATTTGCACCTTAGACGGACTCCCTGAAGGAACGCGAAGAACCAGCTGGAATTGGCATACTAAGAACTGATGATGCTTCGCATTTGAATACGATAAGACAGTAGTTAATGCATCGGCAGATCGGGCCACTTTCTTAACGATTTATAACTTGGAATTAATGTACAACGCTGGAGTTTGGGAATGAAATAACAGATGAATGATATACGATATAAATTATTCCAAGACGAGGGATCGAGTTGATCGGTTTAGAACAGGTCAAATTAATGTCTTCAGAACTTTAGTTGGGTTATGACGCACATAAGAAGAATATACGGGTCAGATATATATGTATATATACATTTATATATATTTGTATACATATGTGTGTGTGTGTATATATATATATATATATATATATATATATATATATATATATATATATATATATATATATATATATATATATACACACACACACATTTTTTTTTACGGTAATCTACCGGTTAAGGTAGGTTTTTGGATGGACACAAATACCAAACAAATATTTTATTACTCTTAACAAAACACAAAATCCATCATCCTACTCTATATCAGGTCCCTCTTCATCTCTGAGTACTTTCTTCCTCCCTTCATCCCGTCCAACATCCCTATCCTGTTCCTTCCCTTTCCTCGTTTGCCTAACATTCTCCCCTCTATTACAGTCTTCAACATCCCACTGCCGGTCAATACCCCCTTCAACCACTTTTCCTGCCTCCATAGAATTGCTCCCAGAAAACCCCTCTCTTCGCCCACCATATCAAGTACTTCCTCATTTGTTTTCTTCTCTGTCCATTTTACCTTCTCCATTCTTCTCCACACCCACATTTCAAAAGCCTCCAGTCTACGTCTATCCTCCTGCGTCAATGACCACGTTTCCGCACCGTACAAAGCTACGCTCCATATCAAAGTTTTTACGAGTCTTTTCTTAACATCCTTACTCAAAGTCCCTGTCATCAACTCCCTCCTCCTTGTGAAAGCCTCTTTGCCTAGCGCAATTCTTCTCCTTACGTCCTTACTACTTTGACCGTGTTGGTCCAAAACACTACCGAGATACGTAAATTGTTCTACCTGCTCTAGTTTTTGCCCTCCTATTTTAATGTTAAGCTTGGCCTTTTTCTTTCTAGAAAATCGCATAACCTTTGTTTTATTAATATTGATTCTCATCCCATACCTGTCGCACTGCATTTCCAATTCACTCAGCAATGCTTGCAGCCCCTTGGCTGACTGACAAACTAAAGCTTGGTCATCAGCAAATCTAACTGATTTTACGAATTCCCCGCCCACTTTCATTCCTACCTTCTTCCCATGCCTCTTTAATCATTTCCTCTGCATACAGGTTGAACAGCAACGGTGATAATGGGCAACCCTGCCTTACACCCCTTCCTAACACTGCCCATCCTGACTCCCCGTTTTCCACCCGCACCTGAGCAGTCTGAGACATGTACAGGTTGCGGATTAGCCTCCTTTCCCTCCAATCTATTCCTATTTTCTGCAATATACTCATTAGTTTTTCCCAATTCACTCTATCAAACGCTTTTTCGAAATCTACGAAACAGGCAAATACCTCCTGGTTGTGTTCTATATTCCTCTCGATTAATAATCTCATTACTGCAATGGCATCACGCGTACCTCTACCCTTCCTAAACCCAAACTGATCATCCCCTAAGTAATCATTTGCCCTACTCTCTATCCTTTAGTTTATGATCCTAAGAACAACTTCAGCTGCGTGGGATATCAAACTAATTGTCCTATAGTCCTCACATGACGTGGCCTTTATATACATATACATATATATGCACATATATATATGTGTAAAAATATGTATATACACACACACACATACACACACACACACACACACACACACATACACACACACACATACACACACACACACATATATATATATATATATATATATATATATATATATATATATATATATATATATATATATATATGGTGCTAAATAAACAAATGCTGTGCGGGTCACCACAAGTTGTTTGTATTAGCGGACGTTTGTGAATGTTGAATTCTGACATGGTTACTCTTTCAAATGCATTTCATTTGCGAATATGTTACGTAGTAGATCTAAACATGTGTATAAATGTACAAATATCCCCCTCAAGTGTTGGTTCTTGCTGGTGTTGCAAATCTCTGCACTTTTTCAAGTCTTCGCGAAGCGTGATTCCGCTTGTTGCTGTGGTAATCCGGGGCAGCGAAATATCTCAGATAAACATCGCGATCCCGAAGAATTTTTTTAAATCTCTCCCTACCAATCATCTGTTTTTATATATTTTTTTAAGTCTTTATTTTTCGTTTCGGTATCTTTCGATTAAGGTCTTGGACATTCTTCTCCGTCTTCTGACTTCAATTTCTCACTCGCTTGCATCGCGCTTTCGCTTCCTCAGTTATGCACTTACAAAATTTTGGGGGTTTCGAAACCTCTTGGAACTTAGGAAGTTTTTCCTGTTATTGGTGTGTGTGTGTGCCAAGGGAAAAACCTCCCGAAGTAACCCTTTTTTAATGAATTATTAATGTTTAAAGCGAAGAAGCGAAAAACAACGTTGGAATTAGCATTCGCCTTCTTTTCTCTTTCCGGGTCTGCAAAACAATCTCTCTTACTCTGTCCTCAATGATATCGCGTTGAGTCTTCCAAACGAAGCGGTTTTTTGTTTTTTTTTATTCGCGAAAATCTCACGTTTATGGTGAGAAATACTGCCCCATCATTTTACCCAAAATGGAGGATTTATGAAAGCTTACAGGAGTGCATTTAACCTTTATGTTATGTGTTTGACCAATGATTTGGATTCTTGGAAGATGTTATACGTAACTGCTTTGACGTCAGCATCATCATTTATCGGCGTTTCAATCATTGCATCGATTTTTCGCTGCAACCTTGGTCCATTTTTGCTCCATTTTTCTATGTTCGATGTTGTAACTACCCCCCGTCCCACCTACATTTTTTCTGTTTTATTACGTCCTTCTTAATTTTTATCCTATCTTGACTTGTCTCTTGGTATTCCTTATGCAGGATCCCTTCTCTTCTATTATTATGTTCTTCTAACTTATCTATTGTGCATCAAGGCGTGTCCAATCAATTTATAGTTCTCCTTATTGCAAATGGAAGAAGGGACCATTTGGTCTCAATTTCGCCAAAATAAAGACTTCTATCTATTTTCCCTAAGAGTTATCTCCAATATGACCCTATTTCCTTTTCTTAATCCTCTGTACACTACTTTCTCGTTCCTCATTTTGTCCGTCCATTTAATATTATTCAGCATTTTCCTCTTCAGCACCACGTTTCGGAGGCTTCGTTTATTCTTCGCCGGTACGCCTGATCTTCCTTGTTTGCAAGCTCAGGTGTTCTTTGTAAACCTAAAGGTTTCCTCCTGGTCTTCTTGAACGTCTCAGCTTTAGGTATCTATTCTTCTTATGGTCCCTTTTTCAAAGTTCCACGTATCTGATCCGTAGAGTGTTCGCTCCATGGAAACGTTTTGACGAACTGCTTCCTTGTTCGAAAGCTCAGGATTTCTTTGAGCATGTTTATTTGTCCCATCTTCTTCAGGAACGCCTTCTTAGCTTGAGGCATATTCTTCGCTTGATTTCGGTCGAACTTCCGTCCATCCCAAGTTATTGATACTGCTTCCCTTGTGGATAAATGATTCATTCCTTTTGATCTTCTTTCACTCCTCGAAATGCGATTTCTAACTTCAGCTTCTCTCTTCCACTCTCACGCAAGGATTTTAGTTTTCTTCTGGTTGATTCCGAAACAAAGAAACATCATAGAGGAGACCTTGGAAACGTGGTCCCGAAGAATATTAAATGAATGGACCAGGTGATGAGCGAAAAAGTAGTGTATAGAGATAGGGTAAGAAGAGGAATGAGGACCATATTGGAGATTACTCTTACGGATTGGATACACCTGGGTGACACAATGCATTACTTAGCAACGTAATAATAGAAGGGAAAATCCCTCAAAAGGAAGACCAAGCCGCAAGTGAGAATAGGAAACAAATTAAAGAGGACGTAATAAGACAGATAAGCTATGAAGGGAGCTGAGATGGATTTACAATACTGAATAGAGAAAAACGGCAGATGGCTGAACTGCACCAATATTAGGATTTAAATTACCTATGATGATGATAATGTTACATAAACATAGGGTCAAAGCACAATAAGATGAGCAAGCAGTCAGCAGATTGTCCGCTGTGATTTGACATTTTCCCTAATGAGCAAGAGAGCCGTTCCACTGTGGGCGGCCAACCCTTTGGCTCTTGTTGATTCACTTATGTTTGGATTAGCCATTTATGGGAACGAGTGAGGTGATATTCATAAAACCTTGAGCTGCTCCCCGTACACAAAGATTGAAGACTCATGACCTCCCATGGGAAAATCAATCATTGGAGTTACTATAAGGGGACAAAGATGGAATTATTCCAACACTCCATTACTCCAACACGCGAGGTCACGATTACAAGTCAATGAATTAGTTGTCGAACGAAGCATATGGTTAAGGTGTTATTTTTCCCACGAAGGGACAGCAGGCGACCGTAGCGCCGGGAACGGGGGAGAACCAGTTACTAATGCCGAAGATGATGGTTCGCTTACAGCTGGTCAAAACAAATTATTGTAATTTGGATACCTTTTCCGTGGATATCTTTTGAGGAACGGATTCTGTGTGTGTGTGTGTGTGTGTGTATATATATATATATATATATATATATATATATATATATATATATATATATACATGATTGTACGGAAAAACTCACACGAGCGGCACAATAATGGGCTGACACAATATAACACAAATAGAAAAGAATAGCAAAATTTACAAGAACACTCACACGGTAAATTGTATGTATTTATATATATATATATATATATATATATATATATATATATATATATATATATATATATATATATGTAGTGACGCGGTGACGTTAAAATTTTCGGACTGTTTACCGCAGGGACGGATGCGCCATGTTGTTTCCCATTGTCGGCAAGATTGCCTCCCAACAGGAAGTGGTTGACCTCCGTTCGTTGTTAATTATTTACCGGGACACATACACAAGGGACGGGAAATGCCCGTCGAGACAGGGCGCTGCCTTTTTCAGTTGCCATGGCGAATGTTGAATGGCGAAATTTTAATTACTTGAGTATGCGTGTCTCCTTCTGAATGTAGATAATTACTTCAAGTCATCTTTTATAGACCCGGTTGGATGTAGGATTCTTATCGCACGTATATTTCGGAAGATAAAGAAAATAAGTCTTATGGTCTTGATCGTATTAGCCCGCGTTTTTCAGGGGTTTAAGAGTGAATACTTTTTCCCTCTTACACACTTTTCCTCTCCCTTTTCCTTACCAATCCCATCTGGTGCTTGAACCCCCTGCCGAAAACCTTTTTGATGGATTGTGGGGTATTTATGTAGTCGTATTAATAGGGGAGAATGCTGGAACAGCGAAGTTTAAAGGAGGAAGGGAGAATAGGCATTTTGGACGGAAATAGGAGACTGGAAATACATATACGGAGTTGAGGAATGAGTTCATGCAATATGTAGTACTGGGGTTTAAGGGTGTTTTTTGTATATTGTTAGCCATGGTTTAGGAGTAGAATCGTGTAAGGGGTCCACAGAAAATCCTACGCTATAGCAGTGGACCACGTAATGCTCGCAAATGAAATTAAAAGATGGCATTTCTCTTTGCGAATGATGCATATCTGCAGAGAGGGAAAGGCCTTTGTCCTGGAATTCGCGACTGCGCCTCAAGGTCCCCCCCCCCACAACGCTCTATTTGAAACTCGTGACGCACGAATAATGCGTGGCCCCAAAGGCGTAACCGACGTGTCATGAAAGGCTCTCTCTTGTTCCCCTGACCTCGAGAGTGCACTTCGGAGGTCACCCTTGCAGGACTCCACTCTTACAATATATATATATATATATATATATATATATATATATATATATATATATATATGTATATATATGTATATATCTGTGTGTGTATATGTATACATACATAAATATATAAAAATATTTATATATATATATTTTACACATGTATATGTATAAAAACATATTTCTATATATGTGTATATGTATGTATATACACACACCAGCCTGACCTCCCCACCCACACGCACGCACAACGCGTAATGCCGCACCCTCTCTAAGAGAACGCGGATTTACGCAAGTCGAAATAGCGAGGAAGGAAAACTTGCCAACTGTTGTCTTTTTTTTAATTCTGCGAAGGCTAGAGGCTAATAAATCCAAAACGGACGTGTCGACTGCTCTTATCTCGGTCGTTGGGAGTAAATAATTTTTTCTCTTCTTATGTGTCCGTTACTTTTTACGCACCCACCTTAAAAAGAAATGTTTATATATATATATACTATCAACTAATGTGCACATGCCCCTCCATGCGCCTATAGTTCCTTCTGTGGATTGTGCGTGGAACTTAATTCTGTGTGTCGGAACACTTTCAAAAAATGCCTTCATACTATAAGTCTCGTTTTAAAAAGGGTTCAATTCTTGCAGAAGGTATTCCGGCTTTTAGGCACGTTCTCCGTGTCGTCTAACGACGCGAAAAACTTAAATGGCCTTCTCTCTCCATCCTCGTTACTGTCTTCTCCTTTTGTTTCATTTATGTATATTTTTATAACTTCCCTTCCGCTCGCCTTACTTTAAAATCTTCTTCGTTATCGCTTCGCACAGTCCGGGGTGTCGCTTCCCTTCTTTGGGGGGGGGGGGGGGAGTTTTAGCGTCCTGCCGGTCGCCTTGGTAAATCGGCTGTCTCCTTGGCAACGGCGTCGTTAGGACTATTCGGGCCCGACCGCTTTTTTCCCCCCTGTCACCGGACGCTCTTTTGCTTTTTCTTCTCTTTATTTGTTCATTTATTGTTTCCAGAAATGTAGAAAATCGGGGGGGATATAAAACAATTCGATACGTGTGGCGCGCTTCTCTAAACACGCACGCGGGCGCACAGTAGCTGCCAGGGAATGGGGAAGACACAAACGGAGATAAAACAAACGAGAGTCGCTTACCGCCACCCCCGGAAGTCCCGAGATATATCCTCGTCGGGACGAAGGAATGAGTCATCAGGGCAGGTGTTTGTTTGCTGGTTCTACGGAAGGAATGGGAGAGAATATTCGCTCCGTATCTAAGACCCCATTCTCGACGTCACTCCTTATCGAAGAAGGCGGGAAAATCGTGTGAGGCGATGCAATGGCATTTAGGTATATCTGGAAGGGGAAATAAATGAAGCACGAGAATTGGGCACCAAGGGAGTCGAGGTGAATAGCGAAGTAATTAAGACGATTAATAGAAGACGGTAAATCAACTTGATTTGGTGACCACAGATGGCCGAAAACTCAAGTTTAACTTTAATACAGTAATGTTGATGGAATTTAAACGGATCGAAATGGTTTGTCGACTTCGATGCCTTTGATGCCGCCTTTTTCATTTCGACTTCGACAATTTAACCACCGAATTCACTTTTTTTGCTGTAAAAAGCATCGCGATGAGAGCCCAGGATCAAAAGGCTTATTCACATTCATCTCGCAGGACGAATCCGAGGCTCTTACAGACATGTAATGTTGGCCAAGGAAGACAAACATATCACAAGCCTGCGCAATATTTCAGTCTTAAGTCATTCTACAAAAATATTTCCTTGTCGACTTTTTTTTTTTAGTTCTGTTCCGGATGATTCCTTCGAGCTCTCCGTCCGCTGTTGTCAATTTCCCCTCTTTTTTGCGCGTGGGAAAGGTCGGCGTTCGCAGCAAAAACCTGGCAACAACGTACGGAATTTCCACCTTTAAACAGATATTTTAACTAGATATTTTAGTACCCGGCAAGTCACCGCTAGGGTGTGTGGCAGGGGGGCGAATACACAACAGACCAATTGTTACCTTTATTTATGCAGATTGTTGGACAATAGGAATGTTTGGACGCACCTGATGGTAAGCACTGGAATTCTTCTCCATTTTATACATTTTTCGCTTACGAATTAAATTATTTCCAATCGTCTAAAAATTCGGATTCGCATGTAAGGGGAAGATTTTTTTTGGTTAGTTTCTTAAAGTTATGGCGACTCTGTTATTTTGGATAGGGATATATATGTTGTCGTTAATTTAAGGGAACTAGTAATCAATACATTATGTTTCATTAAAAAACGTTAACTTCATCCAAATTACTTGAGAAAATAATTTTAAAAAATATCTTCTTGCGACCGCACGTTACTATGGAGAGCTGCCATAAACCAATCTTCGGAATGATAGCGCGTGATGATCACAAATGTAGCCTATGGAAAATAAACCATATCAGATCATTATGATGGGATACTATACACCATAGCAGACGATTCTTAATCAGAAAAAAAATTAAATTCCCTACCGTTAAGCGTCACAAAATATTTCTCAAGCTTTTTTTTAAAGTAAAAAATGGGAAAACAAACGGGAAAGACTCACCAATATGGAAATTAGATAAATACCTTCATATTAGACAGTATTTAAAAAAAATGGTCCAGAGACTCGAAGAATTACAAGTAACGAATTAATTACGATACGGCTAAATAATATAATGGAAAAACTTTTCCCATCCCCCTCCTAACCCTCCCTATGGGAAATATTCCTATGAGACTGATCTCATACACCTTAAGCCAAGATTTGCACTGCTCCCTTAATCATACGTCAATTCATTAGGTGAGCCGTAACTCGCCCCCATTACAAACCTCCGCACACCGATACACACCGTAGACAGTAAACGATTGCTGTGAGCGAGGTTACCACAAAGTGGGTTTGGGGCCACTGACAACATGCCTTCTGCCTTATGCATACGGGATAAAACCAGAAAAATTCTGCACGTGACCTGAAAGCCAAAGATTCTCAATCCTTGTCACGCAGACTGTTGTAGCGATAGCTGACTGAACCTGATTCCTTCGATTACAGCGGAAATGAAATTATTACATATTCCTTGCATAATTAATCGCCAACATCGGAACCATTTAATAGAATAGGCAATCAAGCAGTGTTTGAGCAGTGCCGCACGCCTTTGAGGTCACCTACGCCGTCTGGACCCTCGCTAGAGGAGAGTAGAAAAAATATATAAGGAAGTACTGTTTCATTGAAACTCCTGGGGGTTTCCAAAAAATTGTTTTTCGCTCAATTCGAACTCCTCATAGTCTCCAAAAAAGGCATAACCACTTCTATCTCCCGCTCCCTTGTAAAAACAGAAGAAAAACTGTTATGTTGCTATGTTGTTATGTTAACTGGTCATGTTAGCTCACTTCTTTAACTCCGTCGTTCGTAAATTTCCTCAGTATCTCGAGATAGTTTGTATTTTCCTTTGGCATATATTCATCCTTTTGAGCGTGGGGGATGGATATGTCGCGATGGCTAACGTAATGGTTTCCCACCCAGAGGGCCCGGGTTCAAATCTCGGCGATGACAGATTTTTTTATTCAGTTAAGGTGTCCCGATCGCTACTTGAGGTGCTTTGTAGAGAGCACTTTGAGTAAATACGCCGTCCGTCGTATGGGACGTTAAGCTGCTGACCCCTTGGCGCCTTTCGTTGAGAGTAGGCTATTGCCGACGCCGGGTTTCTCTCCACCCTTCATCCCTTCCTATCCATCCCTAATGGCGCAAACGACCTGAGCTGTCAGTCACCTCCATTTAAAACAACTGTTGCTACTTTTGAGCGTAAATTAATGTCGCAATCGTTTTAGAATGTTGCCTTAAATAAGTTCTAGTTTACGACATTACAGTTTTAGTCTAAGAAGAAAAAATAAGAACGGATTCGGAAGGTCCAACAGCTCTCGTTACGGTTGTTTGTAGGTCAACCTTAAGCCTTTCCTTTGATGGCCAATGAGAGCACGCGCGTTACGTTTCGCGCGCGTAATACTCATCGTGACACGGGTAACGGTTTGGAAGGTCCTTATGCCATATGTTGCGTCATAATTGTATAAATACCTCTCTTCCATTCTCATCCCCGTGTCGCTAAAGATTACATTTCATTCCTGAAAAGCTGTATTTGCCGTTCCTTAGCGTAATCATCATCAGCAATAAACAACAACAGCAAAAGTCAACGATAGCAAAGAGGGGACCGATTTGCCGCGGCTCTCGGCTGCTCTAGTGTTGTAGCCTCCATCGTTTCTGTAAGTCCCTGATTTTCAGCCTTCTACTACACCCGTACGCTTATACTTGCACGTTCTTAATTAAATCTTCTTCTTCTTGTGGAAGTCCTCGCAAGTTGTCAATACACGCTGGCCCCGTCATAGAATATCTTAGCAGTGAATTCTATTGATATTCCTAGTCTTAGTACATACGAGACCTATTTTTTAACAAAATCAAATACTTCGGAACCAAATTATTGGTCAGGATTCCCATCATAGTATTCTCCTCCGCAACGCATATATACACTCATACATACATGAGTGTATACAAGTATATGCATATACTACCTTGATCAAAAAGTTCCCGGAATAACCACCGTGTGGCGCTCCCATCGTTCCGATTTGAGTTCTGTTTTTTTTGTTAAATTGGTACATCTGTTGTTGATATTCCCTTTAAATCTTAGTGCCATAACTTGACATTTGCAAAAGTTACGGTCGGTTTTCGGTATGTCCATCAGTGCTTCCTGCGATTTTTCCATTACTTCCTCTCGGCTGCTAAAACGCGTTCCCCGTAATGGTTTTTTAACTCGATTGAACAGAAAGAAGTCACAGGGAGCCAAATCAGGTGAATTCGGTGGCTGTTGGATGGTATTTGTTGCATTTTTCGTCAAAAAATTACGAATAATGATAGCACTGTGCGACGGTGCGTTATCATGGTGCAAAATCCACGAGTTTTCTGCCCACATTTCTGGTCTCTTTCGGCGAATTGCTTCACGCAAACGTCTCATAACGCCCAAATAATACTCTTTGTTTACTGTCTGGCCTTCTGGCAAAAATTCATGATGCACTACACCGTTGTAATCCATGAAAACCGTCAGCATTGCCTTCTTTTTTGACTGAAAACGACGTGGTTTTTTTGGTCTCGGCTCATTTGGTGAACGCCATTCACTTGCCTGATGTCTGGATTGCGTGTCGTACTCATAAACCCACGTCTCGTCTCCAGTAATGATCCTTTTGATGAATGTGGGATCGGATTCAGCCTCGCAAATCATGTCTTTTGCGACGTCAACACGGTCGCTTTTTTGCATGAAATTGAGGTCTTTTGGTACCAACTTTGCTGCTACACGACGGAAACCCAAATCATTAACCACAATGTCTTGGGCGGATCCATAGGCAATGTTCAAGTCCTCCGCTATTTCTCTGATGGTTAATTTGCGGTTATTGACCAACATTTCTTTTACTTTATCAATTTTTTCACCGACTTTCGATGTCGATGGTCTGCCACTGCGTTCATCATCTTCGATTGACTCACGACCACTTCTGAACCGCTCGTGCCACTGGTAAACGACCGTTTTTTTTTAGAGAATCGTTGCCGAAACACTTTTCCAACATTTCCAACGTCCGTGCGCCACTAAATCCGTTTTTTACGCAAAATTTAATACAAGTTCGTTGTTGCAAATTTAAATCCATTTCTGCAATTATAGTATATATATATATACTATAATATATATATATATATAATAATAATATAATAATGATATAATAATGTATATATATATATATATATATATATATATATATATATATATATATATATATATATATATATATATATATATATATATATATATATATATATATATATATATATATATATATATATATATATATATATATATATATATATATATATATATATATATATATATATATATATATATATATATATATATATATATATATATATATATATATATATATATATATATATATATATATATATATATATATATGCGTGTTCATAAGTTCGAGCCACGAAGTACGAGCGTCATCCGGAAAGTAGTACCCGTTCGTGCCGCATGAAGTGCTGACGACGCGAGTAGCCGCTGGACGAGGTCAGATAGCTTTAGTGGCTTGTCTGCCTTCTCTGAGCCAAGTTGCGTGACGCTAGCATTGCCTGTGTTGTTTCTGTGATTGTTTACAATGTTTAAAAAAATTGAGAACGCCGCCAGTTGTGAAGTGAGGGCAGTGATTAAATTCCTCAATGCAAGAAACGTTCGCCCATGTGATATTCATCGCCAATTAAAGGAGGTGTATGGAGACAATGTAATGGACGAGTCGTCTGTTCGGCGGTGGTGTCGCAACTTCAACATGGGGAGGGGGAACACACACGACGATGAGCGTTCGGAGAGACCGTCTGTCATTACAGACCAACTGGTGAGCTCAGTTGACGAATTCGTGAGGAACGATCGGTGCGTCACAATTGATGACATCTGTGAGCATTTTCCCAATGTTTCTCGAACAATTGTTCATGAAATTGTTAAACACCATCTGCATTATGCAAAAATTTGTGCAAGATGGGTCCCTCGCGTATCTCAATGAGCTGGCGGCGAAGGACTATGCAGCAGGAATACAGAAACTTGTCACACGTTATGACAAATGCCTTAATTTGCTTGGAGATTATGTTGAGAAGTAGTTTAAAGTATCCTCTTTCAAATAAAATTTTTTATGTTTGTTAATATTTACTTTTGTGTCTTTATTTCACGAACGGGTACTACTTTCCGGATGACCCTCGTACATACATATATATATGTGACGTTTTTCAGTTATATAATTATATGTATAAACACCATAAACACAGTAATCAACCCGAAGGTCGGTTTAGTAGGTGATGGTAGAGTTCAACCCAGTACTAAGCCCTATACGGCGTGTGAAGTTCACACATCAGGGTAGGGGGGCCAGTTCCTTTCCCTGTGCCGGTTATGGTTTCCCAGGAAGATCTGGTACCCGAAAAATCATATAGCTTGGGTGGAGCTGCAGGTGCCCAGAGTACCTTGCCCGGGATTCGATCCCGGGACCCTCTGGTCAGCAGTCCAACGCTCTACCCACTGGACTACCGCGACCCACATATATATATATATTATATATATATGTATATATATATGTATGTATATGTATATATAATTATATGTATATGCATATGCATATATATATATATATATATATATATATATATATATATATATATATATATATATATATATCCCTTGCTAAGTGTTTGGAAAGAAAATAATAACAATCATTGCTGGTACAAAGCTATTTTCAAATAATATATTATTACATATTTAGTATTTAAAATTCTTTTTTTTGAACTAAAATTTAATGGTGGAAACTAGCGTTTGAAGTTTTAATTATTCAAAACTTGATGAAATTCTATGAAATGAAATTCTATATTTATTGTGTCTTGTTGACATCTTCTAACATCTCGTCGTGATGTTGCCCACCTGTTCAATGCTGGACCAAAACTATTATTCCCTGTCCGAATTGTTTTCACGTTGTATCTCCCAGTTATGCATGTTAATCTTCGTGTTTATTTCAATGACTGTCCAACCCAACTCTGACAATTCCAATGTAATGCTTTCTACTCGTATAATACCTAATGTTGTTGGCTCTGTGTTTCTTTCACTCTTCGTCGTGGCGAAATGCAACACATAATCGCCAAAGGCACATAGTATATGCCCTTTGAGGAACTCCATATTCATGGAGTGAAATCGTTCGTGTCTCAAAAGTGATTCCCTATCTGTATTGAAATGGAAGGGTGGCGTTGAATTTTTCATCCGTGCGTATCAACGTGACTATATCCCCCCCCCGCCCCCCGGGCCGCATGCCTCGCGTGCTTCCGTGAGAGTTTCTGTCCGATTAATTGGATCGAATCACTTCCGTAGTGTACTACTTGTTTGCCTCTCCCGCATGATTCAAAATCCCCTGCTTGGGCGCTTGCTTCTCCGCTTATCTATGACAAGTAAGAACGCGAAGTGGAGATGTGAAAACCCTACTAAGTCTCAATTGTTTCTGCTTACTTCAAGATACTATTCAAGATTATTAAACATGTATGCCATGTCAATTTGCAAAAAACTGTGTGATGGGCTTATTTCGAACGTTTGCAAATTCATGTCGCCTTTCGCGAAGAGATTTGAAACATAGACAAAATGTTCATTATTTAACACGTTATACGTTGACGTCATTATGTTACCCTTTTAAATATCTGGAGAAATGTTTTGAGATCAAATGTGAAATTCTTATTTTTTAATTTATGAGGCCGTAGGAAACCATTAGTCTAGGTTTATTTTTCTTCTCTGTGAGAAAAATGTGACATATATTTCATGTATATATATATATATATATATATATATATATATATATATATATATATATATATATATATATATATATATATATATATCGATGATGTCGTTCTATATCTTCCGTTGAAGACGGAGCAGAATTCCGTCGAAATGATCAAGAAATAACGTGTGAGTGATCTTTTTATTTGTGTCTATATTGTTTATTGCTGTCCAATTTATTATATATATATTATATATATATATATATACATATATATATATATACATATATATATATATACATACATACATACATATATACATACATACATTCAAACGCGAAATCTCGCCAAACGGCACACAAATACTCATTTATATAGGAACAGATAAAAGGAAAAGGGATAGGAACGCACATAAAGGACGAACGCAGGAGAGATGGGGAAGGCGGAATCAAGCAGATCACGAATGTAAAAATATTTCCTTGACCGGGAACTGAACTCTGAATCTTTCCACTTGCCAGGCGGAGGCTCTTAACCACTTGATATATTATATGAGTATATATATATATATATATATATATATATATATATATATATATATATATATATATATATATAATGCACGCACACGTATTTATGAGTATACATACATACTATCTACATATATATACACACATACACACACGTGTATGTATGTATCTGCATATATATGTATGTATATACATGTAAATGCATACATACATGCTTAAAACACGGCAGCGGCTTTATGCTTGGTAATAAGCATTGAAAGACTAACAATGAGTAGAATGCATTGATTTTGTTTCTCTTTTCGTCTATTTTTAAAGATTTTCCAATTTTTTCTTAGCATTACCAGATGTGTATAGGTCTATACGGGTACATTCTCAATTTGTCTTTGAATACATTGTATTGGGAATCCCGTATATGGAATTATTTAAACAACCCTGCCCTGCGCGTTTTAGAGACTTACCTCGTAGACAAATGCTCCCCATTTATAGTCGGAGAAAATTCATATATTGTTGACATATTAACGTACCTACCCGATCATGACCATTGTTCATTGCCTGGCAACGAATGTTGGTCCCTCTTAATAGTCACTATAGGCTGTTGGTGACGTCAAATTGTTTTCCCGTCAATTAAATCCACATCTGCGTCAACATATGACCTCTCTTGCTAAAGATTTGCCTTCTCATTTTTTTTGTTTTAAGGGAATGCCATAGTCATCTAACGTTCGCGACGTCAAACTTAAAAGAATAAAATGTATTTTGATCCGTTGTGGTCACTGCTCCCAGCTTATCATAGGTTGTTACGGGAGGTTTTTTGGAAAGTGTGACCACAACGGGTTAACAGGTCCATCGTGTCTCACGAGATGACAGATTGCGGAGTTACTTTCAATCTTTCGTCTTTTTAGAGAGTAACAAATGGATGCGAAACATTTTGATTAGCGTTGGAAAAAATTTCTGCAGCCTAGAATTGAATTATCGCTTAAATTCTCCGGAGAAATTTCGGCACGTGTGCCAGGCGAAACTGGTTTCCCACTCCAACACGACAGTTGATAATATAATTTAACCCACTGTAAAAAAAAGAAACGCGCGGTGCGAACTTGGCCTCTCCCGGGCGAAAGCGTAACTATTGGTGTTGGCGACAGCAGTCATGTGTTGGGACACACGTGCCACCTTTGAAGTTGGCCAACCTTTTGGAGAGCACTTCCTTTACGAGAAGTTCGATAATGACCTGGAAGGCTCTCGTGTCCAAGACTGGGAAGATGAAATACCCTGACGGGGTCATAGCGAACTAGCCAAGTGCCCTTGATCCCCCAAATCACCACCCACGGGTGCTTAGTGCGTTTACGTAGGGGCATACATGTAATAAGTCAGTGTAATTGTCCAAGGACTAGCATTTATTACTTCCATTATAAAAATGGTATTGCTTAATATTGAGAATAGTCTGCTGGTAAAAGCAAACGGATGACTCGAAGAACTAACCAGTGTTTAACTTCTAACAACCGTCTAACGCGACACTAAATCCTCACTCGCCACATGACGATGCATCTTTCTTATGTCCGAACTCCGAATACAAGTAGAGAATGTATAATACTTGTATTATAAATTTATATATATATATATGTTTCTTCCGATGAAGACGGAGCTAAATTCCGTCGAAATTATTTCGAAATAACGTGTGAGTGTTCTTATATTGTTTGTTGCTGTCCAAATTTTATATATATATAGATATATATATATATATATATATATATATATATATATATATATATATATATATATATAACGATTATACGGAAACACTCACACGAGCAGCAAATAATGGGACGGCACCATAGAACACAAATAGAATAGCAACATTTAAAAGGATTCACTTGAGGAAGGCCTCTGAGGGGGCCGAAAGCTCGAACAATTTACCTTGTGAGTGTCCTTTTAAATGTTGCTATTCGATTCTATTTGTGTTATATTGTGTCATCCCATTATATATATATATATATATATATATATATATATATATATATATATATATATGTATATATATATATATATATATCCCATGAAAACCTCCCCCACCATCCCTAGCACTTCCTTATTTGTGTTCCTTTCCGTCCACTTCACCTTTTCCATCCTTCTCCTCACCCACGTATTTCAACAGCCTCCAATCTACGTTTATCCTCCTGCTTCGGTGACCACGTTTCCGCGCCGTACAAAACCATGCTCCATATCAAAATTTTGACGAGTATTTTCTTCATATCCTTACTCAACGTCCCTGTCATTGATTCCCTCTTTCTTTTGTAAGATTCTTTGCCTATCGCAATTCTTCTCCTTCGACTCTGCTACTCGTACCGTTTTGGTTCCAAAACACTTCGGAGATACGTGAACTGTTCCACCTACTCTAGTTGCTGCCTTCTAATTTTAACGTTTAGCTTAGTGATTCTATTTTAGGTATCTTTCATCAAATCACCCATCTTTGGTTATACTTTTTATTAATTTACTAAAATTTCCGTAAAAATGTTGAATTTACAATATAAAGTCAGGTTATCGGCACCTTTAAGTCGCCGTTATGGTCATCAGTCCGAAGTTAAAAATACCTTCAATTAACTGAATGAAATGCGTGGCTGAAATCTTCAAACGATGAAAACCAAAGTAAACCGTATGCCAGAGTGTAAAAAAATATCTGGACCAAAATCCTCTGCCACGCTTACTTTTAATATTGAATAATATAAGAATTTAGCATTCTACCGTGGAATCAACCGTGATTTCATCAGACGAAGAAATTTAAGGAGTAGATACCTTCGTTTCTCCTCTTTTTTTTGTTTTCTGACAGAAAAATTTAATATTTCTCGGTCCACGTCAAAAAGTGTTCCCTTTTGAATGGACATGCTTGATTTGGAGATTAATTTATTTTTTTTTTAATTTCCCGTATTTTCCGATGATCGATTTTTTATATGAAATAAGTATCGAGGTGAGGATACATCGATATGTCGGTAATGTGTGATTTATGGATAATTATCGACTGAATTCCCATGTCAACAGTGTAACGAAACTGCCTTCCTCTTCGCAATCCGATTATATTCATATCGACAATATCATCATTTCGAAAACAGTTATGTACTTTCTATATCGTTCTCGTGTTATTATCATACGTATAGGGGACCTTGTCCAAATGAAAAAAATATCGAGATCAATTCGATTATCCGTCACATCGTAGAGCGCTGCCTCCCCGTGCTCCTCATGCTGGTGTTGAGCCTTCCTTCGAAGAGTTTTGAAGAAAAGAAGCACGTGACCTTACGTCACGCCTCCGAAGCCCTTTCACCGTCGGAATTCCGGCGCTTATGAAATGGGTTTTCGAACGGTGGATGCCGTTGTTGTTGTCATGGGTACACTTTTGGAAAGCGTCCAGCAGCATTGGAGCTGGGATGGAGAATAATATCTTTTGGTAGAGGGGATTTACAGGAGGAAAAAAAACTTATATATTACCTTTAATTCCTGTAATATAAAATAATTAAAAAATAGTATTACTGAATCACAGTACGGTATGATCACTAATCTGGATGTGAGTGATAGGTTAAATTTAACATACATGAATTACCTAAGAATAACACATTTATCTCATGGCTAATATTTTTCTTTGAAGCAATTCGAGTAAGACTACTAAATAAAATTGACTTAGCATTGATAAGAGTTACACTAGCGTGGCTTTTACGAGGAGGAGGGAATTGATGACAGGACGTTGAGTACGGATGTTAGAGGAAAGACTAGTTAAAACATTGGTGTGAAGCATGGTTATTTACGGCGCGGAAACATGGTTACTGAAGCAGTAAGATAGACAAAGATAGGAGGCTTTTCAGAGAAGTGGGTGTGAAGAAGGATGGACATGTTTAAGTGGATAGAAAGGAAATCAAATGAGGAAGTCCTGGGTATGGTGAAGGAGGAGAGTGGATTGTTGACAGAAATTCTAAGGAGAAAGAAAAGATGCATGAAAACCATATTGATTGTCAGTGGGAGGTTGAAGACTGTGATAGAGGGGAGAATCTTGGGAAACCGAGAAATTGGGAAGAAATAGTGGATAGGGATGTTGGACGGTATGAAGAGAGATGGAAGTAATACGGAGATAAAGAGAGGGACTTTGTTGTGTAGTAGGATGTCGGGTTGTGTCTTGTTAGGATGGACAAGTTAACTGTCGCAGTACTCTGCGGTAGCTTGCGTTCATAAAAAACTTACCTTAATCAGTGGATTAAGGTAAGATCATACTTGTCCGAGATAGGTAAACTTTTCTACCTGACCTAGTTTATGAACTCTTATTTAAATGTACTCGATGGTTTCTGGCTCAACTTTGTGGAAGTTCATTTTCATTGAATGAAGGGCACAATGTATTTGTGGAAACATACATAGTGTTTCTATTTTGATATTTAACTTAGCCTTACCCGTTTCTTTCATTGAAAAACACTTTCCCTGTCGTATCATCTGATAACAGTGGCTTCAATTCCATTCGATCGATACAGTTGGATCGATACCGTTCGATCGATACAGTTTGATCGATACCGTTCGATCGATACAGTTTGATCGATGCCGTTCGATCGATACAGTTCGATCGATACCGTTGGATCGATACCGTTGGATCGATGAGTTCCTGAATAGAGGAGCCCATGTCCTACAATTCATGAATAACGACACGCGTACGATGTGGAATGCGTGCCTCTTTCTATTAATACTTGGTCGCGATGTTGAGTCGAAAGGTGCAGCATATTGTCGACATGCGCCTAGTTCATAAGAGTCGATGGGCGGCGTTCGCTAAATTCGCGAGTCATTCTATTTGTCAGTGAGATATGTCGCAAAACTCTAAAAAGAATAGCTCGAGGAAACGATTTAAGTGGACGGTGATGAAATAGAAGTGAGAGAGAGAAAGGGAGAAGGAGAGAATCATTCGCCAGGAATTTAGAAAAGTCATAAACGAAGGAGTTGATGCCAATGCGTTCGAGTTTTATTTTCTTTCGTTTTTTTCTTTGTTCTAGTTCTTGGAATGCACTCTCCGGCGCGCGCAGTGTTTAATCTATTAGAGGAGATATATTGTGAATTGAAACCGCTATCATACCACAATACACTGAAGTCAGTAGGAAATATTGTTGAGGAATTCAATGACGTCTTACGTAATTACGGTGTCCATTTCCTTGGCGATTTTTCAACGATGGTTTTTCCTCCAAAGTATAATTCTATTTTAGATAGCTGCATGAATGTTTTGTGTCTACTTCTTTGGGTTTTATGTTTTAATATGTATATACTACCTTGATCAAAAATTTCCCGGAATTTTTTCAGAAAATTAAAAATACAAGTTTATTCATCTAAATCTATATTGTCCCCTTCAAAGTAATCCCCATCGACTGCAACACACTTATGCCAGCGCTTGATCCAATCCTCGAAACATTTTTTATATTCGGTTTTCGGTATGTCCATCAGTGCTTCCTGCGATTTTTCCATTACTTCCTCTCGGCTGCTAAAACGCGTTCCCCGTAATGGTTTTTTAACTCGATTGAACAGAAAGAAGTCACAGGGAGCCAAATCAGGTGAATTCGGTGGCTGTTGGATGGTATTTGTTGCATTTTTCGTCAAAAAATTACGAATAATGATAGCACTGTGCGACGGTGCGTTATCATGGTGCAAAATCCACGAGTTTTCTGCCCACATTTCTGGTCTCTTTCGGCGAATTGCTTCACGCAAACGTCTCATAACGCCCAAATAATACTCTTTGTTTACTGTCTGGCCTTCTGGCAAAAATTCATGATGCACTACACCGTTGTAATCCATGAAAACCGTCAGCATTGCCTTCTTTTTTGACTGAAAACGACGTGGTTTTTTTGGTCTCGGCTCATTTGGTGAACGCCATTCACTTGCCTGATGTCTGGATTGCGTGTCGTACTCATAAACCCACGTCTCGTCTCCAGTAATGATCCTTTTGATGAATGTGGGATCGGATTCAGCCTCGCAAATCATGTCTTTTGCGACGTCAACACGGTCTCTTTTTTGCATGAAATTGAGGTCTTTCGGCACCAACTTTGCTGCTACACGACGGAAACCCAAATCATTAACCACAATGTCTTGGGCGGATCCATAGGCAATGTTCAAGTCCTCCGCTATTTCTCTGATGGTTAATTTGCGGTTATTGACCAACATATCTTTTACTTTATCAATTTTTTCACCGACTTTCGATGTCGATGGTCTGCCACTGCGTTCATCATCTTCGATTGACTCACGACCACTTCTGAACCGCTCGTGCCACTGGTAAACGACCGTTTTTTTTAGAGAATCGTTGCCGAAACACTTTTCCAACATTTCCAACGTCCGTGCGCCACTAAATCCGTTTTTTACGCAAAATTTAATACAAGTTCGTTGTTGCAAATTTAAATCCATTTCTGAAATTGTAAAAAATCGCCAACACACACAGAGATAGATGTACTCTTGGCTACGTAACTTTTGCAAATGTCAAGTTATGACACTAAGATTTAAAGGGAATATCAACAACAGATGTACCAATTTAACAAAAAAAACAGAACTCAAATCGGAACGATGGGAGCGCCACACGGTGGTTATTCCGGGAACTTTTTGATCAAGGTAGTAGATAGCTTAACTAGCTAAAGTACTCGGCCGGACAATGAGGGATCAGGGTTCGAATCCCGATCAAGGCGAATGATTTTTACACCCTGAAATCGTTGCATTGAAATGCATACTAGCGAATGATTCCGTTAAAAGTTACTGTTGCGACATCTACTGCAGTTTCTTGGAATAAGTCCAGGAATGCTGGCCATTGCAAGTTGACCTTGGGCTGTTACATGGACATGAATCGTAAGGTTAATACCTAACGAACAAGAGCGTATCAAACAAACATAACTTTTACACATATTAATTTGCAATTCGTTTTTATTAAGTCAAAAATACTATTTCTTTTCCAAAACCCGCGAGGCTTCCTTAGAAACGGGAACTTAAGTTACACAGTACACCATCTGCGCGTTTATTATCGTATTTAACAACCTACTTTCAATTATATGAAAATTATCGCCAATTACTAACGTTATAAATTTGATGTCGCCTTAGGAGAACAAACATCGATCGAAATTGGTCTACATTCTCTTTCGACTATTCGTGATATTTTTTTTATATATATTATCACTATTCGTGATATATATATATATATATATATATATATATATATATATATATATATATATATATGTATATGTATATATATATGTATATATATATACATATATATGATTTCGTCGAAGTAACACGGAAGTGTTGAATAACAAACTTGGATAGCAACAAACAATGTAAGAACACAAAAAGACATCACTCACACGTTATTTCTTGATCATTTCGGCGAAATTCAGCTCCGTCTTCATCGGAAGAAATAGAAGTAATGCATTACTTCTATTTCTATATATATATATATATACCTGTATATATATATATATATATATATATATATATATATATATATATACACATATATATACATATATGTACATATATATACATATATATACATATATATATATATATTTTTTTTTTTTTTCGAAACTCAAGATAAGCGTTTATCATATTTCGGAAAATGCTCTTTTCATAATTTCACGGAAAAGATATTTTTAGACTTTAGTCATTTAGGGATATCCACTTCCGGTTTATATTTTTTGTGCGATTTAATTACCTTCTCTTCGGGAGTTGACCAAATTTGGCCAAAATGTTTTAATGACGTTTCATTTTATGACGCACTTGAGTTTTCATGAACATCCATTTAATCTTCTGTTTATTCTATTCTCTTCTTGTATGTCAATGCTATCTCCTATCTCCCGCGTATTCGTCAAAATTAAGTTCATTCGTCAAATTAAATTTCATTAAATTAAGTTTAATTAACAAACTTGGTACAATTCAAATGATATTACGACTAAATCCACTCCTTGGAAAAGTTTTTTTGATGTTAGCCGTCCCAAAGATACGGAGTTGGAAGAATTATATGTTTAAATTAAACATTTTTGTGCATTATATTTATTCTGCGTAACGTTTTCATTTGTCGCACAACGAAGGAATGGAAAAGGATGGAATTGAAATTAAATGGAAGTGGGTTTTTCTAATATTACGTGTTAAGCAGTGGGTGAAATGAACTCTTATTATATTCTTCTATATTGTATTAATTCCGATTTGAGGAATGCGGTAAAATGTTACACTCCACCGAATGACGAATATCCGTTCATTTAACTCGCCATTTCTTCCGCTACCGGGTCGTGTTATGTTTGAAAATGCATCGAAGAAAACGAAATCATTTTGCGTGTCGAGGTGTCGTAGAAATCATTCGAAGATGGCGGCATTTTACTCTGCAGGGAATTAAAAAAATAAATTTCCTAAAACAACATGTCTTTTTATGAATACGGTCGCCATTTCGGTTCTTTTACAGTGTTTTGCTGAACATTTTTCTTTTTCTTGTTCCATTTCGTGTCTCAATTGTTATTTTCACTCGTATCGTTTCTATGACGTTGTTGCGGTAAACATGGCGTCCGCTTTCCGAACAAGGCAAATAATTCAAGAGGATTTTCTTCAATTAATCCTATACAAGCATGGTATTAAATTTGTTTTGAAGAGCTAAAATTTGGAAAATTTCAACAAAAAACAAACGCCGTGCGCTTCCTGAATAAGAAACAACTTCCAATCTTGCGGTGGCGTCGTAAAAGGGGAAAACCTGTCCAAGAAATTCGAAGAGTATTTTTTTTTACGCGACATTACACGTTCGAGCATAAAAATAAATTGTTTGTCTGCCGCTCGGTTTTGCTTATCATATCGTCTGTGTCGGTTTGCGAGCAGGCGACGGAGGAACCCATTCAACTGTTTGAATATCATAGGCGCGTGGTAGCAAAGTAAACCGGTTTCGTAGTTTCTAAACCGATCATAGGTTTTAACAGAAATTACGAAATGATCGATTTCGAACATTTGGCTATTAATTGTCGATTGATTTCTTCACATATCCAATAAGCGCTGCGCGATTGGCGAATCGTGCGCGCGCACGTTTGAAACAGGTGGTTGCCCACGTGCCGAATGCGCCCAAAACTGACTTTTTTGTGCGGCTCACACTCGCTGATGTCAATTTCCTATTATTTTAAGATGAAAATACATATTTATTATTTTGATAGCATCTAAATTTAGTCAAAATTTTCATTTACATAGTTTCTTTGTTTCTGTCCATACATAATAATGTAAAATTAATTCATACGCAACTAGTAATTTCTATATTTGCTACAGGTATTTCAATCCTGGTAATATCGCTCATGCAGTCCATTGAGAGACGAAGGTCGTTTATCACTGTTTTAAAATCTCGTCAGCATCGCTGCTGTTGTGGTAACGATGGAAAAAACTCCCCGAGAATGAAATAACTATGCAAACATTAACGTGATTGATCATCATATGTATTTTTGGTAATCTACCGGTTAAGGTAGGTCTTGTTTAGACACATATACAAAGACGAACTACCTCAATGTCTCTCCCAACACAACCCAACGTCCTACTCTACAGCAAGCCCCTCTTCATCTCGTATACTTCCTTCCTCCCTTCATCCCGTCCAACATCCCTATAGCATTCCTGCCCTTTCCTGGTTTGAGATAGAGAGGAGAATGTAAGGCTGTCTTCAATATCACACTGCCGACAAATATTCTTTACATCCATTTTTCCTGCCTCCTTATGATTTCTCCCAACAATCCCCTATACTCCTCTCTCACCACACCCAGAACTTCCTCGTTTTATTTCCCCTCTGTCCATTTCACCTTCTCCATTCTTCTCCACACTTACATTTCAAAAGCCTCCGATCTACTTCTATCAGCCTGCTTCAATGACCACGTTTCCTCGCCGTACATAACTACGCTCCAAAGCAAAGTTTTAACGAGCCTGTTCTTAACATCCTTACTCAACGTCCCTGTCATATATATCCTCCTCCTCTCGAAAAATTCTTTGCCTAACGCAATTCTCCTCCTTACGTCTTACCCCCCCACTACTTGGACCGTGTTGGTCCAAAACACATCCAAGATACGTCAACTATTCCGCCTGCTCTAGTTTTTTCTCCTCCTATTTTATTTATTTAATCGATGGATAGTATATAGTATCCAACATTTAACTCAAAATATGTAGGAGACTATTTTCGACTTAGGTCTATAAATTTCCGAGTTTCAACAATAATCAAGTTTTGGCGTACCATCCTCAAGGGATGCCATTGTTCTACGTATGCAAGAATCAGAAAATAGTTCGGAGTGTGTGACGTAGAAGCGTCAGTATTGTTGAGGAACGATAATTTAAAGACCATACCGGATAGCCCCACCTAGTTAACCGATCGGTTAGACTAGAAATTGTCGAGTCCAAGTAACATCAAAGACATAACAGTCGAGTCTAAGAAATATAAATAGAATCTTTGATTCCAAGCTTAAGTATTGGGTTATTCCCTTTCCGTCGCATCAGTGGGAGCTCCTGGTTAAATACTTTGGGGTTTTTAATTTTTTTTAAATGCGTATTCCGACCGTGAACGTGGAAATGACGTACGATCTTATATGGAATAAGTTAATCGTTTCTACCTTCTTTCTGTGTTCGTTTTTTTTATTTAAATACCTCCCCGTGATCGAAATACGTCGGATGACGGGGCATGTTGTGCCCATGAGTTGTCCGCTGCCTCTGGCCACGCCGAAGGTCACCGTCGCCGTTCCAGGCGAAGGAGGAGAGGACAGCCGAGGAGCAGAACCTCCTCCTACCTCACCCTCTCCCCAAGGACGGTGCACCGGCGTCTATTTGAGATAAGGCCGACGTGCTTTGCATGCGCATGCGTGAAATGCGCACCAGGGGGATCACATTAATGCACCCTCGCAAAATAAATATCCAAACCCAGGAACTCGTTTACCAAAATCATACTAGTCGATCTACAAATCTTCCGAAAAGAGTCTTAAATGTAATAGGCAAGACTTTTCAAATTTTCCTAGCTGCTTGGCCGGACACCACTTGCTACTCATCTATTATGCATCAGCTGGAACTGTAAATGTAAATTTACATGGACATGTGCAAACTGATATGTGAACTAGAGCTGAGAAACGTGAACAACGAATGTGTTGTTCAATGTTTTCGAAGAGTATAAAATACATCATTATTCCTCGGATCAGTTATTGATAATTCAATTCATTCTTGAGAGCTGATTATCGAGGATTGATTGAGATATTTAAACCATGGCCACCATGGTTTCTGTTGTGGCATCGTTGAAAATGGTCCCTGCTCGAATTTATTATAGTCGGGCTTGTTTTTTCCCTAAACTGAACGAGAATATATATATATATATATATATATATATATATATATATATATATATATATATATATATATATATACATATACACATACACACACATATATATATATGTATATACACACACATACATATATATGTGTACATATATATACTACCTTGATCAAAAAGTTCCCGGAATAACCACCGTGTGGCGCTCCCATCGTTCCGATTTGAGTTCTGTTTTTTTTGTTAAATTGGTACATCTGTTGTTGATATTCCCTTTAAATCTTAGTGTCATAACTTGACATTTGCAAAAGTTACGTAGCCAAGAGTACATCTATCTCTGTGTGTGTTGGCGATTTTTTACAATTGCAGAAATGGATTTAAATTTGCAACAACGAACTTGTATTAAATTTTGCGTAAAAAACGGATTTAGTGGCGCACGGACGTTGGAAATGTTGGAAAAGTGTTTCGGCAACGATTCTCTAAAAAAAACGGTCGTTTACCAGTGGCACGAGCGGTTCAGAAGTGGTCGTGAGTCAATCGAAGATGATGAATGCAGTGGCAGACCATCGACATCGAAAGTCGGTGAAAAAATTGATAAAGTAAAAGAAATGTTGGTCAATAACCGCAAATTAACCATCAGAGAAATAGCGGAGGACTTGAACATTGCCTATGGATCCGCCCAAGACATTGTGGTTAATGATTTGGGTTTCCGTCGTGTAGCAGCAAAGTTGGTGCCGAAAGACCTCAATTTCATGCAAAAAAGAGACCGTGTTGACGTCGCAAAAGACATGATTTGCGAGGCTGAATCCGATCCCACATTCATCAAAAGGATCATTACTGGAGACGAGACGTGGGTTTATGAGTACGACACGCAATCCAGACATCAGGCAAGTGAATGGCGTTCACCAAATGAGCCGAGACCAAAAAAACCACGTCGTTTTCAGTCAAAAAAGAAGGCAATGCTGACGGTTTTCATGGATTACAACGGTGTAGTGCATCATGAATTTTTGCCAGAAGGCCAGACAGTAAACAAAGAGTATTATTTGGGCGTTATGAGACGTTTGCGTGAAGCAATTCGCCGAAAGAGACCAGAAATGTGGGCAGAAAACTCGTGGATTTTGCACCATGATAACGCACCGTCGCACAGTGCTATCATTATTCGTAATTTTTTGACGAAAAATGCAACAAATACCATCCAACAGCCACCGAATTCACCTGATTTGGCTCCCTGTGACTTCTTTCTGTTCAATCGAGTTTAAAAACCATTACGGGGAACGCGTTTTAGCAGCCGAGAGGAAGTAATGGAAAAATCGCAGGAAGCACTGATGGACATACCGAAAACCGACCGTAACTTTTGCAAATGTCAAGTTATGACACTAAGATTTAAAGGGAATATCAACAACAGATGTACCAATTTAACAAAAAAAACAGAACCCAAATCGGAACGATGGGAGCGCCACACGGTGGTTATTCCGGGAACTTTTTGATCAAGGTAGTATATGTATAATAATGGGACGGCACAATAGAACGGAGAAGGCCGAAAGCTTAAACAATTTACCATGTAAGTGTCTTTTAAGTGTTACGATTTTATTCGTTTTCTATTGTGCCGTCCCAATAATATACTGCTCGTGTGAGTGTTTCCTTATAATCGATATATATATATATATATATATATATATATATATATATATATATATATATATATATGCATACTTAATGGTTTCGGGAAGGGCTTCAATCACCGAAACAGAGAAACAGTAGACAAACGATGGCCCGTGCGAAGCAGCGTGAGTAGGAGGGGATAATTGAGGAAGGCGGGTATATCTCCGAATGCAATAATCCACTTGGTATACAAGGAGCATACTTGCGGCTTCCGCAATTCTTTTTTTTCAATTCATTTGAAATGACATATACGTATATTTCGTGCGGTTCTAATGTAAATATCGTTTTCGAATATTTTTTTTTATTGTGTTTCGCGTCGTTCGTGAAAGTCTGACGATCGCATTCCGTGCCGCGGCCTATCTTATTTTCGCCTCCTCCGTCCCGATCCCTGTAGGGAAGTGACCTTTTTTGTCTTTTTTAAGGCCTTCACGTGTATTGCAAACGACGCCCCTGTATAAATCTCCACCTCTCTCCCAACCCGTTAGGTATGCGTGGAATGGAGACCCCATAGCAGGGAAGGTGAGAGAGGTGGTTCTCTTTTTATTCTTCATTTTTTTATTCGTTGGCATGCGGCGGGGTTGAAAGTGAAAGTTCGGATCCCGCTCGTCGGTTTTTTCTCCTCCCCTTTCCCCCCCGCTCTCCTGTGGGTTGTTCGCGGAAGAGAATGGAAGGGAAGGAGGGGTGTAGGAGTAGAGTCTGGTTTGCGGGGAGTGAGTGGTAATCCATGGTAGGTGGGTCGCCTACTGGTGACGGACCTGATACTAAAAGGACGACACGGGCTGATTCATAATCGTGAAGACTAGAAAGAGTTTTAAATATACCATCTTCTCATCGTCGATCTAAAAGTAAATATTAAAATCAATTAGTCTTCCATAAAATTCGCTAATAATGCTTATGACGTTGCTCATAAAAGTAATTAATTCATTTTTCAAAGTTTGTTCATTAAATACGGCCATATTATTGACTTTTTTAGAAACATTGCAAAAAATTGCCATGGAAGTTTTTAGTGCTTGGAATGCGAATTTCGTAGTATGTCGTGTGCGTTGAAGGGAGCTTATTCTTATAAATATGCTAATTGGATGTACCGCAGGGATCACACAGCTTGGGTGGAGCTGTAGGTACCCAGAGAGTCTTGCCCGGGAATCGAACCCGGGCCCTCCACCGGGTCAGTAGTCGAACCCTTGAACTACTGCTACCCACGATATTCTATGTATACACACACAAATATATAAAAACTTTGATTGAAACAGCTGCACACAGAAACACTGAGTGAGGACACTCATATCTAGTTGACCTTTCGGTGTTGATTCTGATGATGACGGCCGTGGCGTCAAAACGTCTACCAGATGGGTGTCCTTTCGTCCGTCTCGTCCTTTCTCTGTGTGTGAATGTTTTAGCTTTTATATATCTGTGTCGCCGCTGAAGAGCGCTATTTTCCGAAGTTTATATATGTATATATATATACATATATATATGTATATATATGTGTGTGTGTGTGTATATATATATATATATATATATATATATATATATATATATATATATATATATATATAGGCCCACACACTCATATAGCGCTTCAATAATACTATTGATGCAATAGTATGATTGAAGTGTTAAAAGTTCCTAGCTAACTTGGAAATTCAAGTAATAATAACCGCCAATCGATTGACCTATACGCGGTTTTCCGGGGCCCTTCAGCGAAATTTGTGGCATATCTTTGGGTGCTATTCGGTGTACGGGCACAGCCTAATCAATCTCGTTTTGCAAAAACCCCGCGTGTGGTATTTTTTCCGCGTGTATCCAGTTAAAAAAATTTGGGTGAACCAGTATTCTTGGCGAAACACGAAAGATAGGACTGTTTTGCGTCGAGTCGCCCTGAAGTTGCTTAACCATTAAGTAAATGTTTTAATGGGTATAAGAAAAAACTAATCGGAAAGGCCTGATTGAGTTGATAACTTGATTTCTAGTTCCGATGCGATTCCTTTACTTTTTTATGGAATGTTTTATTAGTTTCAATTTCATGATTTATTTTTTATACGTTTTCATTAATTCTTTTGTCATTCTAATTATCCTTTTAGCAAATATGTACGATTTAAAAGCAGTTGTTATTTCCGGTTAAATTTTCAGAGCATAAAGAAACCACGTACGATGCGTGTTACAATAGTCGGGATGTGTTACAATAGTCGGGATGTGTTACAAAAGAGAAAGGAATTTCTTAAGCGTACAACCTAAAAAAACTCATTTCTTGGAAGATTTTCCTGTTAGGAAAGTTACTCTTTATTTTTTTTTTGCCGTGGGTTGTGATCTTTTTTAATGAAATTCTGGTGGTTATACCTCTTTTAAACCGTTAGTTGCATTTTTCCATCAAGAGGCTAAGAATTTGTAATAATTGCGTATTTTAATGTGCTGTGGTCATTTACTCTTGCTGAAAGGATCGCTTTACTAAAATTGCACAATCTCCTGATGCTTCGTGTCCAGAAATGTCTTACTCGTGACAGTGATTGGTACCGTCTGCAGTTAATTCAGATATTTAACCACCATAGAAAAACCTGACGATATATATATATATATATATATATATATATATATATATATATATATATATATATATATATATAGTTGACGCAGGAAAGATCCAAGAGAGATGGAAGGAGTATATAGAAGAACTGTATAGTAAAGAACTTAGACCAACAAAGTTAGACATTGAAAAAGAAAATGACGTAGAGGAAGACAGCTTAGGCCCAGGCATACTAGACAATGAGATAGAAAGGGCATTGAGGGAGATGAAACTAAATATGGCCGTGGGGGTAGATAACATTCCCGTGGAACTTTTAAAATGCTCAGGAAAATGTGGGAAGAAGAGGCTATATGGGCTGATCCGTAGTATTTATGAGGAGGGAATCTGGCCGGAAGACTTTGTGAGATCAGTTTTAGTTCCTATTCCGAAAAAGGTAGAGGCCACGTCATGTGAGGACTATAGGATAATTAGTTTGATATCCCACGCAGCTAAAGTTGCTCTCAGGATCATAAACAAAAGGATAGAGAGTAGGGCAAATGATTACTTAGGGGATGATCAGTTTGGGTTTAGGAAGGGGAGAGGTACGCGTGATGCCATTGCAGTAATGAGATTATTAATCGAGAGGAATATAGAACACAACCAGGAGGTATTTGCCTGTTTCGTAGATTTCGAAAAAGCGTTTGATAGAGTGAATTGGGAAAAACTAATGAGTATATTGCAGAAAATAGGAACAGATTGGAGGGAAAGGAGGCTAATCCGCAACCTGTACATGTCTCAGACTGCTCCGGTGCGGGTGGGAAACGGGGAGTCAGGATGGGCAGTGTTAGGAAGGGGTGTAAGGCAGGGTTGCCCATTATCACCGTTGCTGTTCAACCTGTATGCAGAGGAAATGATCAAAGAGGCATGGGAAGAACTGGAGGTAGGAATGAAAGTGGGCGGGGAATTCGTAAAATCAGTTAGGTTTGCTGATGACCAAGCTTTAGTTTGTCAGTCAGCCAAGGGGCTGCAATCATTGCTTAGTGAATTGGAAATGCAGTGCGACAGGTATGGGATGAGAATCAATATTAATAAAACAAAGGTTATGCGATTTTCTAGAAAGAAAAGGGCCAAGCTTAACATTAAAATAGGAGGGCAAAAACTAGAGCAGGTAGAACAGTTTACGTATCTCGGTAGTGTTTTGGACCAACACGGTCAAAGTAGTAGGGACGTAAGGAGAAGAATTGCGCTAGGCAAAGAGGCTTTCACAAGGAGGAGGGAGTTGATGACAGGAACTTTGAGTAAGGATGTTAAGAAAAGACTCGTAAAAACTTTGATATGGAGCGTAGCAATGTTAGGCGCGGAAACGTGGTCATTAAAGCAGGAGGATAGAGGTAGACTGGAGGCTTTTGAAATGTGGGTGTGGAGAAGAATGGAGAAGGTGAAATGGACAGGGAAGATAACAAACGAGGAAGTACTGGGTATGGTGGGCGAAGAGAGGGGTTTGCTGGGAGCAATCCTATGGAGGCAGGAAAAGTGGCTGAAGGGGGTATTGACCGGCAGCGGGATATTGAAGACTGCAATTGAGGGGAGAATGTTAGAGTAGGATGGGATGTAGAGTAGGATGTTGTGTTTTGCTAGGGGTCACAAATTATTTAATTTGTAATTACGTCCATCCAAAAACCTACCTTAACCGGTATATTACCTAATAATAATAATATATATATATACACACACACACACACACACACACACACACACACACACACACACACACACACACACACATATATATATATATATATATGTGTGTGTGTGTGTGTGTGTATATGTATGTGTATAACTTGGTCGGATAGGCTTTGGCTATTGTGTGAAGTCAACGCAAGCGAGCGGGACGCTCTTTGGTATTTAATATATCAAATTTTTTTTACTTTTGAGTTTGAAATTGCAAACTCTCCCCAAAATTCGACACACAAACGTGCTTGAATCTGGGGGCGCCATTTTTGAGATTCCATCGCATTCGGACTCTCAGGCACTTATTACTCCCGGGATAGTTTGGGGTTAGCTTGGGGTCTCCTTTTTTCTGTTAGATTGGGAACATTTCATATTTCATTTGACTCGTTTGTTATTTTTCTTTTGGAACCCCTGCCATCATGTTTCAGCTGGAAGTCAGAATTTTAAAATTAGAGTCTCAACGCGTTGTCCGTTCGATTCGATACGTTATCGATTGTTGGTTAGTTGCTGGAAGTTTGCTGACGGCGCGCGTGTTTGTGTGAGCCATAGTGATCCAGCAGCGGTGTGGTTTTTATCACGTGTGGCTTTCTTACCTTCCCTTCGAAATCGGATCAAGGACCCTTTCCGTACGTTCTCCCCCTTCCCAAGGAGCATTTTGTATATGTATATGGGTGTATATGTATATATGTAATAACGTGTGAGTGATCTTTTTTTTGTGTTTCTATATTGTTTGTTACTGTGTAATGTACTCTATATATACATTATATGTATATATATATATGTATATATATATATATATATATATATATATATATATATATATATATATATACATACATACACGTGCATATGTGCACCCTCTTGTATCGCTGTTATCCGGCTGTTGGTCGCTCCTGGGCGAGGAAAAGCACCGTCCTTGCCGCTGCTGTGAGGGCTGGCCTGGAATTGGGGAGGACCCGCGTTGCGTTGTTCTCGAGTCATCTTGTCCCCGCCACTCCCCCCAAGGTGCCTTCGCGGGTAAAAGAGAGTTGCAAAATGAAGAAAAAGAGTTCCAACGTCACTTCGCCTGGGTTGTGTTACCCCATCTCCTACCCCTGCCGCCCCGAATGAAACAGTGCCTTTCGTAAAAGCGTGAGACTTTTTCCATTGATTGTGGTCCAGACTAGGGATTATTTTTCGGGAAAGATTGAAAAAGAATGACGTGACGTGACGAGTCTAAAAATCCCGTTTCCAACAATCCGAGGTCAAGGGACTGACTCGTTGACGCTTTGACGTCAGATTTTCGTCATTGTCGTGTTGTCAACAATGCCGATGTCATCACAAAAGTAATCAGTCTGGGTTCTAGAGAAAATTCTCTTTCTGGTCTGATTTGAATATATTTGAGAGAAAAATTGTCAGTGAAAGTTTTAGAATGTTGTTGTTATGATATTGATTCACGAAATTATTGAAACGTAATTCAAACGTCTTTTCTCATCTCTGCGGAGAGAAAATCATAACTTTTTGGGAGACAAAAATATCATTTATTTTGCGAGGGTATTTACCAAGTTATATTTTATTAATATTTGTTTAGGGAATCACTCCTTAAACGTCAATCTTGCAATATCAACTAATAAAAAAACGGATCGTCCCAACTTTAAACTTAAGTTAAGTTAAACTTAACGTTAATTTAATTTTATACTTAACTTCAATTTAACTTTAAAAGCACCTTTTACTCAGCATGAACTCAACATGAGCTTTACTTTAAACTTTATATTAACTTAACTTTAACTTCTTAACAAAAATGCGAATAAATTGATGCCAACATTTTGTGATTCGCAGAGAAATTTTATTCTAAGAGACTCTTCAATGGAAAAAATTCGCAATCGCAAAAAATTTTTTAAATATTTTTGTATTTATGAATTCGCGTAGATTTTCTTCATCCTTATTAGTTCTCTGTACCACGTACAAGTCCATCGAATTGCAAAACAAACAATATCGATTTGAATTTCGTTTTCGAAATAAAAAAAAAAAAGATCGATTAAATTTTCCCTGTCTCGCAAAAGTAAATTTATCCGTTTCGTGGTTTAAAATTTTTTTTTCAAATTTTACAATTATTATTGCTTTCATGATAGCAGTTCTTATGGAATTAATCTATTTAAAAAAACTAAAACTACGTACGCAACCGTGTATTCTATGCAAATTTTCACCAATCTTCGCGTCTGATTTCCATTATTCTTTTGTCGGTTGAAATGTTTTCGCCCCTGATGACGCATTACCTTCGAAAAACAATTGACCCTCTGGATAGAGGTTTGATGAAGTTCCTTAAAAAAGTTACTGGGTTCAATTATCTTAACTCTTTTCAGTTCAGTCTTCAGTTGCCAGCTTACCATTTTTTGAAGTGACTAGTTACATTTATATCTGGGATAACAGTTAATTCCGATAAAATCTTTGTGAATCGGGCATCGATGTTCAGGTCAATGCGACTAGACATTGTCAACTGAATGCATAATGATATTATTTCAGCATATTCCGATTTATTTTAAATCGGAACTGACCAGGAACTTTTTACTAACCTGTGAATTACTCATCAGGTTTTTTTTGGTTAAATATGACCATTATTTACTCATATTTTTCATATCTTGGCTTCGATATTGACAGTTCACCCAGCAAAAGCAAGTATTATAAATTGTGCCCTAAATTGATTTTGACAGTATAGTTTCATATTTTAGTGAAGAAGTAATGTTTTTTTTCATGTAACGTTTACAAGTAACACATATACCTCAAAAGAAATCTTAACTGATGAATTAGTTACGCCCAGTCACCGCCTTAGAACTTCAATTCGCCTTATCGAATATCGTTATTTCTACTCATTTGCACAGAATATGAGCATATAACACCAGTAATCGCAAAACGCAATGTTTCTCATTGTCGTCGAGAGTGACGTCACGCTCGCGAGCTTTTCCCTGGTTGCCAAATTTCTCCGTCCGTTTTCTTCTGCGTGTTTTCGCCGCTCTAAATCCTAGACAAGTTTATGTCATCTGAGCATTTGTCTTTCTCATTGGTGGAGCGACATACGAGGGTGGTTCAATAAGTACCCGTGTTAGAAATGAAGAAACCATTTTTTTCAAAAACATTTTTTTAATTTTTCAACATAGTCACCTTTTAGAAATATATAGTTCTCCCAATGTTCTGGCCATTTTTTCAACCCATTCTAAAAATAGGATTTGTCGAACTTTCCAAAAGACGCCCCTGTCTCGACGATAACTTCCTCGTTTGAGCTAAATTTTTTTCCCGCAAGCCATTTCTTCATGTTAAGCGTTAAGGAATAAGAAAAAGTCGCAGGGAGCCAGATCGGGTGAATACGGGGGGTGCGGCAGCAATTCATGACGTAGTTAATGAAGTTTGGCGGCGACAATTTGAAATCAGCTTGTCCACCGTGAGCAATCGCGGCACCTATCGGGCCGACAGTTTTTTCATCGCCGACTTATTATGTAAAATATTAATTGCCGTTCCGGTCGGCACACCTACGGCCTCTGCTACTTCGCGCACTTTCGTTCGTCGATCAGCGATAGTCATGGCGTGGGCTGATTAAATGATTTCCTCGGTAACCACGTCTGCTGGGCGTCCTGGTCGCTCCTCATCAAAAACAGATGTTCGCCCACGTTTAAATTCGTTGAACCAATATCTAATTGCGGTCATAGATGGCGAAGTGTCCCCACAAACAGCATCCAACTTTGCTTTTATCTCTCGCATCTCTTCCCATCCAAAAACAAAAAGCGAATTACCGAACGACACTGCTCTTTTTCCCACTTAGCGAAAATCACGAAACCCGTCTTACTCGAATGGCTGCCAAATCCAAACTAATCTTTAAATCAGTCTGAAATTTGTTTCACCGTCGTTTGATAGATGGCAGCACACGATGGTAACATAAACTTCCCTCAGGAACGCCCTTTGTCGTCAAACACGGGTACTTATTGAACCACCCTCGTATTTTCGACATGAGTGTACTTGGCTTCACCCCTCCTGAATATCGATACGAGTAGACCCAGGTAGTTTTTTTTCGAAGAGATTCTTGCGTGGATTTTTTTAGTTATCATATGTGAAGACGCTTTCCTGTGATGGTTTTTCACTTCTGCACGATAGTACGACAGACAGGATGTTACCAAACTGGAAATTGTTGTCGGTGCCTTCCTGACAGAATCGAAAGAAAAAAATCAAGGCCTCCTGATGGGTTATCGGCCATAAACATATATTTTAGAACTCTTTAAAAGAGTCGTGGGAAACCGGAAGGAAGTCTCTTCTTCCTTTCCGAGGGTCAAGATTAGCTAAGGTAACTTCCTGGTCGTAATTGATGAAAATTAATCATCTCCACGTCGGCAAAAAACAAAGATCTTTAACGGTTAAAATGGGACTTTTCGGTGAGTTTGTCTGCATTATATTAATAATAAACTATTATATACTCTTATTATAGTCAATGCTCATTGTTCCCGCTTAAGGTTATAGTTTCAACGCATATAAGTGACGATAATATTAGTTTTTCTCCAGTTATAAAAAATATAGGAGAACAGAGGAGTAAGATTTCCACCACCTTTGAGGTGTGAGGGAAAACAAAAGGTGGAGGCCGAGAGAAATTCGGCAACACCGGGAAAGAATTGATTCTTACGTCACTCTTATGTATAGGTCAAGTGAACGAACGCATAGAGCGAACAGGTTTCTCGTATATTAGAGGGAACTGGACCTAGGAAATTTAGGGAATGTATGGTTTAGACGTCTCTTTCAACTCTTTCGGCACCAGCGGAATACAATAAAAAACTCCCACCCACCGTGACCGTTAAAGATTAGATTGAAATTGACACTCGACCTAGGATGCGACGCCGTATTCGGCCTTGTCGTACGAGGGTCATCCGGAAAGTAGTACCCATTCGTGAAATAAAGACACAAAAGTAAATATTAACAAACATAAAAAATTTTATTTGAAAGAGGATACTTTAAACTACTTCTCAACATAATCTCCAAGCAGATTAAGGCATTTGTCATAACGTGTGACAAGTTTCTGTATTCCTGCTGCATAGTCCTTCGCCGCCAGCTCATTGAGATACGCGAGGGACCCATCTTGCACAAATTTTTGCATAATGCAGATGGTGTTTAACAATTTCATGAACAATTGTTCGAGAAACATTGGGAAAATGCTCACAGATGCTCGTACATCACTTTTGTACGTGTTAAACTTCGATTAGTTTGAAAATATTGATCTGACGTGTTATTAAGTGATTGCCATGACTATTTAATGCAGCAATATAAATTTTTTCAACGGTATTATAGTCAATTTTATTCTAATTAATGTTGAAATAGTTAGCTATATCTTCATGTATGAAACAATGCGTAAACGCCTGAGGGGAAAAGGAATAATGTAAGGTAAGGGGTAGCCTAGGGTAAATTAGAGAAAAGGAGTTAGTATCCTGAAATAACTTTTGGACTTTGTGACTTTATTTGATGATTTTAACTGATCAGAGACATTAGGTAGATAGTGACTGTCCTTTTAAATCGATTTTAAGAGCGAAGGACCTCCTGCACGAAAGGCTGCGAGCGATGCACCCTGTCAAGCACTTCACGTTACGTTCGGCTCCATTTTGAGGTGGAAGATCATGGAAGCAAGCTAGGGAGCATCCTTATCCTGAAGGTTTGAAATGGTTACACAAAAATTACTATTGAAAAAATAACCCGATATAAAAAAGACGATTAAACTAAAAAGAAAATTTAAAATAACAAAGAAAGCAAAAAAATGGAAAGATCTGCATACATGTAAAATCAGTATCATTAAATAATTAAGGTATATGGTGTGTATAAAAAGAATCGGGGAAAGTATGGGAAAAATAGATTTACTTCAGTTATTGTCACAATCCCTAGTGCGTCGACCCCCTTTCGCCAGCGGCTTTTCCGAGACTCGAAGGTTCCCTGGTAGGAGGAAGGTCCTTAAGGGTATGCGTGCAACCTTATTTTTTAGTGGCATATAGGGTCCCATGGTGGTGTCCTTTGAGGGAGGATTTTACTTTCTGGAATAGGAAATAGCCTGCTGGTGCCAAGGCGGGACTGTAAAGGGGTTGGGGAATCGTCGGGATGCTGTTGCAGAAGGTCTTCGCTAGCAAACAGTCGACTCTGCTCTTGGTCGTCTGTCCAAAGACCTTAAGGTCGACGAGTTAAGTGCAGTTCTTTCGCATCGCCAAATTTTCAGTGATATAACTGGTGTGCTTTGTCATCTTATCAATTCTAATTCAATCTACTATCATGCGCATACTTAACTGACGGTCTGATTTCAGCACTGCCAACGCAAATGTCAGGAAAAAACTGTTACCGATACTTTTTTTACAAAACTTTTAGATACTCGGGTATATGTCGACCTCTTGCATACGAGGTCTATCCTTTCACCGAATGTTTACCTAAATATTCCGTTTTTGTACGTATCTCGTGTACAAGTTGACCGTAATTTGTTTCGTAATTATTAAATACTGCCAAGTTAATTCCAAGGTAATTAAGTTTAATTATAACTTGTGAACATTTTTCAAATGCCTCTTTTCAAGTAATTAGCGCCAATACAACTCTTTTAATGACGTTATAACGTTATAAATAATCGAAATTTATTTCAATTCATCGACGGTCTGTCGATCATTATCAACGGCACTGACTCCCGAAATATGCCGACAGTGACGCAAGTACTACTGCCAAAATTATATTGCCACAAATGTTTGCTGATAATCGCTGTATTGCATTTAGATGTAGTAATAATAGTTTTTACGATTGGAAAATTCACCTTACTGTGACTTTGTCATTATTTTTAGATATTTCGGAATGCGGCCTTAAAGAAGTTAAACTCGCATCTCCAATAAGGTCTTTTTTTCACTCGTTTCTGTAAAAAACTTTCATATACGAATATACAGGTCGATGTAAGTCGACCATTGATATATTTTTTAATTGAAATTTTGTAATTTAAGATCGACTTATACGCGATTAAATAAGGTATTTCGAAATAACGGCTAAATTAAGTCAAACTTTTACTTAACCAGAGTGGTGGTGCGAATGAAAACTTGGAACACCAAAAATCGCTCGTTCGTCGTTCTTTTGTTTAGGGTACGTATTTTTGTCGCAGTATCTGACTCTTGTGTATGTTTTTGGGTCCTATAAAACCCCATTCAAAGGACGGAATGGTTAAATATCTTGAGTTTACATTCGGAGTCGAATAAGAATTTATTTATAGCGATAATATTGATGGAAAATTGGGAGAATTACTAACTCAGTCGTGTTAGAAGGCTTTTAAAATTCCGTTTCGGAACCATAAACGTTTCGCTTTTGTTTTTCCGCTGTCGAGGCGAGTCATCATTTTCTCCTTCTCCCCCTCCTTTTCCTCGCGGGGATTGGGGGAAGGGTCGTCTCCCGCGAGTCGTTACCCCCGGCGACGGACGTGTGTGTGTATCCCCTTGTCACACTTGAGAGTGAAAGTCAGAGATGGAGGGCATGTGAGGTGTGTGCTCTCGGGTTGAATGAAAGAGAACGGAGTACTCCCCATTGTCGCGGTTTTTTTGTTTTTATTACTATATCCCCTTTGTCGTCACGCACGATAGTGTATGAACGAACGGCCCTGATCGCGGTGGACGCAAAAAAAATGTTCGTTTAACGGTAACTAGGCAACGCCAACGAGGAGAAGTGTTTTACGGCGAGTTTTTTTTCACCTCATACCTTCGTAGTCGCTTCGCGTTTTTTTATGGTGCTTTATCGATTGTGTATTGTTTTTACCGAGCGGTACTCTTCGAAGTGAAGACTAAAGCGAAGGGTTTAGAAGTTATTAGGGTTCAAGGTGTCCATTTTTGTGCCCTTTTGAAGGGGACCTCATAGGGGTTAAAGATCAGTTTCGGCGACATTCTCTACTGAAAAACAAATAAACGACGAATCTCTCGAAGTTTTGCTGAAATTGTTGAATGAACGCCTTTTGGTGGTCATTCCCTCTGAATGGTTTAGTAATAGGTTTTTCAACTTAATTTAGTCATTAAACCAAGTTATTTATTTTATGCTGCATACGTCATATATTTTGCAAAGTAGGGCAAACTAGGTTTCGTATGTTTTCGAAAAGCATTTGTGTCGGTATGATTACATAACGGTTTTTTAAATATTCAGTTTGTCTTTTGATAATTGTTTTTTAACTTTTAAAATTATTTTATCACGTTCGAGTAATAATTATATTTTTACCAATTCATACCCTTTGCATTTTGATGTTCCCCACCCACTTCCGTGATCCTCGATTTCAAGATGGCTCCGAGTATAACTTTGTCAACGCCGATGAAGTTAGTTATTTGAATATGATCCATAAAATAAATAACCAAATATATTTTACTAGCGTAACTAGATCTTTTTGATTCGAGAAATAATGTTCCGAATTCCGTGTTATTAATTAATATAATAGTAATATAATCGCGGATTAATTTCCCAGTATCGTAAGACGAAATAAGACGAACGCCAAGCGCAACACAAAATGTTGTTTACATTGTTACAGTATTCATATTATACGGGAGTAGTTTCATTTGGAAGACTTATTTATACGAAAAATAACTAAAATTTATATTAAGTTGGACGGTAGTCATAATTTTCGCAGAAAATAACTTTGTTGAACGTGCGAATGTCACGTGACTGCGGTTCTATCGCTTTCTCTCTCTGAGAGCATTGATTTCGCACTCTTTACATTTTCTTGAACTTAATGTGCGATATAGAGTCGATATATCGATTTCAATACATTCTTCTGAGGTGGAGTCTTTTGCAACTTCGACCGCAGCGCCCCTCGCCTTTCATGTAACCGACAGGAGTGTTTTAAAGGACTAATGAATGAGCGCCTTCGACTTTCTAGTCCGCGTGATCTGTGTGTATTGCACGTGAGTACGGACGTAATGAGGTTCGGAGGAGAAAACTCTTCGAGACTCTCCCATACTCCCGTCCACCCCAGCGCGAGAGGGAGAGAAACAGATGAGGCGCTTTCCCCGCAAATTGTTGGCCGCGTAGGGAAGACAGCTGACGGACGAAATGCGCATTCCACTCGCAAGAATTGCAAGTTGTTTGACTTTAAAAAGAGTTTTCGAGTCGATTCCGCGCGTGGCTCGGGTCCAGAAAACAAATGAATTCTTTGAAATGGCGGCGAAGCGTGCGGTTCGAAAGGAATTTCACCGAAGAGTGCTCGTAACGTTAACTGAGGGAGTTGGTGTAGCATTCTCCTGAAGAAAGACTTCACAGTTCTCTCTGTCAATGCCTTCGTGAAGAAAGTTCACGACCGCTAATACCATGGCAAATGAACAGTTTTTTAAGTACATCGATGGCACGTTATCAGATTTCTGTTTTAATAAATAGTAGCCCAACAGTCACTGGAAGATGCGGTAGTCCAGTGGGTAGAACATGCATCGTATGAATATTGAAATAATACTTACTGACCGTAGTCAAACGCTCTACCTACTGAAGGTCTTAGTTCGATTTTCATGCTGGACGCCTCTAGGCACCCTCTAGTAGGCTTTTCCCCCTTATTACCCCATTGATGTGTGAATTTCACACCCCGTATTGGGCTCAATATTTGGTGAGTTCTACCCTCGCCTAAATAGAACCAACAATTGAGTTAATTTGTGTTTTTTTTTGTTTTTCGGTCAAGGGATTTTTTTTCTCCAGGAAATCTCAATTTCCCCGCCAAGTTCAGCACTTCTTCGTTTGTTGTTTACCTTTCCGTCCATTTCGCCTTTTACATCTTCATCAGCAATACCTTGAGCAAACGCTTATCTTCCTTTCTCAACGACCACGTTTCTGAACTGTGCATAACTAAGCTACCTATCAACGTCCTCAATCTACCCCTTATCCTCATTTCTCGACGACCACGTTTCCGAGCCGGTCCAGATAGATCTACGCCACCTATCGTGATCTTTCCGCGTATTTCGCTTTTTTTCAAACTCCTCCGCATCCCACCGGCAAATAATTTACACTTTGTCCTAATTTCCCTACAACCACGTTTATGACCCGTACAGATACACGTTTCGCATCAAAGTCGAAAGAAATCCTTTGAGGAGGGTTGAAACACTTCGTCAGAAAATCGAGCGTCAAAATAGCTCGACACGGTTTGAAATTAAGAAGGCGCTGCTTCTTATGTCAAAATTCAGGCGCTGAATTTTTTTTTAATGGCTGACCAGAAGATGATTGATTATAAAAGAAAAGTGATTACCTCTATTTTCTCTCTCTCTCTCTCCCCTCCCCTCCTCCTCCTTTGCGTGACTTCGTTAGTCTAATCCTTTGACTCCGTACCTTAATATAAACGCGACCGGAATTCACGTGGGGTCGTTCGCTTGTCAATTTTTAATTTAATCCTTTGAAATGAATTATGTTTTTATTCTTATTTCCATATTTATTTTTGCAATAAATACCCGTTAATTCGATGTATTCCAAAACTGTGCAATTGCGAATAAAAAGATGAATTGGTACCGGACAACCAAGTGTTGATGTATGCAGTGGCATTTACGTATTTTTTTCTCCAGAGGGAAGAAAAGGTAATGGAAATTGAAAAAGACCGATTCTAATTGAAGAATATGATATCATAATTGTGTTAGTCTGGTGCATAATCACCCCGTGCCATACACCCTGGCGGTGGCTAACATGTAATGTCAAGTCAAACAAAGCTTAGGTGAAGGCATGGGGGTGTCCAGAGATGTCACCCGGTATTGAACTCGGGCCCTCCGGCTAGAATCCCAGCGCTCTACTCACTGGAATGCCATGTATTCATCTATTTTATCTTTATAATTAATAATCCAGGAAATTGCATTCCAGCACGTAGAGTTGAGTTATGGAAGGTGCCTGGAAGAATTTTCAACCGTGGTAAGCACCGGCAATTCCATGTCAATTTAGCATTGATTCAAGTTTAATTAATAACGCGACCTGACGCGAATTTTAATGAAATAATGGGAGAACAATGATTCGACAATGTGTGCGAGAAAGAGTTTCAAGACAACTATTAAATTTTGCCTGCGATTATTGAGCGAGTGCCATTTTGAAGCAAGGGTGGGGTACAACTGCTTGTTGTTGGTCACGTAATAATGGCGCGCTGCGACGCGACGGGTAAACAAGGCGACAATGGACGATAGGAGCGCGCGATTATATCTCTGGGAATCGGCATAAAAACGCCGAGGGCATTTTGTTTATTTATTTTTGTACCTTGCAAGCCACCGCTAGGGTGTGTTGTAGTGGGTGAATACACACCAGACTAATTTTTAGTCTGGGGTAAATATTCACCCCATATACATCTAAATCTACATCAATACGCTGCAAGCCACCAAAAAGGTGTGTGGCAGGGGGTGCAGCACCAGGAGGAAAGGGTAAGGGATGAGGGGGTTAGGGTTTTTCAAATGGATAGGTAAGGGGAACCTGCAAAAAAAAAAAAATATATATATATATATATATATATATATATATATATATATATATATATATATATATATATATAAATGTAATCGTATAACGATATATAACGATATATTTTGAGCTCGAAGCATGGTCGGGTATAGTATTTTTTTACCTTTTGCAAAAAAGCAAAGATATGGATGGATTGTTACGACTGATCCATCATAGTCGTCTCATTATCTTACAGCCGATTTTCTTTAAGTTATATATGTCGAGTGAAAGAACGGCATCTCCCATCCTTCTCAATCCAGCGAACTTTGAAAATCTATTCATTTATTTTCCTGGAAGATCTTCCAGTGTTCCAGGTCCGTACGAGGTCACTCTTCATGCGAAGTCGTAGACTTATCTCTTTCTTGAGCTTTTTCTCAAGGATCATCGTTTTCCCTACCCCAGGAGTGCATCTTTCGCTTACGGTACCTCTCCCTGTATTTGTGCGCGTGTGTACTCAAGTGAACGCCGACGAGAAACTATCTCGTCTTGATACGTACGTCTTTTCCTCCTTTATGTCAACTTGTTCGTGCGTTCTACAAACTTCTAGACTTTCCACAGTGACTATAATACGTAGAAGCGCTTCCTGTGGCAAACAAATTGACACATGTCCCCCGTATGTTTTGGAGAGCGGCGGTGTTGCGTACGATTGCTTGTAAATATGAACTTTCCCTAGATTCAGTCGAAAGTCAACTCTCAATTTAACGAAAGTCGGACTGGAAAACACGGGGCTATTTAGCGCGATCGGGAGGATGACTTTCAAAAGATACGTTAGCGGAAATGATGTTAAGGATAGAGATTAGAGAGAGAGAGGTCAGATTTAGGCTCCATGCAAATTTGAAGTTTTTTATTTTTAAAGTTGTCCTTCCGAAAGCTCGGTGACCTGTCTTTCCGAATGTTACGTCAGAAGTTATGAGATCAGATCGAAATTTAAAGATCTATCCTAGAAATATTCCAGTTCAGGCAGGGACACAGTTCTAATCTCCCTCGCACGCCCTTCCAGCAATTTTGCTCCCCAAGACATTGTTGACTCAGTCGAGTACTATTGGTTATTTCGTGTTCATTATAGTTTGAATTAGTTTTTGAAGAAAATTAAAAAAAGCAATTGTTAGAACAAAATTTTAATGCAAGACCATTCGTGTTTTTTACACCTTCCCAATCTCTTTTTTTTAATTTTTGAAACTATCACACCATTAAAAAACAGGGCACTGTAGTAACGTAGAATCTCGTCTCAATCAAAGGAAATGGAGATGCATTGTATTGTTATGGTATTTTTCGTTCCCTTAGAAACGGAATGTACAGGCTTTTGTTTGAGGAGAGCATTTAAATGACGTAAGAAAAAGAGGCATGACAATGCACTGAGGTAAATAGTGCTGAATAATAGCAATGGATTGAAAGAAAACGTGTATCCATATGCTACGTGTCAAATGTACCAAGCATGAAAAGTGATTAATGTACAGTGTATGACCAATTATGGAAAACAATTTTTACGATAAAAAGTCAACTCCAATGAAAGAATAAGTGCACATGCTGATAAAATACGTGATGGAGGCTTAGGTTTAAAATAAACCTAATTTAAAACTCGTTAATACAATAATATATATATATATATATATATATATATATATATATATATATATATATATAAATATATATATATATATATAATATATAGAAAAACACACACACACACACACACACATATATATATATATATATATATATATATATATATATATATATATATATATATATATATATATACATAGTATGATTTTGTGGTTTTTGCATACTGTTTTTTTCTTTTCTAAATTACGGGTGGTGTTCTAACACCCCCCCCCCAACACGCCCTTGCGGCGGCTTGGCGGGTATTGAGTGGATGTAGATAATATCTTGGAACGCGGTAATCAAGTGATTAGAGCCCTGGAATACCCTGATTGCCCTGTTTATAGATGAATTTCACGCCTCATTAAGAGCCTTAGTACCCGGACAGCCCTCCCCTATCAAACCAACTATCGAATTGATAACTTTGGTTTTCTAAAATACGGAATATCTCCTAGGTAACCCGTTCGCTGTAACAGTGGTAATGTATTTCTCGTAAATTATGACCCTTGTCGACTCTACAATAGCATAATTCAATTTTCGGCAAATCATGTTTGATCCACGATGGAATCGCATTGTTGAAGATTGGATGTTGATCATCGGTGACCTTCCACTTAACATTTGTCGTCGATTCGGTCGTGGAATTATTGAAATGGAAGTAAATCAGTCAATACTTCCATTCTATGGAATGCGTCGTTATTTGTCACGGATGGAAAGTCACGTTTTCCTTTCCTAATGATACCATAAGCCAGGTTTCAGAGGATCTCCATTCAGAGTTTCCTTCATTCACAGTTGGTTGCAGATGAATGCATTCACCTCGTATTAAATACATAATTAATTAGCTTCATTCACCTGATAGGGAAACATTACTAGCCGCGATATGATTTTATTTGTATGACCGTTCTTATTTGTTTTTGATATTTATTCTACCAGTCTTTATTACTACTGCATTGTACCCTGCAAACCACCGCTATGATGTATGGCATGGGGTGATTATACACCAGACTAATTTTGACCCAAAATACTCTTCTCCCCAACTGCGGTAGAACAATGTTATTCTACATCTACATCAATACCCTGCGAGCCACCAAAAAGGTGTGTGGCAGGGGGTGCAGCACCAGGAGGAAAGGGTAAGGGATGAGGGGGTTAGGATTTTATTCTGATCCCTTTTCGTTCGTGGAAAAAATGGCATATTAAATCTATCGGTTCTACGCTTAATCTCTCTGATTTTACTAGCATGATCTCTCTTGCCGTAGTACGTTGATGGTAATACTACATATTCAACATCACTGCTAAAGAGACATCCTTCCAATTCATATGTAAGAGATTTAATCTCGCTACGTGAGTAGTTACCAGCTCAGCTCCTCTAATAATTTTGAATACGCTGCTTTTAATTGCATTTGTCTGAAAATAGGCTAACGTATGTAAAAATTTCATCGAACGACGTCGCGTGACGTCACTTCCTCCACGACGCACTTGCCGTTCGCGTTCTCCATTTCAATGACAAATGACTGTCGACTTCGTCGAATTAAGATGACGAGCGCATAAAAAGTCGCCGCCGACAAAATAGCTGGCTGGAAATGGTCGTTGGCGTGAGCCGTCACTACCGACAGTGTTGTCTGTGGCTTCCGTCCCCGTGCAAGGCATGATGGGAAGGAAAGGGGTTAAGGCAGTGTATGGTGGGAACAATGGCATTGCAGCCCGACCACCGCAGCCTTCGCACCGCGGACTTCTTCTTTTTTCATCTCTCTCTCTCTTTCTTTCGTTTCGCCGCCCCGTTGACCTGGTTGCACCATTGTCGCAAGAGCGGTCTTCCAAGGAGTCGCCGCCGTGGCCCGGCAACTTCACCGTTTGTTTCGTCGTTGCTAATCCTCTCGTTGCGTCAAACTGTATTGGGATAATTCACATATTCATAAGTTTTCTAATGCCACCGCTTATTGTTTCGTTCTCAGACTACGAGTTCAACTTTTTACATAATGCAATCATTATTCCCATGTAGCAACTCGTTTTTGCAAATATTTTGCTCTTACGTCATCCTTAACATGCCAGTTGACTAGATTGACATTCACCGCCTTAGTTAGTTCAAGATCAATTGTCCCAGGTTTTGTTTTCTTAATTTTAGAGACGTCCCTAATCGATCTTTGCCTCGTGGCTTCCGTCGTCATGGGGGCGTCGAACATGGCCACCGGGCGCACCCATCCATATCCCCGTTGCCTGATTGTTACCTCCTCCCTTTCGAATTTGAAAGCGTTTCCAGGGGCAGTCATTTCGGTCGATGATCAATTCGGTGGTCAAGCCGGCCCTGGAGAGGAAGGTCGACTGGCAAAATAATCGAGAGACTTACTTCTCAGGAGGGCATGCGTGGATCTAAGTGGGTTAAGGTCATCCAGGTTGTCTCTTAACTGCACTTTTCGATCTGGTCATCGATGATTGATCACCTCAAGTCAATTGGTGCATCTTGAATGCCGATTTCCACGTCGAATGATCAGGTTGAATTGATTTTTCCTCGCTGTTAAACTGAAAGTGAAAACATATGATGGCCGACGAATAAAAAAAATAATAAAAAGTAAAAGACATCGCTTCACAATGCCGCTCGTATTGTCTCATTCGTAAATACGAATTAACCTACATTGATTCAAATCTGACACTTGCATAATACTTGCTTATGATAACTGGGATATTGAAAAAAATATTTTTCGAAGCGCACCTAACCTCTTTTTCATAAATTTCAAGGCCTTTTTTGAGCCCACGAGACGATAAAATTGACTTACAGACATATTTGCTGCAATTGTTGCCACAAAGTAAACAACCATTACGTTTGTGTGATATCAAGTCTTGAAGAAATAGCGGGAAAAACCTGTGGCATTGAATATGTCTTCCTCATTCTATGTCATCTCAGTTGTGTAATGACGATAAGTTTAAGTAAAATAAGACTGGTAAAACATGATAACGATTGAGGATATATAGTAAGTGCGGATGGGAACTTCCATCTGGAAAATATATATGCTCGGGTTTGCTGTTGAGTGGTAACAATGAATAAACAAATTTCGGTTTTCGATTCTTGCGTTTAGCGTATCCATTAGATTCTGTGTGAAAGACTCCATTCAACATTGTAGGTAATCGATGCGTAAAATTCACTTTCCAGGTGATTTGGATTCGCTTCACGGCTTCGAGGGGAAAATCCTACGCGACTACGTGACTCAAGGAGAAGAAAGAGCCAGTGCCGATTGAAACGTAAGTGAACCTGCCCCGCGAACACGTGCTTCGTTCGCACTTTCTCATGCTTTCCTATTTTATAACTCGATATCGGAATACATTTATGTCGGAACTTGATATGAACGGGTTTACGTTTTTAGTTTTTTGTAATTCCACCATTTGAAACAATTCCTTGTCGGTTTGGATGCTTCCTTGTTTAAATTACGTTGGATTTCTGAAAAGCCATTTTTCTAAATGGCTAATCTCAAGGGAAGAGATTTTAATTTATTATTTTCCTTCGCTTCACAGCATAATACACATCGATCCGTATAGGTCTTGAAAAGTTTTCACTTCCGAAAATTTTATCTTTTTTGAAATTATTAGTTGTGTATATATATATATATATATATATATATATATATATATTATAATTAGGTAATCTACCGGTTAAGGTAGGTTTTTGGATGGACACAGCTACTAAATTAAATAATTAAATCAAAAAAATATGTGTGACTCCTAACAAAACACAAAATCCATCATCCTACTCTATATCAGGTCCCTCTTCATCTCTGAGTACTTTCTTCCTCCCTTCATCCCGTCCAACATCCCTATCCTGTTCATTCCCTTTCCTCGTTTGCCTAACATTCTCCCCTCTATTACAGTCTTAAACATCTCACTGCCGGTCAATACCCGCTTCATCCACTTTTCCTGCCTCCATAGAATTGCTCCCAACAAACCCCTCTCTTCGCCCACCATACCAAGTACTTCCTCATTTGTTTTCTTCTCTGTCCATTTCACCTTCTCCATTCTTCTCCACACCTACATTTCAAAAGCCTCCAGTCTACGTCTATTCTCTTGCTTCAATGACCACGTTTCCGCGCCGTACGTAGCCACGCTCCACGTCTTTTCTTAACATCCTTAATCAACATCCCCGTCATCAACTCCCTCCTCCTTGTGAAAGCCTCTTTTGCCAGCGCAATTCTTCTCCTTACGTCCCTACTACTTTGACCGTGTTGTTCCAAAACACTAACGAGATACGTAAACTGTTCTACCTGCTCTAGTTAATGATCTCCTACTTAAATGTTTGATTTAACATTCTTTTATCTCAGAAACGTCATGACTTCTGTGTTTAAAGGGCAGATCAATGAAATTCTGATGATGTTTTGGCTGTGCAAATGACTTTATCCATCGTAGACACCTGATAGCGATTCCCAATTACGTCTGCGTATAAGCATTTACGACAAAATATAGTGTGTACTGATTTAGTTGGGCAACGTCGAAGATGCCAAGAAAATGCTTGTATATCGGAACAAAAATATTGTATAGTTTCTGTGATACGCAAAAAAAGGTTGAATTTTCAGATTGTAAAATATAATCATTCGCCTTGACCTGGATTCGAACCCCGGTCTCCCGTTTTCCGAACGACGATTCATTTACTTAAGCTACACGCGTGACCTTCTCCTCGGTAGATTAAACCGGATATAGCTTTTTGGATGAAATTGAGAGACCCGGTTTCGAATCCCGATTTTAGGGAGTGATTTCACTAAAGTTAAATCTGACGCAGTAAATCGAAAAAATATTTTTAGTAATTCCTATAGCACTAGTTACGCCGACTTGTCATTTTTTTCCTCGTCATTCGTGATTTAAAATCCTTAGAAATGCACCCGGATCTCTCTTCGTGATTTCGGTCGCCTTCCTAGATGAAGGACATAATCGATCGATATTCCATTCACGGGTGACTTCCGCTCTCTTGGCGAGGTTAAAGTTTGGCCAAGCTCCACAACTGCCTTCATGAAAAAAATCAGGTTTTCCGCTTCATTTCCAAGAAAAATATGACCAGGCAATGATGAAAGAATCAGAAAAATCTTATGCACGAAAAAAAATATCACGAATAGTCGAAAGAGAATGTAGACCAATTTCGATCGATGTTTGTTCTCCTAAGGCGACATCAAATTTAGAACGTTAGTAATTGGCGATATTTTTCATATAATTGAATGTAGGTTGTTAAATACGATAATAAACGCGCAGATGGTGTACTGTGTAACTTAAGTTCCCGTTTCTAAGGAAGCCTCGCGGGTTTTGGAAAAGAAATAGTATTTTTGACTTAATAAAAACGAATTGCAAATTAATATGTGTAAAAGTTATGTTTGTTTGATACGCTCTTGTTCGTTAGGTATTAGCCTTACGATTCATGTCCATGTAACAGCCCAAGGTCAACTTGCAATGGCCAGCATTCCTGGACTTATTCCAAGAAACTGCAGTAGATGTCGCAACAGTAACTTTTAACGGAATCATTCGCTAGTATGCATTTCAATGCAACGATTTCAGGGTGTAAAAATCATTCGCCTTGATCGGGATTCGAACCCTGATCCCTCATTGTCCGGCCGAGTACTTTAGCTAGTTAAGCTATCTAGGCTTCCTCTGAAATTCATTGAAATTGAAATTTTGGGGGCTTTAAAGGAACAAGATGTTGTGACAAAGTACCGTATATAACGAACAGTGCCACAGGCATTCCTAGTCGTGCGCGACGCGCCACAGTCCACGAGGTTAAAGGACTTTTAAACACTTAGGCTGTGTGTACCTTAGACAAATTCCAAAGAAACTGCGGGAGATGCCGCAACAGTAATTTTTAACGTAGTCATATGCTAATATGCTTTTCAATGCAACAATTTCAGAGTGTAAAAATCATGATGAATGATTGGAGATATTGTATGTACGATAATTCGGCTTAACTGGCTAAAGCACTCGGCCGGACATCGAGGGATCCGGGTTCGAATCCTGGTCAAGGCGAATGTTTTTTACACTCTGAAATTGTTGCATTCCTGGACTTGTTGTGCCGACTTAACTTTTTTCTTAATTTTTAATGAATGGGAATTTTACAAATTCTCTTCGGCCGTTATATATGACATTCTGGTAGCTAGCTCCCTTGGCTTGCCAACGGCGATTTTCTCGTTTGCACCTACCCGGGACTTCAACGTGTGGCAATATCCTCTCTCTACTTGTCCAAAGACCTGCGTCACGGTTTGAAGGGGATGAGTCCTTGGGAGCGGGGGGGGGGGACATAAGGCGATCCCCTGACTTGGTGAATGACAAAAGAACAACATTCCGCGCTGTGGCGCGTGCCAAAGCCTCCAATGCTCCGTCGTTGGCAGGATTCGGGAAACATTGTTGGAGCGCAAAATTTTGGAAATTTCAGCGGCGTTTTAAGATTTGTTGGCTGGAGGAAGGATGTTGGAATTCTCCTTCGCGCTCGGCCACACTAGTAAATACTCAAATGCAATGGAAATTTATTTAACGCTTATTGTGATAATAATTTCGTGATAATCACCCAAACAATTTAATTAAATAATTTAATACAATTGCAGTATGTTAAAATTCAATTAATTTTAATACAATTCAGTATGCGATGACCAATTTTTAATCCCTCATTCGCATTGTGCTTACTGCAATTATTTTATGTTAATGATTCGTAATTTCGATCACAAGCGACAAAATTCGATAAGCATAGCGACAATTCAATTTTAAATACGCAGCTGTTCTAAAGGCAAGTGGTTTTGAATGCAGCGAGCGATATTAAACTTTTTTTAGATTTTAAACTTCTTCTCGAGGTTACCAGCAACTGGTTGTTTAGATTAACATAATAATCGAAAAATACACCATTGAACAAATACAGTGCCTAATTTTTTTGAAAAGGGCAGAATTCAATGAGTAAATTTTATTATCTCAAGTTTTTAAAAAAAATGTTTTTGGCGCTATAGCAACCAGTGATGAAATTCACTGTTTGATTTTGGTCGAAGGAACTCTCTCATTACGAGTTATAATTATCAGGGACAGGTTATCATGCATTGAACAATGCACGGATGTGGCTAATACGGAATCAGTATGAAAGGTCAGGGCATTCGAATAAAAATTTGCAAAAATATGTTTCCAATTTTCAAAAATATGAATATATATTTTCCACCTTGCTCTCCTTGCTAGAAAAGGGAGAAGGTGTCGGAGGTTCTGTGCGTATGATTGAAGCCTTTCAGTGGAAAATTCGATCCCCTACGCTTCGCCAATCAAGGCGGGCGGGGAGGAGGGTATTTCGAAACTGCGTGGCAGGCAAAGGACAAGGGCAGACGCGTGACTAATGTGCGGGGGATTGAGAAGAAATGGACGCAATGGCACGCCCCACCTCTCTTGGAAGAGGGGGACCCTGCCCTCGAGAGGGTGTTGATGGTGCCTGCTGGGGATGGGGGCAGCACCATTAACAATCGACCGGGCACCATGTGCGGAATGGATGGCTGACGACTGTGTCGAAACCCGAGAGTTGGGTTGCATTCGGAAACGATGGATTGCTTCTGAATGCACCTCAGGCAATTAAGCATATGGGTGAACCCTTTGGCCAACGAAGGGTACGTTAACACACATTTTAATATTCTTTCATATATGCGTGCGTGTATATACTAAATGTACATATGTGTATATATATATATATATGTATATATGTGTATATATGTGCATATATGTGTATATATGTGCATATATATATATGTATATATGTGTATATATATGTATATATGTGTATATATATGTATATATGTGTATATATGTGTATATATATATATGTATATATGTGTATATATATATGTGTATATATATATATATACACACCCACATGTATGTATATATGTATATACATATATATACTTAGATTCATATATGTATGTATGTATATGTTTATATATATATATATAAATATATGTATATATATATATATATATAACCATAAACCCAGTAATCAACCCGAAGGTCGGTTTAGTAGGTGGTGGTAGAGTTCACCCAGTACTAAGCCCTATACGGCGTGTGAAAATTCACACATCAGGGTAGGGGGGCCAGTTCCTTTCCCTGTGCCGGTTATGGTTTCCCAGGAAGACCTGGTACCCGAAAAAATCACATAGCTTGGGTGAAGCTGCAGGTGCCCAGAGTGCCTTGCCCGGGAATCGAGCTCGGGACCCTCCGGTTAGCACTCCAACGCTCTACCCCCTGGGCTACCGCGACCCAGATATATATATACTATATATATATATATATATATATATATATATATATATATATATATATATATATATATCTGGGTCGCGGTAGCCCAGGGGGTAGAGCGTTGGAGTGCTAACCGGAGGGTATATATATATATATATATATATATATATATATATACATATATATATACATACATATATATATATATGTATATATGTATATATATAATTGGTAATCTATCAATTAGGTAGGTTTTGGATGGACGAAAGCTAACAAACAATTCTCTTGTCTCTCCCAACAGAACACCACCCGATATCCTATTCTACAGCTAAGTCCCTCTTCATTTCCATAAACATCTATTCTATTTCCGCCCCTTCCTCGTTTTCCCAACATTATCCCCTCTATCACAGTCTTCAACATCCCGCTGCCATTCAATTTGCTCTTTGCATGCATTTTTCTCCTGCCTCCTTTACATTTCTCCCGATAATCCCCTATGTTCCCCTCTCATCATACCAAACTTCCTCATATGTTTTCCTTTCTGTCCACTTCACCTTCTCCGTCATTCTCCACATTCACATTTCAAAAGCTTGCAAATCTACGCCTATCATCCTGTTTCAACGACCATGTTTCCGCGCTATTCTTAACTACGCTCCATATTAAAGTCTTCACGAGCCTTTTCTAAGCATTCTGAACCAATGTCTTCTACCTGTTCTAGTAGTCCCTGTCATCAATTCCCTCCTGCTTGTGTGAAAGCTTCTTTGCCTAACGATATTCTTCTCCATATGCTCCTACTACCATGGTCATTTTACATGTATACATAGATATATAATACTTTTCTACTGAAGAAAAAAAAATTGTCTTTCCACCAAAAGTTTCATTAGGTACGACTAATTTCAACGCATCAGCGTCATCCTCTGGAAAGATACAATGTTTTTTTTTTACCTCGGGGATAATGGATTTCCACAAAGTTACACCTTAAAACATAGAATGTAATACTTTTCTAGTTCAGGTCCGCCTATTTTTTTCTTTCGTTTCAAACGAAAACTGACAACCCGTCTTGGCTGTAATCTCCTAATGAAGCAGTGAACAAACACTCATAAATGAACGACACACACATTAGGGTAATCTATATGTACGCCGGAACAATGAATTTCATCTTGGTTGGGCTAACATCTAAACAGTGACTTGATGCGCGTAATTAGGAAATTTGAGTGGCGTTTAGCAGTCCTGACTCAACTAGAATAATGATTTCAATCAGGAAATGAATCCGCTTGCAGTCTCCTAACAGACCCGTCGTCGTGGCACAAGCTTAAGGTAGATATTCGGGCGTCGGCGAAACGTAGAAGTCTATGCATTTTAATGAACTTCGTTCGCCATATTCCTTATGATGGCCGGCGACGAGAATATAAATTTGGAACACAAACGATCGAAACCTCTGTTTTCTATCAGTCGATTAATCTCCTCTTTGAATGTCTAGAATTAATGGAAATCCTCAAAATGTGTGTCGACTTTTGCCCCAACAATAAGAGTGGAAATCGTCATTATTAATCCTCACTCCTGACGCGCCATCTTGGTTCACAAACTGTGTTCAACTTGAAGGAGATTTTGTTTGGTCTCACATCGCATGCGTGACGGCAATAAACAGCTGGGCAGAAGTACTCTTGGTCAGGGCCGGTGGTTTAAGGGCCGTTAAGAAATGAGAGAATCGATGAGGTTTCAACACGCTCACAGGGTGAACTGTTGATCCGACGTCGCCATGGGATCGGCCGTGCCTAATAATTCAGACTTGTATGTGCATTTTTTTTTCGTTTTTTATCTTTTTAATGCTTTTTTTCCACGTTTCGCTTGGGTCATCGATCCCTCTGCGTGTTCCGTGCACATGCAAAATTTATCCGTGCAATCTTCCACGAAAGTGGGGCGGAAAATTTCTGTCGTGTCTACAAAAGAAAGAGAGAGAGACTTCTGAACCGCCTTATACTTTTTATCTCTGTATAGTCCGTGTCCATTTTGAGTGGACAAACGGCGGACAACGATGGGACGGACGGGGCATTGCTGCCTCATTGATTGAGTCACGCGAACCAGAATGGAAGGAGAGCGACGGTCTAAAATCGTCCACGAGGGCGATGACACCAATGAGATATCTTTCTCTCAACGAGCCACTATACACATTTAGAAGTCCCCATTTGGTGTGTCCTTAGGTAATATACTGTGCTGTAGGTAAAACTATGTTTATATCAGCAAATTAGGCCGCGGTGGCGACTGTTACGTCCTGTTGTCGAATAATGCGTTCCTCGCCCGATGATCGACTTCGTATTGGTTGAAAGAATTCGACTTCAATTCGAATTTGTATTGTTTATCGTATGGCGATTGTTTTCATTCGTAGTTTTGTCGACGTCCAATTGTTGAGCTCGGCTGTCGTTCTTCGATGCCGGTTGTTGATCAGTTACACATCAGATTTGAATATTTTCTATTTGTACTTCTACAGGGTGCACCTCAGGATACCGTTAGGGTTTTTTGGCAGGGGGTGATCACAAAAATTAATTTTTTTTTCAATTCAATTCAAAATAATGCATATCATGTAGAGAGCGTGCTGAGTACAGGTTCATGCACTTAAGGTATCGAATCGAGATGTACGTGTACTTCTCTACGCATTCAAGAGGAATTGCTTGTGACAAGGGGGAAATTATGCTAAATGTTAGATGAGATGATGGCCACATACTAGACTACTTCGAATAAAAAAAAGAAAAAAAATACTTTTTCACCACCCTATCGCGGTCGGATACATTTATTGTGATCCCTTACCGTTCTTGGAAAAAAATGACATCTTAAATTTGTGTGTTCTGCACTTCATATCTCTCATTTTAATTGACATAATATCTCCTACCGTAGTACGATGGGGCTAATAATAAATTTTCAACATCATCATTACTAAAGAGACATCCTTCCAATTCATATGCAATGGATTTTATCTTTAATTTAACCTTCGCTCCGTGAGCGTGAATCCCAGCCTAGTTCCGCTGATAATCTTGGCACATTACATTGTTTTCCATATGAACATTTTGCAAGTAGTGAAATTGAACAGATTGACCACCGATGGAAGGGGTATATGACTTTTAAAAAAACGCATAAAACGGCAATATTAAACAACAATGATCCCCACCCTAATGCTTTTTAACTTAACACCTCCTGCCACCCGCCCTCCTGTCGGCATTGTGAATGATTTCGCATGTTTGTTGTGTTAATTAGAATTGCAATCTAGATCGATTCTCCGAAATTTTCTTTATTTTTTTCCCTAAATATCAAGTTTTCCGATGGGCGATCCTTGACTTTCCGTCGTCTTCGAATGGGACGGAATGCTTGTGGGACTGGGCTATGTCCCGTCTTGTGGTGAGACGACGTCAGACTAATCGTTCCATCCCAAGGTACCGTTTTCGTTTTCATAACCGCGACATCGACCACCCCCCCTCACCGCTCTCCCGTCATTGGCTCACCTCGGCCCGATTCTCTTATCCTTGGCGGCAATTCTTATAACCGAACTCGATGGTCAACTCTCTGCCGCGTGACCGCTAGATTCGCTTATTGGGAACGCCTGGAAATGATGGGGCTGCCCTGTAGTGAACGGATAAGGAAGGAAGTCAAGAAGTAAGGACGGGGCGTGGCGGTGGAATAATCAAAATTATATATATATATATATATATATATATATATATATACATTCAAACACGAAATCCCGCCAAACGGCGAATAAATACTCATATATACAGAAACAGATATAAGGAAAAGGGATAGGAACACATATAATATATATATATATATATATATATATATATATATATATATATATATATATTACACAAACACACACACTGACTTCTTGAGGCACCAGAACGCCCACTCTCGTGACGAATGGTATGGACCAGGGTTCCCCCGTTTCACCCGTCAGTGTTATATTATTTCACTTGCCATTTGAATTTCTACTTCACGTTAACGACTATGACTTCGTAGTCACTAGTAAAATACGTTTATTTGCCGACGATGCAGTGGTTTACCGTGATATCCGTGATCCTGAGGATAAAGCAGCCTAATCGGATGACCTAAACGCTGGTGTGACACTTGGTAATTAGACTTAAACTTAAATAAGTGTGCAATGATGAATTCCCTTCAAAACGCCTATTGCATTACGAACGCCGAAATGAAATGCGTAGACTCGATTCAATCTTAGGCGTTAACCTCACTCACGACCTCTCCTGGATGAAATATATATGCACGTGGAATGTGTGGAAAAGCTAACCAAAAAGTAGGAATTACCAGAAGAGTATTGGGTAATTATGATGAAAATACCAAAGAGAAATATTATCTTACGCTGGTTGGGCCTCATTTAGAATATGCTGCAAGTGCATGTGTGGAATCTTCACGAAGTTGAATTCGGACGGAACGGGGTTCGGACGAATTTCTATTTATTTACCACATTGGATCGCCTTCAACTTGGAGGAGCTAAAGGCGTAAAATTTTGTTATAATAAACTTAGTATGGTATCCAAAATATTAGAGCAGCTGGGCTGGGAATCACTCCGGGAGCGAAGGTTTAAATACAGATTGAAACTGTTGCATAAATTGGAAAGACGTCTCTTTAGCATTGACGATGAAAATTTATTATAACCCCCATCGTACTACAGCAGGAGAGGTCATGTTATTAAAATTAAGGAGATTAAGTGTGGAGCAAATAGATTTAAGATGTCATTTTTTCCAGGAACGAAAAGGATCACAACAACATTGCCCGACCGTGGTAGGGTCATATTCGGGTGAATTGTGTATTCATCACCCCCTGCCACGCACCATAGTGGTGGCTTGCAGGGTAGTAAAATATCAAATAATAACTGCTAATTCTTAGTCTCATTTGACACAACACCCAAGTAATTACTCGAAAATTTGATTCGTCGCATTCTTCACCGTTCTTCAATAACGGATACTTCCTTCCACCCTTCATTCCGTTCAACATCCAAATCCTATTCAGTCTTCATCGCTTCTTAATTTGTCCACCTGTCCTTCCATTTTAATTTTTCCTCACTGTGGTGAAGAATTATTCGCTCGCAAAATATATTTGCCCAATTATATACATTTGCTTGCGTGTATGGAAAACCCTGGTTACCGAAAATTATTCCCTGGAGCACGTACTCGAAAAAGTCAAGGAATTCCTTGATTGTCGGTTGGAGGAAACCCTGAAAAAATATTGGTCTGAATTGGGAATATTGCAGTCTATCTGTAATTACCTATCGATGCACTAATATATCGATTAATGAATCGATATTGTCGATTATAATTTAAATCGATTAATTAGGGCTTGCATTTCGATAAAGATTAAAACATGGCGCGAACCATGTTCCAAAGACATTCTCACCCTTTCCTCCGACATTCCCTCGCTCGGGTTTTCCCCGATCTAGATCAATCGGCCGACGCGATGACCCGCTTCCCAGCCGGCCACTGCCTTTCGCTGAATAACCCCTCAAGGTTAAATGTCCTTTACTGTTCTCCTTCACTGTTTCCTTCTTGAGTAGTTCTCTGTCTCCTGGATCCAGATGATCGAAACTCAAAGATTGAGACATTTCTGACAAGGCGAGCCTTTCTCTTTCTTCTCAGCGGGTTGCTCTACAGAGCGTAGTCAATCATCGTTCAGCGATATGAAACGAATTTCGACATGTTGGCGATATATGGATATTGCGACCATTTTCTTGAAAATCTGGTAATATTGTTGTGTCAGGTGTATCGTTTAGTTTTGATAGTAGAGTCCAATATCGATCTGGTCAGTATATTAGACATTTCGACCTTCCCGTGGATATTTCGTCGCATCGGCTTCATTTAGATACGTACTGCAGTGAAAAGATATTATGAAAAATGAAGTGTTTCGATGCCAGAGTCAAATGCCCGTGAGAAAGTTTTTTTTCTTCTTGTTAGCATGTGAAGTACCTATGTACGAGCATATGATTAAATCTGAATTTTCGTCTGCAGCAGTAAATTTGAGGGTTTATAAAATCATAAACGTCGTATCACAGTTTAATGTAAGATATTCGCCATATTAATCATGGATGTAGAAGACAAACATGCTTTGGATACACGGTGCTAAGAGGATATTTCGTGGTGAAAATAAGAGAAATTGGGCCTTTCTAATCTTAGCAGTTAAAGACTGTGGTCTTTAGCGACACAAATCCACGGAAGATTTAATCACAAGTAAGGAAATGTTATGTCAGATTAGGGAGATAAGTCATTTGTCGGAAAGTTTTCAAATTCAATTTCTTTCGCGTAATATAACAGGTATCTGATTACTTTCATCAGAACCGTCTCGGGTAAAATTTCAGTGGCCTATTTGTGCTGTTAATTTTTTTTATAGAACCTTAAAAATAATCTGCCATGTTGTGCTAAACCTTACCCGTGCAAACAGTCCATTCTCTGTCGGGAAGACCGGCAACTTGCATTGTCGTGGCGTGATCTTTTGATGCGCTCGGAAGAAGTGCCTGATGTCAAATTTAGATGGCGACACCAGATTACGCTTGAGTTCCAAATTTGGATTTTTGTTTCGCCGTCCAACGTCGACATCAGGTACTTCTTCGAGCTTAGCCAAATGGGATACCACCATTTTGCAATGCCATTGGCCGGACCTGACTGGCCTCGGCGATTGGTCAATGCAGAATCCAGTGGGTGCAGATGTCGACATACTACACGTATTTTATCTTAAAATTCGTATAAATATAAAATACGAAGATTGGTATGCATTTAAAATATTTTCTATGCACCAATTATTATGAGTCAAAATCCCAGGATTCTAAGTTTAATAAATTCATATCGGAAAGTAAGGAGGAAGTTCGGAAGAAGTAGTAAGATAGACCTCTGACGTGAAGTAGCAAATTCTAACGAACCTGGGGGACGTCTTCTCAACCCTCCAATTCTTTAATTAACTTATTCTCCCATGGCTCCCAAATACTTGCAATCACGAAGGCGAACTAAAACGACAATTAACTTTCTTCTTACTTACTAGTACTACTAAATATCTAACTATCTATCTATTCTATTCTATTCTATCTATCGAAATTTAGTAGTACTAGTAAGTAAGAAGAAAGTTAATTGTCGTTTTAGTTCGCCTTCGTGATTGCAAGTATTTGGGAGCCATGGGAGAATAAGTTAATTAAATAATTGGTGGGTTGAGAAGACGTCCCCCATGTTCGTTAGAATTTGCTACTTCACATCAGAGGTGACAGACATGCTGGAGGGATGAGGTCGGGGTTCACGTGGAGAGCAGGAGGCATGACTATGATGAAAGGTACTTTGTCAGATGACCTAAACGCTATAAAACGCTTGCGCGACACTGGGCGTTTAGAATTAAATATAAAAAAGTGCGTAGCGTTGAATTCTTGGAAAAAGAGCGATTCTCTCCCGAACGACAAATGAATTGGGAACCACGAAATGGGATGCGCAACCTCGATTAAATACCTGGGCGTTACCCTCACTCAATACCTCTCCTGGGTGAAACAAATACGGGGAATATGTGGACAAGATAACAAAAAATTAGGAGTTATTAGAAGAGTACTTGGTAAATGTGATGAAAAGGTTAAAAAGAGAAATGTTATTTTTCGGTGGTTAGGCCTCATTTAGAATATTAATACAAACACTAAAGTTGGATTAATTGCCGAATTGTATCGCGTGCATCACAGAGAAGATGAGATTTGTAAAACGTTGTAATGATAAATTTGGTAGCGTATTCAAAATATTAGAGTAGCTTGACTGCAAATAACTCAATCAAGCGAAGGTTAAATTACAGATTAAATCTCTTGCATAAATTGGAAGGATGTCTCTTTAGTAGTGATGTTGTAAATGTATAATTACCCCCATCGTATTACAGTAGGAGAGATCATGTCAATAAAATTAGAGAGATTAAGTATAGAACACATAAATTTAAGATCTCATTTTTTCCATTGAACTGTAAGGGATCAGAATAACTTTGTCCGACCACGGTAGGGTAAAATTATTCGGGTCAAAAATAGTCTGATGTGTATAAAACCCCTGCCATACACCCTAGCGGTGGATTGCAGTTTAAAACGTCAAAATCCGAGTTGTTGATATAAATAAAGGTATAGGGCACCCGAGTTTTCTTGCGACACCAAGAGAATTATTATTATTAATGCTTGTAGATTTGACATGACCACAGCCATAAGAAAAAAATCTAGCCCAAGCATGGGAATATAATTATGCATAGACCAAAATGTAATGATTCAGTCTAAGATACCAATTAATATTCACACACACATATATATGTGTGTATATATATAAATATATATATACATATATATACATATATATATATATATATATATATATATATATATATACATACATATATATATATATATATATACATACATACATATATATATACATACATATATATATATATATATATATATATATATATATATATATATATATATATATATATATATACTAGCTGAATACCCGGCTTTGCACGGGTTAGGGAGAAACAATAATATAAATATACTACATAAATAAAAACAACAAATAATAAAGTACAATAATACAGGTACACTACTACATACAAATTTAAGAATCTTTTTTATTTAACACCTGTTTATAAACTACATTTTTTGTTTCATATCCAGGAGAAAGAATATATAAATTTTTTGGCGAACCTACTCTGGAGCAAGCAACATAAAGTTGCCCGTGGCTAAAACATGGCGATCTTAGATCAACACCACAAAACTTTAAAGACTGTCCCTGTGATTTATTAATGGTAATTGAAAAAGCTAGCCGGACTGGAAACTGTAATCTTTTAAAGTTGAAGGGAAGATCAGTTGGGATTAGAGGTATCCGTGGAATAAAAATTATTTCACCTTTTCCTTTTCCAGTTAAAATGACTGCCTGGATTATATTTTTCATTAATTTTGTCACACACAATCGTGTCCCATTGCAGCATGGCTAGTATCTCCTTGTTAATTTCATTAACATCATCGTTCTTAGGAGCAAGAATGGCTCTTTCTCGCAACCATTCTAAATTTTTATAATTTTGATTAACGTTAGGATAGACTGCTTGTATCATATCGCGGACAGTTTTCACCGATACACATAAATCTGATGACAATTTTATCATACCAGATGCTTCAATAACTAATCTATCTTCTCCAATCTCCAAAAGTTTATTTGCAAAATTTTGAGCATTCCCATCTCTTAAGAGGATTCGCATGTTTTGTTTAAGGCTAATTTCTTGGACATGATTCCATAGAACAGAATGTTTTAAACAGGCATAAATTTCATCGGCTGGAGTCGATTTTGGAATGACAGGCAGAGTTTGACGGAAGTCTCCACACAGGAGTACCAGAACTCCTCCCATTAAACTGCAGTTTCCACTAAGATCTTGAAGTGTTGCGTTGAGGGCCTCAAGAGATTTTTTATGAGCCATCGTACACTTATCCCATACTATCAATTTACATTCTATAAGAACTTGTGCCTGGCCGCTTGTTTTATTTATATGACATGTGGGATTTTCTTGTCGGGAAATATTAAGTGGCAACTTAAGGGCAGAGTGGGCTGTTCTTCCTCCTTCCATTAATGTCGACGCAATACCTGAAGATGCAACGGCTAGAGCAATTTCTCCATGAACCCTGATTTCAGCGAGAACTAAATTAATTAAAAATGTTTTTCCCGTGCCACCAGCAGCATCAAGAAAAATGATACCTCCTTCTTGTTTATCTACTTGATCCATTATTGTTTCGTACGCGAATTTCTGATCTTCATTAAGAAGTGGCTTTTTATCCGCGATGTATGCTTCTAAGTCTAAGACATTGTAGCTAGTTTCACGTATATAATCTGGATAAAATACACCCTGTTGATCTTGTACAGGTGCAAAAAGACCGAGTTCCACTAAAGTCTTGTTAACCATGGTGATACACTTTTCCTCCAAAATAATCAAAGTTTTATTAAAAATGTCGGAGTTAAACGTAATATCCAATGTAGGATTTTCATTTCGAACTTTAGCCAGTATATCCTCACTCATTGGTTCTTTATATTTTTCCCATAATGTTTTTGGGTTAGATGGATTACAGGAGGTTATTATGATGGCAAACAAAATTCGGATTTGTCCTGGAAGAGAAATCAAACTGGCCTCTCGCAATGAGTCATCCCAGTGTTGATCTCCTTCTAGCAACCCTAAATTCTGGCAAGCTTCTCTGAATGTCTCACATATTTCTCCGTTTACCGTTCTTATTTCTGCAAATGAGCGAGGTCCTCTAATGGTATGTAGAAGCATTCTTAAAAAATAACATTCGGCGTTGTTAGGATGGACTGTGTAGACTCGGCCCAATGCGTCACATGAATAAATATTATTCTCAGGATCAAAGTTGCCCATTTTTCTTCTACAAAAGACTTTCCTTGATGTATTCCACGTATAATATCTCGGCAATTCTGAATACAATAGTGTTCTTGCAAAAGTATCCTGCTGGCATAGTTGGAAAAATGCTGTTTCTATGACAGCAAAAAAGTAAACAAATTACATACATACAAACAAACACTCTCCTTTATATATATAGATACATATACACACACACTCACATATTTATATACATAAATATACACACATTTATATACATAAATAAAAATACATACACACACACACATATATATATATATATATATATATATATATATATATATATATATATATATATATATATATATATATATATATAATATTTATAGAAAATGTATGTACATACATACATATATATACATATTTACACATATGCACACGCATTGGCACCTTTGGCCATCAAGGGAAGAGCCATTACCGACGCAGGGTATCTCTCCACCCTTCTCACCCCATTGCCCTGACAACCCAACCCCTGCCAAGTAACCCACCTATCCCTTCTTGGCGGAAAAGACCTCGGCTGTTAGACGACTCTCATAATAACTAATCCTACGACTGCTACTCGGTATTATTCTTTTGATTTTCTCCGTTTAATATAGTGTTCAGTCGTAGATCGTAACCTGGAGTTCGAAACGTGGAAAAAATGTAATTATAAAAATAATTATATTTTTTATGTATCACATTTCAAGCATTTTTCGCGACTTTTTTCTTAATTTTTTTTTCTTTTGACTGTGCCTCTGTAAATTCCTTTCCTTTTTCCCCCCCCGCAAATCGACCGAATCGCCATGCGGCATTCAACCGTTGTGTCGTTTTCCACGCCCCATTCAACCGTCGTATTCGTCACAATGAGAGCTCTCCCCCCCCCCCTCCCCCCGGAAAAACTGTATTAAGAATGTCTTCAATTCGAAGAATGATTCGCTCTCCTCCCTTCCCTTTTTTTTCTCTTCCTTTCGATTGTGCGATTCCCAACTCTTTCAACAGGCGACATCACTTTCTACCCAAGGCAGCCATTCTCTTTCCTCTCCTCTCTGCCCATTGTCTTGCTTCCACACTCTTTTTTTTCTTTCCTTAACTCTCCCATGAACTTCTAAATATCTAAAATGGAAGGACAATGCTCTCCATTGATCCGTTTTACGCGGCACTCACCGTATTGAACTAATTCCGCTTAATTTTGGGAAAACAAATCGCAAATAATACATGTAGACTAGAGGTTTGCAAGTATACCAACACTTGAAGAAAATTTCCGATGTAGTGTTTATTATCGGATACTATCATCTTCAGTATCTCAATCCTAAGGTTGCTTTACTGCAGCCCTCCTTTCTTCTTTACGCATTGCTGTGATTCCCTCAATAGCTCCTTAATTTGTTTCCTATTTGTACTTGTCTCTCGGCTATCCTTTTGCGAGATCTTGCTAAGCCTTTTACAGTCTCCACGGGGGGTTGAGTGTTTTGTGGTGCATGTTCATGTGGTATTGGTGTTTCACATTCTTGCTTGTTGTTTCCTGGCTTGCGTGTTGTTGGATGGCTTTCGTGCTGCCTCCTTGGGTGTAGTTGTTTGTTGATTTATGGCATATGTGTTTGCATGAGTGTTGGATGAAGGGATTTTGGCATGAGTGTGTGCGCTGTTGTGGGTGTAATTTTCCATGTTGTTGTTTTGCATATGGTAATGTTCCCTTTTACGGTTGGTGACCTAACACCCCCCGCCACACGCCCTTGCGGCGGCTTGCGGGGAATTATGTAGATGTAGATCTTCACTTCAATATTCTTCCCGTCTACTGTTAAGTTTCTAACATCTATTGTGCATAAAGTTGTCTCTCCAATTTTTTCTTTGCCGTTGAGCCTTCTTCATATGGTCCACTTTCTTTTTCGTCGTCTTCTATTTATACTTCCTCGTTCTTCACTTCTGTCCATTCAATCTTCTTCTGTACCATGTTTCAAAGGTCTATTCTAATCTTCACTGGTGCACTTTTCGAATGTCCCACGTCCCTAGTACGTTTTGACGAATTATAACCCTGTTTGCAACTTCAGATTCTTCGCCATTTAACAAGATGGGGAGGCTTCCTTTCTTTATATAGACTAAGAAACAGTAAAACAAAGGACTGAAAACAGTCCTTCTAATTTTTTTTGTAACCTATCCACTTAATTTAACCCATCCAAGAAGAGAACCATTGCAAAATAAACTCATGGATGCAGCTTTTACGTAACAACCAATGCGAAGAATGAATTTAAAATTTCACCTTAGAATTTTAGTGCGTTGATTCTAATTTTGATGTCAAATATGGTGTGACCAATGGAACCAGTTCGCCCCTGTGATGGTTATTCCAAATTGACGGTCAGAAAATTGAACTCGAATCACGAGAGTTCCGTAATTCCATGATTTTTTGCTTGTAGGTTGTCCTCTCCCACTTCTTCCCGTCCTTACCCAATTTAGTCTGCTATCCCATTGGTCCCTGTGATCAACCCTAAAAACTACGAAGTCCCTCACGAAATTAATTCTCCCTCATCACTCCCGCGTGAAATTTCTGAACGTCGTTGAAAGGAAAATCCGTCTTTATCTTCCTTCCTTTTTACGGTTGGTGACCTAACACCCTAACGCCACACGCCCTTGCGGCGGCTTGCGGGGTATTATGTAGATGTATCCTCTCTGATCAACATTTCTGTGGATATATATATATATATATATATACATACACATATTTTCTATATACATATATATATTTATATGCCATAATATCAATGGCATGGTTCTATGGCCGCGGAAAAATCTTATCAATTGTGGTCATTTTCTCCTTACTGAAAAAACCGGCTGGTCTGTGGCCGAGTCTTGCTTTTTGGGTTCGTTGTCACGTTAACGACGCTCGGCCTCCTTTGAATAATCACGCACTAACGAGCGCACATTTTAAACACAAATCCAAAACACCACTTTTGTTTCAGTGAATTTAAGTTGTCATTCGGTGGGTGTGCTAAACTACGGCATTAAAGAAAACCGATGATAATGAACCGTTCTTGGACAGCGGAAAACATCTTAGTAAATATTGAAAACGATACTCTCCAGCGTGTACGATATGTGTACGAACCATGTCTTGCTGTGCGGTGGAGCCATCCTATGTTTTGCTTTCATAAAGGGTGCCCGCTTAATGTAAGCAGAGCCAAATTCCTGTATCTGCTACTAGTTCCTAGGAAAAGTTGGGATACCGAGTTGGCAGTGGGTAATGATCCGACCCCTTTATTACCGTGATATGTGAGTTTCACATGCCGTCAGGCTTTGTGTTGGGTGACCTCCACCATCACCTACCCAACTGACCCTCGGGTTACACTTCGGGTGTTTACACTTAAACACGCGCGCACGCACGAGAACACACAAGAACACATGCGCGCGCGAGAACACACGAACACACGTACTTCCTTCCTTCATCCCCTCCCTTCCGTCCAACATTCCTATCCTATTCTTGCCCTTTCCTCGTTTGCCTACCATTCTCCCCTCTATCACAGTCCTTAACATACCACTGCGGATCATTATGCTTTCATTCCATTTATCCCAGCCTGTATATATATATGTACAGGCTGGGTGCCAATATGTGTGTTTATACACATATATAAAATTATATACTTATATATAATATATAGAAATGTATGTATATATATATATATATATATATATACAGGTATATATATAAACCATAAACACAGTAATCAACCCGAAGGTCGGTTTAGTAGGTGATGGTAGAGATCACCCAGTACTAAGCCCTATACGGCGTATGAAAATTCACACATCAGGGTAGGGGGGCCAGTTCCTTTCACTGTGCCGGTTATGGTTTCCCAGGAAGACCTGGTACCCGAAAAATCACTTTAGCTTGGGTGGAGCTGCAGGTGCCCAGGGTGCCTTGCCCGGGAATCGAACCTGGGACCCTCTGGTCAGCAGCCCAACGCTCTACCATAACCTACTAAATATATATATATACATATATATGTATATATACATACATATATATATATGTATATACATATATATATATATATATGTATATATATATATATATGTATGTATTTAGTTGGTGATGGTAGAGTTCACCCAGTACTAAGCCCTATACGGCGTGTGAAATTTCACACATCAGGGTAGGGGGGCCAGCTCCTTTTCCTGTGCTGGTCATGGTTTCGTAGGAAGATCTGGTTCCTGAAAAATCACATAGCTTGGGTGGAGCTGCAGTTGCCGAGAGAGGCTTGCCCGGGAATCGCACCCAGGTCCTCCGGTCAGTAGTCCAACGCTCTACGCTTGTGCTAATTCGACCCTTATGGTTTAGATATAAGGGAAAGGGATAGGAACACACATAAAAGACGAACACTGGAATGATGGGGAAGGTGGAATTGTTCCACCGTTCCTGTTTTATCGTATTGTCTTAATTCTTTAACCGTAAGCCATCTCAGTCAGGTAACTTCCTTCTTAAGCTAACGGAAATGTGGACGCAGTTTAACAGAGGAGCACATGTTCCTCGTGGCGTTCTTGTCTTTGTCGGTGAACGCATTTTGCCGATGCGAACAGATGACGCTTTAAGTAACAGACAATGCTTAGGCAGATCTTGTGTCATATGTAACTTACAATGAGATCTTTCAAAAGCGTTTATCCTGCGCTAATTTTTTAAATGCGTCCGCACTGAAATTCCTCACGTATGCCATATTTTCAACTCCCTTATTCGCGTTCTTTAGTGGAAGGAATGCCTTTCATTGGGTGAAGGGGTGATACAGGGAATCGCCACCATTCAGTCGACCGTGAAAGGCCAATTACGACTCTTTTTTTTTTGTCCCTGATACTTCCCTTGGCGAGTGGTAGTTAAGGAATGAAAGGCAATTAATGGGGTGTGTTTCGACGCGATGATTCGCCTTTGCGACAGCCCCGGCGTTCATTCGCGGAATGCTGAATGAACCAAAATCGATATCTCTTTCTTAATATTTAATTTAACTTCAACTTTTACTTCTTCCCCCTCCCCCCCACAATCGCGCTTTAGCCAAATAATGGAGTGCCTTAAGTTTACCATGTTCTCCTAGCAACGTTTTGTAGGGTCGAATCTCTTCATTATTGCTTATATTCATCATTCTTTCGCCGCACCACTCGAAGCTGCTTGGACGCGTCCTTATGATTTCCTATCGACATGAAGAGATGCGGAATAAAAGCGCAGTCATGTTTGTGGAAATTTTATTTTTTCAATTCATTTTTTCGATCTCAAAAATTGTCCGAAAAGTTCGTAATCCAAATTGGACCTAGGCTTTGTTACTGTGTGTATTTTTTACCCCATTTATCCAAAGAAGTTAGAAACCTTACTCTGTACCGTCTTGGCTTGATGTGTCTCCAGTCAAACAAATTAATTTTCAGATTTATACGTGATTTTTGTGTAAAAGCCATCGGAAAATGTTTCGAAAAAATTGATTTATTTCAGATGTATGTTATAAAGCCTCTAAATTCTTCAGGGTACATCCCTTGAGCGTCGAAACACCTTTGCCCGTGACTTTTCCACGACTAGAAGGCTCCCTGATAGGCGGAGGATCCTTAAGGGTACTCGTGTAAGCTTCATTGACGGCACTTAGGTTCCCATGGTGGTGTCCTTTGAGGGAGGATTTCCCTTTTTGGAATAGTAAATAGTCTTCTGGTACCAAGTCGGGACTGTAAGGGTGTTGGGGAATCATCGCGATGCCGTTGCCGAAGGTCTTCTTAAGCAAACACTAGACTATATTCATGATCATCCGTCAAGATCTTTGGGACGAGTTTAGCACAGATCTTTCGCATCATCAAATTTTCAGTGATAATGATTGGCGAACTGTCATTTTGTCAATGCCAGTACGATCTGCCATCGTGCCCACACTTAATCCGCGTTCTGAAATCAGCACTTGACGCCCAAGTCAGTGGAAAATTGTTACCGATACTTTTTATACGAACCTTGTGTGTTATATATATATATATATATATATATATATATATATATATATATATATATATATATATATATATATATAGAAAAATACATAGCACAATACACAGTAACACACAATATAGAAACACTAAAAAAGAAGAACACTCACACGTTATTTCTTGATATTTCGACGGAGTGTTTCCGTCGAAATATCAAGAAATAACGTGTGAGTGTTCTTCTTTTCTTTCTTGTGTGTTACTGTGTATTGTACTATTCGGTACTTCCGTGTTACGTCTACGAAAGCATATATATATATATATATATATATATATATATATATATATATATATATATATATATATATATATATATTATTAGGTAATCTACCGGTTAAGGTAGGTTTTTGGATGGACGTAATTACTAATTAAATAATTTGTGGCCCCTAGCAACATATATATATATTTGTGTATATATATATATATATATATATATATATATATATATATATATATGCGGTATTTTAGTTCGGCGTGCTCTTTCTCATTCTCTCCCTCTACGTCCATGAATGCACCCTGGAGAGGTCCCATTAGAGTGTCCTTTCCGCGTACGTGAGTAGGTTGTCGGAAGAATGAACTAGCGTGAAGGGACAATGCGGGTGACGCAATCTTCCTTTCCATTTTGTGCGTGTGTGTGTGTGTAGCCTCCTACCCGTATGGCGTTATATTCATTCTCTTCGCCGCCCTCAGAGAGAGAAAGAATGAGGGAAGGTTTTGCCGGACCATTCGTCCTCGTCTCTCTCGCTCGTCCTTCGGGTCTTAATTTCACTCAGTTACTTGTAAGCGCGGAAGTGTCTTCGTGTGCTTCGTGTGCGTGTGTGCACGATAAGGTAAATAATGGCAGTTTGTATCCCCATTTCCCATCGTTTGATCGCGGTGCCAGTTTTAAACGGGTCCCACGTTCGACTTCGTCGTTAATTCAATTGTTGGTTCGTGGGTCGGCTTCCCTTGATTTTGCCGCCATTTTCATCCGAACCCATCGCAACAATGCCGAGTTTTAAGTTCCAAACAAATTTTGACTCGTGAACATTATCAGTTGTTACAACCTTAATGACAGAGACTTGTCGACAGAACGGACAACAAATGAAGAAGAGGGGAAATAGTGGTTTAAATATATATTTTTTCAAAAGAATCATTCGACTTTGGATTGTCCGTTTTTCAAATTTCCACCGTCTTTTTAACTTTCAATCAAACCGATTCGAGCCAATTCCTGGCTTAAAATGATGGGCGGAGAGTGTTATTGTGTTTTCTAAAGTACTAGATCTCGTGAAGCGTAGAGGAGCTAGATTTGTAATACTTTGTCGGGATAAACTGAGTAGCGTATCCAAAATATTATAGAGGATCTAGGTGGGGAATCACTCATTGGAGGGAAGGTTAAATTAAAGATAAAATACCTGTTGCACATGAATTGGAAGGATGTCTCTTTAGAAATGATGATGTTGAAAATATGTTATTAACCCCATCGCACCACGGTAGGAGAGAAAATGTCAATAAAATTAGATAGATTAAGTGTTGATCAGATATGTTTCAGATGAAATCTTTTCCATGAATGATAAGGGATCAGAATAACATTGCTCGACCGCGCTATGGTGGGGAAAGTATTTTGGGTCAGAAGTAGGCTTGTGTGTAATCGATCACCGCCCCTGCCATACACCCTGGCTGCGGTTGAATGGGTACTATGTGAAAGAAAGTAAGGAGTTCAGTCTTTGATACGGAAGTGCGTAATTTTTATCACTCGGAAACTTTGGTCCTTGGGGCAAGAAGATAAGTTTGGATCAGGGGCTTTTTAGATACGCAGTGGGGTGAATAATGGAGGAAATCAAGTGGTCGGAAAGGAAAACAAACGTATAAGTACTTAAGCTGGATTATAAGTGGTTGACCGATGTTTTGTTTGGAGAAAAAGGAGTGTGCAGGAGATAGTTAAGGAGGGTTTATTGGATGCTGAAGACGATGATGATATGTAGATGATGGAGAAATCTTGGAAAGGGAGATAAAGAGATGAAGCGGCAAGTGAGGAGATAATTGGGCATGAAGGGGATGGGATGTATGGGCATTTTTTATGAAAGTATGGGTGGTTGTTGAAAGTATGTGAAGACATAAAATGATTTACTAAAATACCTGCCGTTTAGACTATTTACTGGCGTGGTAGTTGGACGAAGTTTAAAAATCTCGCTGTTCTTTTACTGAACATTAGAAAACAGTTCGGTCGGTTAACTACTCTTATTAAAAAAAATGGAAAAAATTTCTTTATGGAAAGCTACTGTTGAGCCGCTTATTTCCGTGTTGCGGTTACACGAATACCTCTTGCATATTCTTTGTCAACTCTCATTCTCCGTCTTCGACAGTCTTGTTTCTCTTGTGAGACAATTCTCGGAATCTCAAACCATAGAGTCGCAAAAATTTCACGAAATATTTTTTTTTAATAATTACTTTCAATAATTTTCTTCAAGTAACTTTATTTTTTTTATAATTGTCAGACAAGTTTTGAGCTTTCTAAAAATTATTTTTTTAACTAGCTAGAATTCTTCCGACTGTTTCGCGTGCTATTAAACGCTTCAGATTGCGAGAGCAATGCTTAAATCGCAGGTAATTCTGACATGACTGCCATATTTTACGTTTTCAAGATATATCGATATGGTTCTCCTTTTGATCGCGTAGGCATAATATCCTTTTCCCTTTTTTTTAATCCTTATATGTTCACCTCTTTTAGTGGCAGTTGGCGCGTAAAAAATCAGTGAACATACCTTAGTTCGACGCTTGTTAAGTCGGGCACTGTTTTCGCCCAGTTAAAATCCCAACCAGAAATAAAAGGCACTTTGCGTAAGAAAATACAAGATGGTGATAATGCGCAAAGCGTCGTTGTCATGGTACGTGAAGGTAGTCCAAAATATATTTTTGAAACAATGTATCGAAGTTAGATCTGACAATCGGAAGGCGTAATGAGTTTGGGCTCTCGTGTATCATTTCCTCCTCTTGGCACCGCGGTGTAGTGCATTCGGAATGGGTGCCAAATCACTTGGCGCTGGCCGACACTTGGGGGAATAAGACTTAAAGAAACTTCTTGGGCCTTGGATCTTGGGGGTTGGAGGGATTGGGGAGGGGAGAGAGAAGGGTGGAGGAGGGGCTGCGCGATCTTATTTGCACTCCGCGGGAGAATGTGGTTTCCTTGGAAGCGGTCGACAATGCATTTCCCCTTCGTGACTCCGTGTGCCGTATCTAAATCGTGGATCATTAGACAGTGGCTATAGTGACAGATGGTTTTGCCTCTTCGCAACCGCTCGTCTAAATGAAAGAATTAAGTACTTTGATCCAAATACGCGAAAATACACTAGAACGCGAATATTAAATCTGACTGGGGTTTTTTCACCAGAAAAAAATTTCTTTCGTTTCATCATCATTGCTTATTAATATCATTTCTTCTAATCTGAGCTCATAATACTATATATCTTCAACTGGGATAGTTCGGAACACATTTAGGGACACAATCTTATTTGCCCAAAATAAGTTTATCCAGTTAACCATGCGGAGTTTGAGAAATACTATTTCGATCGAAACTTTTTTGAGTTTGTTTTTGATTAAAACCAATTGTGAGTCATGTTGTTGATTTATTCTTTAGAAATCTTCTCATCTTTTTGTTTTTGCTAAGTTAAAGCGAAGCTAAGTTGTACTTTGAAGAATTTTGTAGCAATATCTGAAATAAATCTATTTTTTTTCGAAACCTTTCCCGATACCTCTGAAAATTAATTTGTTTGTCTGGAAACACATCAAGCCCAAACGGTACAGAGTATGGTTTCTAATTTTTTGAGTCCTTAAGTTTATTCAAAAAATTTATATTCGTAACGTTGATCGCACTGCTAATATAGAAGTGATACATTTAAATTCTTTTAAGTCAAATCTCTTTATTTTTCTCATTTGAGGAGGGAACACGTGGCCGACTCTATTTTTCTGATTACAATCTAGGCATAACCCCTCAGTCCTCCCAGAGAAGGAATATGTGTTGTACATCGCTTATTAATCCTTGGGAGGAGATATTTAAATTAAAACTAGTGTAGACTTTCAAATAATCCAATTTAATCATCTCCGTGTAATTAGATAAGTCATTTCTTTTAATGTTAGATGTCATTTAAGTAAATGAAGCACATTTTCACAATATATATACTTCAGGTATTACTGGTTTCAACTCAAAAGGCGACATCATAACGTACAGAAATTTTGACCAAATCGAGAGAAACATGTGCCGTTTCTTATACCATATACAAGGAAGGAGTTCATTATTTATTCATCATCTTATATAGTGGCGTGACCGACAGATGAGGTCATTTGCGCCATTAGAGATGGGCAGGAAAAGATGAAGGGTGGAGAGAAACCCGGCGTCGGCATTAGCTTACTCTTTACGAAAGGCGCCAAGGGGTCCGCAGCTTAACGTCCCATCCGACGGACTCACTCGAAGTGCCCTCCACAAAGCATCTCAAGTAGGGATCGAGATACCACTGAAAATATTCAACATCGACGGGATTTTAACCCTAGCCCTCTGGGTGGGAAGCCAGTACCATAGCCCCCGCACCATCGCAATCCCCACATTACTCTTACATAGAAGACAAGTACAAACACCCAAGCCCGATGTGGAGGAAAACCCACCCCAGGCGGGAATCGATCACGTGACCTCAGGGTTGACAGGCGAGGACGGTTACCCCACCGCCTCCAGGGCCGGCATGAACAGAAGAGGGAGGAAGAAACATGTGACCATCCACCCCCGCCTTTCAACTCGCTTATGGTCCTAGAGATCATGCCTCGGATAGAAGAGGCAAATAGAGGAGACCTACTACACCCAAATTCGACCCTAAACATTGACTGAGGCCATGAAAGATACGAGGATTGGAGAAGGCCAGTACAAAAAATGATGAGACTGATCCATCTACGCGCGAACTGCTGGACGGATCACGATCAGCGAGTTTCCGTCTTCTAGCGGCGTCTGTGATATGTAAAACACCGCCTTGCTCGTCACCTAATCTCGACTTGTCTCCGCACAACAGAGATTCTTGTCTGAGGTTGTGTAACTCATTCGTGAAAATGTCGCAAACCCCTTTTATGTTGAATGAAACAAATTGAATTATTTCCAAGATTATCGGAAGTTCGGTTTTTTTAATGGATGTGGTGTTCCAGTGTTGATCGAGAGCCCTTGGGAATTGAGGAACTGGCGGAGGAAATAAATTTATGGCGGATTGTTTTTCTGATGCTAATTGTTGCTAGTTGTTGACAGTTGAATATCGATTGCCAAAATGTTTGTTTGTGAATATTTGCCGTGATATGTGACGTGATCGCATTACAAAGCCTTTTTATTTCTTCGCCTTGAACGACTACGTTTCGTTGTGGGGGTGGGGAGGGAAAGAGTAGTGGTTGAATGGTAGTTGTTGAGGAGGGGAAGGAATACTTTATGCGAATTATTTATGCGAAACGCGGATGCCCGTCGAGTTAGCGCCGCCGCCCCTCTTTCGTCACCGCGGAAAACAAGTGCGCATCGCGGCGCAGTTCCGGAAACATATCAAGGGATTATTCGTTTTTTTCTTTCCACGGCTTTCTTTTTTTTTGCTGTAAGTTGGTCATTCTCCCATCGCTATCCAATCGAATCTTTGGGAAGCGATCGATTTTGTAAATAATTTAGGCGTTCATAATACATCATCTTTGTGGGGGAGGGGAAAACACCGAGGAACCAGGAGTGGCAGTGTTCAGCTTGTGTGTGCTGGCCGTAAAAAATGGTGGACGTAGACAAGCAATTATGGATGTCAGTCGTAGACATGGAGAAGGCCTTCGAAACGTCGAATTGACAAAAATATATTCAAGATACTACTCGTGAATGGACTACAAATAGAAGGAGAATAATCCATCGCCTATACAAGAATCTGGTAGTAATCATAAATATTAAACACAAAAAGATAATCCAAATTTAAAAAAAAAGTGTAAGACGAAGATGCAACTTATCGCCATCATTATTTCAACGTACATTTAGAAGATTTTTCACTGGATAAGTTTAATAGTGCGTCCGGGTTACATCATCTTCAGGTAAGGAAAATTGTTACCATCTTTTCTTTATGGTGTTCGAAATCCTTCATATCACTCCTGAATCTACTCAATTTGTTCAACGGAGATTTTTCCAGTCACCAAATTTTCAGTGATAATGGTGTACACTGACGTCTTATCAATGCCAATACGATCTGCGATCATGCACAAGCTTAACCGACGGTCTGAATTCATCAATTCACAACGCACACGTCAGGAAAAAAAATTGCTACCAATACTCTTCGTACAAACCCTGTAGAATGGAATATCACACGAAGAATGTCAAGAGACAAGTCTATACAAATAGGAAACATATTAGGAAGGATGTATAAAGATAGAAGCTATCAGGCAGGAGTTGACAGGAGGAATTACAATAAAGAATGGACGAGGGATACTGTAAAATATCAACATTATGATTGAAATAATGATGATGATAATATATCATTCAACTAATCCATGAATCATACACGGGATGGGTCATGGTGGCGTTTGACCACCAGCCACAGAGGTACGGGTTCAATTCTCTGTGGTTACCCTGACCTCCATGGCCTTTAACATTCAAGTGATGTGTGATAGCCTAAAGTGCGTAACAATTTCGTGGAAAACCGCAGTCGGTAGACCAGCGATATAACCTTCCCTCCCTTAATGTCTTGTTTTCACTCGAAAACCCCTTTCGTTCATTTCGGGGATGACGGTGTGGATTCAAAACCTTCTTATCTTTGAGGGAAGTGACAAGTATGGACTTTTTAAAGATAACAAAATGCATTTGAGCTATTAGAATTATGTGGGGGGAAATGTGTGGTAGGTGAAGCGAAGGAATTCGTTGGGTAAAATCCGAAGAAGGCTGAAAAAGTAGGTGGAGGAGGTACTAAGAAGGTGGGAAAGTGATAAGGCCTCGGTGGAAGGAGAATGTTGGGAAGTGGGAAACCCATTGCATTAAGTCGAGCATAATAGTTGTTGGGAGGCCGTCCAAAAACCAAATATACATGTATCAGGAAGAAATCCTATGATAAAAAAATACCTCACCCTCGCATATTTAAACCAACTGTTGGGATGTTTTCTTCTCATTAATAAGAAAGTACTGAAGCAATTGACGGACTATTCTAATGTCGCATCCCTGCCATATGTATTTTTTCATTTTCTAATTTATCTCCATCTGTTAAATGTTTAACTTGTTGGAGGCTATGAACGGGTTATCAGAAATATTCTCTGGAGAGAACTAATCCGTCTGATTGTCTCGGTTAAGAAGGAAAATCGCCATCCTATACTTCATTGTCTTAACTAAGGTACGCTGTTACAGGTGGCAGGATATGAAAAATAAGTGATTGGAATTTCACATGAAGTACCGGTACATTTTGAGAGATTTTTTTGCCGTTTTTTGTTTAAATTCGTAAAAAAAGGGTTACTTTTTTATTCCTTAGAATTGTGTGTAGATTTAGTGTCGCTCCGCAAATGAAAATATCGAATTCGGCAATTCAATCCGTTGCCATGGTAAACAGAGAGGAAGACATTGTTGCTGCGACAAGTCGTAAATTCACCACCAGATGGTAATCGTATATTGTTTTCGTAGTGAAATGGATTTTAATGAAAATGAAAGTCAAAGTCTCGAGAAAATGCCTTAATAATTTATATTCCGTTAGAATCTATTTACTCTCGGGTACTTAAGTACGTAACTTTCGATCGTTGAATAAAACTCTCTCGTATCAATTGGACAAATTATCTTCGTCCAAAATACTAGGCGACCGCATTCTTCAAACCCACCTGACCGAGCTCAAAAAAATGAGTGAGAGAGAGAGAAAGGTGAAAATGAATAAATGAAAATGAAAGGATCGCCGCGGATTCCATAGAACACTTAACATCTGACCCACTTTCCGATTTGTGCCAGTTAATATCGCGGTTTATCGCTGGCGTCACTCGGGAGAAATATTTCCCCCGGGGCGCGGGGAATTCTTCGTTTCCCCCACCCCCTCCAAACCTCCCTCCTCTCCACATGAAACACGTGGAATGGGACCAGTTTTTTTTCATTTACTTCGTCTCTTTGCCTTCGCGTAACTTTGCGAGTCCGCCACAGTTTCCTCCTCGGAATTGAATACGTAATGTCGACCTCGCTTTCTCGACAGTTTCGAGTCTTGTTCCAGAAAAAAAATATATTTTTTTAAACGAACTGGTTGTTATGTTTTTTTAAAATAATCTTTTGTTTTGCAGCCGACGCGTAACCCATTTGTTGCTAAGTCGTTTTATAGGACCCGATAAATTGTTTCCGCTTCCGTGATAACATTGTGAGGTACCAGCGATTTTTTTTTCTCTTTTGTCCCATTAATGCTTTGTTTAATGTTATTTATGCAATTTTTTCGCAGTAGATTATAGAATAATTGATTTCCTGATCAATGTTTGAAATCGTTTTGGTGAAATATTTCAGCTTTTTGTCGCGTTCGTTATGATATCCCAAATATTCGGTTTAACTCGCATTTAAATTAGCTGGTAAATAGTACTTTAATTTTATCTTGATTTCATTGGATATGCAAACTTTAAACCAAGGAATTTATATATTTCCTTCGCCAATACCGGTTGTACTAGGGGTAGTCCCGGCAAGGTCATAGCCCAACAACTTCGTGCCCCTATGACTTGTCTCTACAGGTATGTAGTTCTCCTGCTACAGCGATAGAAGTATCGATACGGAAAAACTAGCTTTTTAGCGGACTGTGTTATTGCGGTTGCTCGGTCCGTTTTCATATATAAATGCATAAATATATTTATATATATATATATATATATATATATAGCATTTGGACGGCACAATATAGAGCACACGAAATAAAATATATAACACGTAAAAGGATACCCACATTTTAGACTGTTTAAGCTTTCGGCCTTCTGCAGGTCAGACTTCCTATTATGCATATATATTATAATATATATATATATATATATGTGTATATATGTATATATATATATGTGTGTATATATGTATATATATATATGTGTATATATGTATATATATATGTGTGTATATATGTATATATATATATGTATATATGTATATATGTATATATATATATATATATATATATATATATGTGTGTGTGTATATATGTATATGTATTATGTATATACACATTACACACACATGTATGTATTTTTTTAAGTTCTTTGAAATAAACAAAACTCATTATGAAGCCTTAGTATCTGAAGCAAGGAAAATGTTTTTCTTTTAGCAATTCCTTGTCAGCCGTAGCTGTCTCTGTCTGGAGAAAGTTATTTTTCCGTTTGTTTTCTCAATGATGAATCTTTTTTTCTAATATCTCATCAAAACCTTCGCAATCACCTGCATTTTCAGGTAATTTTTATAAGTATAGCGTTTAATTAGGAGTAATGCTTGTATCTTAAGACCGCGGAGAAGAATTTGTATCAGTTCTCATATTAATGAAATGAAGAAAACTGACAACAAAAATCAGGAACGAACAACTTTTTCAAAACAGAAAATTCATTTTTTTTAATCCTTCGTAGAGGATATCTAGTCACGCTTTTTGTTGTCTGTGGAACCCTTTAAAATATAATATGACAACGCCATCTGTTTTCATATTGGGGAACTTCTCCCATTGCTTTATCCGCTTACGAGGAATGCGGTACACGAGACATGTTTCACAACAATCAAAACGTAACACCATTTTGTTTAAATCTCAGTATGGAACCCGAGCGTTTAAACCATTTAAAATACCGTGAAACATGGTTTAAACTTCTTCGAACCGTATTTAAAATGTTGTCTTTAGATTCATAAATTATTTATTAAAATAAATGTAACTCATTTGACTATCTACATACTTATTCGCACACCGTTCTTCGATCAACATTTTAATTCCGCGATCCAATTTTTATTGTGGTAATTCTACTCGTGTCGTACTCTGTCGAAGAGTGACCAAGAAACTCTTTTCGTTTCTTTCTTTCTTATTTCGTCTTAGTAAAGCTGTGGAATTGAGTGATTTTGGTAAATCCGTTTTCTTTTAAATGACGGTTAATTAGCTGATCAAATTTTCGACACATTCAGCAGTCTATTTCGTTCGTATTGCTCAAGGATAAAATTGAAATGTTAGTTGCAAATGGTAGGTCCATTTTTAGAATATGTACGAGTGTACATTCTTTTGGATATTAGGGTTAGTTAAACACGTATTTCGTATCGTTTCTAGCCTGCTAAACTATTCCTAAAATTAGATCGCATAAATTAAGCCGTAAAAGCCAACTCTCAATCAAAAGAATTTTATACGAGTGAGTTGGTAGAACGTTCTTACGGACGTGATTCAACAATTTCGATGAATGCTTTAGGGGCTAATGTTACACCCCTTAGAGCTTTTGTCGCATCAATTGACAATTCATTTGTTTGAAATTTATTTATTCTAGGGACAATTTTAATGGTCATATTCAATTAAATACACCTAGGAAATATATAAAATACATCATAGGAAATATCTTGTTGTTGCATTCTATTTCTGATTCCGGCGTCTCTCTTCCAACAATTCATCCTACCCCAAAACAAATACTTCGCAACGGATAAACAAACAAAATAAGCTGAACTCCCACAGAAAGATGTCTCAGTAAATACCTAAATATTTAAAATAATAAGGATATAGAACTCTGGGTTAGTCAAATAGAAGAATTTGGCACGCTACGCTAGGATTTAGCGAACTATGTTGGCATCTATTATACGAGGTATCCATTATTTCCTCCCTTCAACTGTTTCTCGTCCCCCGACTTGGCAGATATGACGGTCTTCCTGACTCACGCGAAATCGCGGAATTTCCGAGATTCGAGAAAAATAAACAAAAGCATGCGGGTAAACCGAACCGGAAGCATTCTTTTAACGGTGATTTTTTTAATTCGTTCCACGAACCTTTCAGTCGTAAAAAAAGAAATAAAAGTCGCCTGTCGATATCGACGGAGTGCAGAGCAGTTCAAATGGCACCTTCAGATGCGTCATCCAGTCGCCCCCTAAAGAGTGTCTCGGCACGGAAGGAGAGGGGTAACCCAAACCACCCTTGACCCCTTCTCCCCCACCCTCACCCCCCACGGGGCGAGGCCAGGGACTCCCCCCCCCTCACGTAAACAGTCGGCGACGTTCTGTTTGCCGTTGCCGTGGGAACGGCGGCCACCACAAGCGAATCGCGAAATGCTTTGGGGGAGCGGCTTAAAGAGAGGAAGGGTGGGGGGGAGGGGGCGGACGGGAGAAAAGGAAGATTAAGGAAAAGAAAACATTCGCAGACATGACATTTTTAACATTTTTCCAATGCAAAATATCATGTCTAGTTGATCTGTTCGTGGATATGATTGGTTATTAAGTAATGGTAATAATTATTGATACTGATATGAATCTATCAGTAATAATAATGTATGTTCAGTGAGAAATATTATCTTTAGCTGGTTATGTCTCATTTAGAATATGCTACTAGTATAAATGGGATCCTCACGAAGTTGGATTGATTTCCTAATTAGATCGGGTGCAGCAGCGTAGAGGAACTAGATTTGTAAAACGATGTTATGATAAACCAGGTAGCGTATCCAAAATATTAGAGTAGCTAGGCTGGGAATCACTCAATTGAGCAAAGGTTAAATTACATATTAAATCTCCAGCATAAATTGGAAGGATGCCTCTTTAGCAATTATCTTGAAAATGTATTATTACCCCCATCGTACTGCGGTATGGGAGAGAATATGTCAATAAAATTAGAGATATTAAGTTCAGAACAAATTTAAGATGTCATTCTTCCCATGAGCGACAGCGGAAAAGCTGTATCCGACCGCTTTAGAAGGAAAAAAGTATTTTTTCCCTCTAAAGACAGCCTAGCATGCTGTCTTTTTCTCATCTAGCCATAGTTACTGTCCTCCTTGTTGCTAACTGTCCCTCTTGTATGCGTAGAGAATCATATCTCACTTAAATACCATACTATTTATTATGATTAATATATTTTTAACTATTTTCCAATTGCCATATGTTGTAACTAAGTATTGGGAAACATTTAAATCCTTGATGTTGCATGCCTAGTGTCGAATCGCCCACCCCCTGCCACACACCATAGCGTTGAGACTTGCAGGGTACCATGTGGACGCAGAGAAAGAGAGAATAAGTAGGCGTGCACCAAAGTGAACACGGAAACGAATATTTTTTCCCCTGCTCCAAGGTATGCGGGGAGTGGGACGGTGGGTGGGTGGCGAAAGGGGAGCCCAGTCCAGGAAATGCAACCCCGCCCCACGCACGCACGTGCTTTCTCCGCCCCCATGCGGTGACTCGACGAAACAAAAGCATCCGAACTATGTCCAATTCGAATCCCCAATCGAATGGCGGCGATGGCGATAATAATGTGATGTCGCCATTGTTACGAGGGCGGCCGCAACCGTTGGTAGTAGTTGCTCGAGTTCCGTCTGGGTGGTGCTGCTTCTTGTTAAAGGAAAAAGGGTGCGGTTTGTGGGTGACACCCTCCTGGCACCCTTTCAAAGCGTTTAAATTTTCAACACGTTTTGCTCAGTCACTGGAAATCACCGGAGAAGGGACCCATTTCTATGCAATGTGTTGATTAAGCTATGACTCAAACACATGTGCATCTGCCATCTACCTAATGTTTTCTTTGTTGTCCAAATATGCCCCGTCTGTGTTTCACCCTGGAGAGATCGTGAGGGAGGGTAACGCCTAGGTATTTAATTGAGTCTACACATTCCATTCCGGTGTTCCCAATGCAGTAGACGTTCGGGAGGGAATTGATCTTTTTCCAAAAATTTATGACCACGCACTGAAAAGATTAATTGTAATTGCCTAGTGTCGCACCAGCTTTGTATAGCATTAAGGTCATCTGGCAAAGCTGCTGTATCCTCAGGCTCACGGATATCACTGTAAATCACTGCATCGTCGGCAAATAACGTATTTTACTAGTGACTACGGAGTCAATGTCGTTAACGGAAAGTAGGAATAGAAGTGGTCCTATTACACTTCCCTGGGGAACACCTGAAGTAACTTCTACTGCATTAGAGATAGCTCCATCTATGGATACACGTTGTCCCCGACTATTCAACACGTCTTTAATCTAACCGTGGACATTTTTATAAACGCTTTATACTTCTAGCTTTGTGGGTAGTTCACTATGAGATACTTTGTTGAAGACTTTTTTAAAACCTAGAAAAATCACGTCCACTGAAACAAAGTTCTCTCCCGAAATAAGAATATTATGAACAAAAAGCGCAAGTTGTGTCTCGCAGGATCTACCTTTTTGGAAACCGTGCTGATTTTTCATTAATAACTCATTACTATCGAGGAGTCTCACGATCAAACTAGCAGTTGTATGTTCCATGACCTTGCACGAGATGGATGTGAGGGGAAATAGGTCTGTGATTGCTCTGTTACTCATTGTCTCCGTTTTTATAAATAGGTTTTACGGTAGTCGTTTTCCAAATAATGGCAACCTTGTGATCTAATAGCGATTTCTCAAATATGATTCCTAGATACGATGCAATTTCCGACGCTAGATCCTTAAATATACGCGCGGGTATTCATTGGGCCCGGCAGGGGCGTATTAACCCCATTTGCCGCCCTATGCTATAGTCAATGTCTGCCGCCCCCTTAAGGAATTAATTTTCTACATTTTCACGTTAATACAAAAGAATGTATCCAATATAATGCGAACCAAATTCAATGTGTCCACAAGGTCCTCGCGCCTAACAACAGGAACTAGCGAAAAAAGGAATAGCATGATCATTCGTTAGACAATGACTAATGTAAACACATGATTCGCGCCCCTGGCGGCCTATGGTTGAACCTTGTTTCTAAAAAAGAAAACACGCGGGATTTTGAATCAATATGTTCGCATTAAAAAAAATTGAAAAAACTGATGAAATAAAAATTCCGGGACTTGTGCCGCCCTACGCCATGACGTAGTTGGCGTATTGGTAAATAATCCCCTGGGGCCCGGAGGATTTATGGGGCTTGCTATATTCCAGCAAACGTTCTATTCGATTATATGAGATTTCATTTTTGGGGCATCGGTTGGCGGGAACGAATTTGTGAGCTATCGGAGACATTCGGTGAGAAAATGGGGAAGACGCTTTGAAAGAAGGAAATTTAAAAAAGTTGGCCCGTTCCAAGCTACTACTGCTGGTTACTCTTTCGTAATTATCATTTTTGAGTGAATTAACTGTTATTTTTTTCTGAATCTCTCTGACCTATGACCAAAATGCTGTCGGACGGACAAATATTTTCCGCTATTGTTTCCCTTTTGAATTCGGTTAATGTTTGCAGTACAAATGATGCTATTTTCAGGATACCATAGTGCTCCGGATGTTTGACGAGTAGAAAGTTTGTCAAATTGGAAAAAATAGTAGCTAATTCTCCCACAATAAATCTGTGAAACAAGTTACGTGTACATTTCGCGAATTAAAATCTCATATGTCGTGGAATTATTAACGAAGAAGCAAAGTTGAAATTCGCTTACTTGAATTTTTTTCTGAAGCAATTCTCGTTCGATTGTTCTAGAGGTGGTTTGTAGTACTTATTAGTATTATTGTAGTTTCACCTGAGTACTTCTTGAGTCTTCGGTCGCATACTTCGCCTAAATGAAGCGCAGAGGCCGCCTCCTCTTAAATCCGGGTCACGGGCGCGCTGAGCTACTGTTTTGCCTCCAGGCTGTCTCTGGGGATAAGACGGCGTTCCCGCGCAAACAGCTATGCGTTCTTTTTACTCCCCGACCTCGGTTCCCATGGTATCACCGCGCGTGTGACTCGAAAACGAGAGTCTCTTGTTTCCTCACACACACAAACAGTTCCCCCCCCCCTTTTTCATCTTCTCTCCCCCCCCCCACTCCACACCCTATAACAATGATTTCGCAGCGGTAAAAATCCGCCTTTTTCCGAATGATGTAACGGTACGCAGTCATCATTATGTACTTTCGCGACCTTGCTGGTCGGGGCCAGAATGGAGGCAGCCGGGGGAAAAGGGGGGGGGGGTGTCGGGGGCAGTCGAAGAAAGCGCGCCAATCGCCTTGAGCGGGTTTTGAGGAAAATATCACCGTTCGCCTGAGGTCTGAACTTAAAATGAGAGAAGGGTTTTTTTTTTTTTAAAGCTGTTCTTTCTATAAACTTTTACTCCAAAACACTGCTAGATCCTTATTCCCACAGTCTTATCCGCCTATCTTATCCTTGTACGGTTTCGTGGTTATGCGAGGATTTGGAAAATCTTAGGGCCGTGGTTCGATTCCTGGTCCAGGAAACATTAATAATGCACGGAATTCTTATCCATTCACCTTCTCCAATAACTTTGGTTTATTCTTGTAGATGCGCTGCCTGTCCATTTCCCAATTGATCCTTGACAACATGCATGGATGTGATTATTTTTTTATGAATAAAAATAAACTTTCATCTACATCTATTATGGTACCCCACGAGCCAACAGCTTGGGTGTGTGGCAGGAGGTGATCCAACTCCAGGCATGAAACATAAAAAAAGTAAAGTTTCCCCTGTTCTGAGATGCTATAAAATTGTAAAATATTGCTATTAATATACATTCATCATGAAAACTACAGCTGTTTACATACGCTGCGGTTTCTAAGATGGTTGTATTTCTCCACATATAAAGAAGGAGCTGAAATTAATAGGGTGAGTGATGAAATAATCGTTAAATGAGATAAAGACAGCATACAAGGGTACTTCAAGTGAAAAAAGAAGGAAAACGGAATCCCTCCCCCTGGCGCGCTCAGATAACCTTCTTCCGATCCCGTATCGTTTGTGGGAAAAATGGCATCTTAAATATATCTGTTCTACGCTAGATCTACCTAATTTTATTAACATGATCTCTCCTACCGTAGTACGTTGGGGGTAATAGTACAATTTCAACATCACTAATAAACAGACTTCCTTCCAATTTATACAATTGCTAATTACTTTCGTGTTGTTTCTACGACGGTGCTTTTGGTAAACATATGTGCTATTTTCTCGTCTTCTATCGTATCTCAGTTGGAATTTATTTCGTATCGTTTCTTTCATAATGCTTTAGTAAACATTTGTTATTAACTATAGTTTTTATTTTTAGTTTTATGTAGTACCCTGGGAGCCACAACTAAGGTGTGTGTGGCAGGGGTTGATTGCACATCAGATTACCCTTGACCCGAAACATCTTTCCCTCCTGGCGCGGTCGGACAAACGTTATTTTATTCTGATCCCATATCTTTCTTGGGAGAAATGGCATCTTAAACCCATTAGTTCTACACTTAATCTATCTAATTTTATTCACATGATCTCTCCTACTGTAGTACGATGGGGCAAATACTACATTTTCAACATCACTGCCCAAGAAGCATCCTTCCAATTTATGCTAGAGATTTGAACTGTAATTTAACCTTCGTTCCATTGAGTGATTCCCAGCCTAGCTCTCCTTATAATTTTGGATACGCTACTCATCATAAGAACGTTTAACAAATCTAGCTCCTCAACGCTGCACGCGATCCAATTCGGGAAAATAATCCCAACTTCGTGAGGATCTCATTTATACAAGAAGCATATTTCAAATGAGGCCTAACGAGCGAAAGATAACATTTTTCTTTGACCTAGTCGCAGCCTGCACTTTACCTGTGCTTGTTGTGGCAAAGGGCAAAAATACTTTGTACTGGTTCCTAGGCCAAGGACCATACGTATTTACTGGTGCAGGAGTGCCAGTTTCTCAGTACTAGTACCACGGACCTAGGTACCGGTAGTATTACCGATAACAACCTCCGGAAATTATTTCCCTGCATTTGCTGTCTTCGATAAATTTTATTTATTGAAATAATTTTTCAACTCCGTTGAAGTGATTTTCGAATAATAAATAGATTCAATTCACCTCACAAAGAGAAGGAACCAGCAGTATTTCAACTGCAGCCTAATTTCATTTTGTTTTTCTCTCCGCAGATGGCCATGGTTGCGGCACAGCGGAAGCCGCACCCCCTTGGGCGAGGGTCCCTCGCGTTGGCCGTCGTATGGGCTCTCTCCATGCTCATTGAGGCCCCCTGCGGCGTCGATGGCTTCAGCATGGGTGCCCCCGAGTCCGTGTGCTTCAGCCTGGTGCCCGGTCACAAGGCGCAGGCCCAAACGACTCCGTCGCCCTTCACCCTCGCGCTCGCCTCGCCCAAGAGCAGCAACAAGACAACGGCGGGAGACTCAAAGGACCGGGTCATTCGGGTCCGACTCTCCTCGCCGCACCGGATCCCCTTCAAGGGGTACATCGTGAGGGCCGAAGCGTACGGAACGAACGTGCCCATCGGGTCGTTCACCTTCGAGGACCCTTCCAAGTCCAAGGCTATGTCTTGTGGCAAGGGTATAGCGGTAAGTGTGGCTATAAAAGCGAATAACAATCTGTTACTAAGGAGTTTGTGTTAGAAACCGATCGTGAATGTTTATGCCCGATTGGCGTTGTTGTGTGTCTGGTAATCGATGTCCCTCGCCGCAAAATTACGATCGGCTGTAGACTTTGTGTTTTTGAACCATTACGGAACACCTCTGCTTAGAAAACTCATCACATTTATTTAGTAATCCAACTTATATATTACTTATACGGGGTTAGAACTCAATGCAATCAGCAGTTCAGTAAGAACAGCTGAGTTTTTGAGTGTTTACGAATTTTGTGCCTGGCTAGTTGAATCCCTTAATTTAACAGGTAAGAAGTGTATCCTTATTGTGCACAATAATATCGACCACAAAGAACTCTAAATGCTGTGCAAATATGTAGATTTTTGGTAAAGTTCGATTCAAATGTCAAGAAAACTTTACCGGGCATAAGGAAAAATCTTCTGTTGAATAATTACTTAACCTAATAATTTATTTCAATTATTGTGTACCTCATGTGGATGACTTTCCTCTAACTGAAGTAGTTGATAGTGGATAGATTTAGCATTTTCTAATTTAAACATTGTTTTGATCATTACAGAATGCAGCCACACATCCTGATTCAAAGCTAAAATACTTTGTTGATTTGGATTGGCATGCTCCTGAAGATTACAGCGGTATTGTTTTGTTCAAGTAAGTATACTCCTTTTTATGGACGACGATACTAATTGCAAATTAAAGAGCACTGAAGAATAGATACCACATAGTTAATGCAGGCACACAAATTAGTCAGCAAGATTAATGTATGGCTTAACTATGTAGTAAAAGTGAGAATGCTGCTATGGCTGCATTAAATCAATCCATTGTGTGTGGTGTGTATCTAAAATAGAAAATAAATGCGACTTAACATCGCATTTAAAGTAGGGAATGGTCCTTTATATGTGATGATTGGCTTGATTATTAAACCAACATTTGTGTGACAAGCAAATGTCAATTAGTATTCACCCACACACACACACACACACACCATATGTTGTTACATTAAAATTTAGGTAGTTCCTCTTTCTCATATGATCATATTTTATGAACTAGGTGCACACAATTTATATGCCCTCATAACAGAATCAAAATAAAAAGCCTAGGATTGAATAAATAGGCCGACAAGCTCATTTTTTTTAAATTTCATTTATCTTTCCAGTGCCACCTTTGTTCAGAATTACAGCAACTTCTGGGTCGGAGTGATATCGGACAAGGTAAAAGTTTTCTCCACCTCTCCTGGAACCAAGCCCCCTGCGGAAGTCACTCTCCCTGCTGCAGTCACCCAGTCGCCTGTTGAGTTGTCCCCACGCATATCCGAGGAAGTTGCAAAACTCTATGATGGGTGTGCAATCACAAAGCTGTGCTTTGGAATGCCGGCCAGATGCATTCAAGACGGGAACTGCCACACGCTCGTTACAATCCTGGCGACGGGAACGCAATTCGAGTTTGAACTACTTGCCGTGCCTGGTAAGTTGTATTTTCATCACTTGTGTCACATGAATGTATGCAATATTAATGCCATTCCCAAAAAAATATGATGGATTTAATCTCATTGCACTGATCAAAAGTAAAAAATTGAAGTATACATTTGGGTAGTAGTAGTATTTAGGGGAGGCGACCGACAGCTGAGGTCATTTACACCATAGGGGATGGACAGGAAAGGATGAAGGGTGGAGAGAAACCCGGCGTCGGCATTAGCCTACTCTTAACGAAAGGCACCAAGGGGTCCGCAGCTTAACGTCCCATCCGACGGATGGCGTACTGTCTCAAAGTGCCCTCCACAAAGCACTTCAAGTAGGGATCGAGATACCTCTGAAAAATATTCAACACCACCGGGATTTGAAACCGTACCCTCTGGGTGGGAAGCCAGTACGTTAGCCACCACACCATCTTGATCCCTGTATACATTTGATTTTGGGGTGAAGGCATCTATTGAGATGTTACAGAAGGATGCCACAAAAGAAACTTAATTACAATTGTCTGCAATTCATCAGAATATACTGTCGTATTTCAGCTAATTAATCCATATTCAGATAATATATGAAAACAATCCCAACTTTTGCCTGTCCTGTGACAGATGGTGGCTTAAGCATTGGCGGAAGAACATTGTGGAGAAATGCAATTGAGTTTCTTCTAGATTTTGGGGGATTTATAAATCTTATTAAGACTCCAGAACCTTATTGGCTGCTTGTCATATGCCGTGAGAGAATCTATAAGCAGGATATATTTTTCTGTCTGGAATATTCTAATAATGGAAATGATGGAAATCATTAAAATGTGTACGGGATCAAAGTAAAAGTTTTTTACCCTATACTCTTTTAAAACCTGAAGATCCTGAAAATTATAAATCCTATGTGTTTTTTGAAACCTCATTCATGAAAGTGATTTTTCAAAGAATTATTTATCTGTCAATTCATTATCTTTATGTTTAATGCTTTTAATTTTTTAATGTTTACGCTTTATAGGAAGAAAATAGAATTGTTTCTTAAAAAATTGGCAAATATACCAAGGTTTGTTCATCTTAGAATCCCAGAAATCCATCATCAATACTGCATGAAATCATATGCGCAGTTATTTTCACTGTGGATATTATGTCACCTCTCTTTCACATTCAATTTCCAGTTTTGTGCTATTGTTCGTTGTCCTGTTTTGTATGCAGAGACCATTCCAGCTCTTTGTGAATCCTTCACTTAAAAATGTTGTCCCAGAAAAATCAGGAATAGTCGGATACTTATCCCTAATGTTCTTGCTCTAGTTAAAATAATTTTTGCTGACACAGTAATCCCATTCTTCCTGTGTTTAATCCAGGGCTTAGCACGTTCCTCAAACTTTGGACATTTTTGAGAACATGAGCGTTAAGTTTTATTTTACTCCCATCTGCATTTACGAAATCAATCTTAACCTTCCTTAATTCTCGAACAAATCATCTTCTAAGTCAGAGGTGGGCCAAAATTGCCTTTCAGCTGCTCTCTTTTCATTTTTCTGAAGAGTAATTCACGACTTCATTTTTAAATACGATACTGCATGACAATCTTCTCTCTTTTAACTCCATGCCGTCATTCGCATTTTAACTTTTTATGCAACACTTTATGTTTCTGTGCGTAAAAGCAGATATGCATGCCAAATAGAAAGGAACTTATTATGCATTGAACGACACTATCATACTACTTACGGATGAGTGCCCGCAGACTCTTTGACTCACGACACAGGTACAATGTTTGAGCAGAGGGGCGACATCCTTGTTGCGCTGCTACGAAAACTTACACATAGAGCTACTGTGCGTGTGAGTAGCACCACAAGTGAGATGAAACTTAACACTCTAGATTGTATGTATTACAATTATTTGGGATTTTTTCAGGAAATACTGTCAAAGAAATAATAAAACTCTATTGCTTACTCCTTGCTCAAAACTGTTATATATGGTAATTTATAGTAAAGGCAAAAATTTTCAACCCTGATGGGGAAAAAATATGTACTAGGAAGTATTTTTCCCAAAAAATTGACTTGACTTAAATTTTGTACCCATATACTTTTGGCCCCCAAAAATTCAGGCTTGGTTTAGAATATTGAAATGTAATGAAATAATTGACTTTGTTAATTGGTTTAGAATAAATTTTGAAGTAAAAAAAGTGCAACCTATGGGCCAGGAAATGTGGTATTTACATGTTAAAGTTCATGCAGGAAAAAGTACCTCAGTTATAAAATTGGCCATTTTGGATAAAAATTAACATCTTACTCGAATAGGAAATACAAATAGGAAGGCAGTCTGAAATGATTTTGTCTACTCCCCTTGTCTAGCTGGGGATCGAGATGGTGCGGGGGCTAACGTACTGGCTTCCCACCCTGAGGGCACGGGTTCAAATCCCGGCGGTGTTGAATATTTTAATAGCTGAGGTATCTCGATCCCTACTTTAGGTGCTTTGTGGAGGGCACTTTGAGTGAGTATGCCGTCCATCGGATGGGAAATTAAACTGCGGACCCCTTGGTGCCTTTCGTAAAGAGTAGGCTAATGCCGACGCCGGGTTTCTCTCCACCCTTCATCCTTTCCTATCCATCCCCTATGGCGCAAATGACCTCAGCTGTTGGTCGCTTCCCCTAAATACTACTACTACCCCCTTGTCTAGCTTGATTACGTACTAAGGGAGCATTGTTTTGTCATTTTATAGTAAACGAAGATGTTAAGTATGTGGCTGTTGGACTTTCTTCGGACAAGAGTATGGGGGATGACTCGGTGACAGAGTGTGAACTTGGACCCTCAGGAGTCAACCTTCACACTTCATACAACATAGGACAATCCAACAAACGAAATCCCAATGTAAGTATAATTATTATTTAAAAAGCTTTTCAGTGTTTTGCAGGATTGAATTCAAGTTGAATAAATCATTGAATAAAGCTACAGAAGAATAGATTGCATAGATAACTTTTGGATGAATGGAAAATCTTAATTGATAATAAATTTACAAACACTTGGTCATTTTTTTATTTGAAAGTAGCAGGAAAGCATCCTCCTGTAGAAAAGTATTTAATTCTAAGTTTTTCAAAGTGGTCCCTACCAATATCAACAATCGGTGTGAGGGCAACAGTCTTGACGCTCAATTTTAATAAAAAGTAAAATGGTCTGATTTTCACATGATGAAACTCAAATGTGATGGTATCAAACTGTAAGTTTCATGGGGTCCACCTAAGCATGAATCTCTAATGGGAACAGTAAATCAGGATTTTATGTCGTGAAACGTATTAATACCTACTACCTTCTCAGACAGTTACCGCTCAAAGCATGCTGTAAATTTTCTCCTGAATTTATACTACGGTGGATTCTATTTGCACATTTGTGTCTCTTTATTCCTTGGACATCTATCTTCATATCCCTCAAATGGAAAATCTTTAAATTGCAAAAACAGCTGCAAGAATAATTTATGGTGAACGATATAACTCTTTAGTTAAGATAACATTTTTCAGAGCAATTTTTGGAAATGTCCCGCTGCTTCCTGTAATTTTATTTTTATTTTATCCACATTTTTTTGTGAGTGAAAAATAAACCATAGGAATTTTCTGTCAATTCTGATTTTGGCGATCACCTTACCAGGACCTCTGTACTGGACTTTATTCACAAGTACAATAAAACTAGCATCACATCAAATTGGTCTGAGACTGTGCAATAAATTTCCAGCAAATTTATTATACATGTACCCAAAGCATTAATAGTTTTAAATAAAAAAATTGAAAGAAATTTTAATGAATAAAATGTATTATTCTATAAGTGAATATGTAATTGACAAATTAAAACTGTTATGTGGTGTACGATTAAATTTCAGTATAACTGTGTGTTAGTTTTCTGTCATAATATCCATTTTTTCATTTTGGTAATGTGACATCCAATTGACATTATTGATTTTTACCCATTGCTATGACCCTAGGTCAAGAAAAAATTATTATTATTATTAATATTGAAAAGTTAAGAGTTTTCAGAATGGCAAGGATTTTTCGGATCCTACATTATTGAGTGAAAGTTACTATCTTGTCACATTTAAATCCTCAAAGCTGAATTTTTAAAAGTGTAAGGCTCTTAGAGAGGACTTATCAGAATATATGTTGTGCATCTTATATCTGTATTGTAAGTGGAAACATGTGAACGTTCTGCCATTTTAGAAGAATGGAGTTTCTTTGGTGTCAAGCTCCTATGAGGACAGAGTGATACATTGCAAGTTCACGAGGGAGGCTGTCACGGTTGCCGGTGGGAAGCCGTACGATCTCTTCCAAACTCCGTACCACATTTTGCTTGCTGCTGGTGAATCTCTCAAACGTGAGTGTTTGATGGTGAAATACAAGAATGTTCCATAAGATGGCTTCCTTAATTGGGAGACTAGGTCTACGTCTTCACTGTAAATAGTGCAGCCAAGGGCAATTTCTTTTTAAATTCTGACAAAATTGTTAACTCAACTTATTGTTAAGTCATGCAATAATATTGCTTATCTTATTCAATAGTTCCCGGCTCAACTTTGTGGAAATTCATTTTCATAAAATTAAGATTACAATGTATCTTTCCACTGTCTTTTATTCATGTACAACCAGCCGGCTGGCCTCGGTGGCGGCAGGGTAACGTCCTCGCCTGCCAACCCAAAGGTCGCGGGTTCGATTCCCGCCTAGGTGGATTTCCCACCATCTAGGGCTTGGTTGTATGTGATTGTCTTCAATATAATGTCTGTAATGTAGGGTTAGGTGGAAGAAGGGACTATTAGTCTCAACCTCGCCCAATTAAGTCGATAAATAAATAAATAAACAAGTTTCAATGCTCAAGCGTCATCATGAGGTACCTGATGATGACGCTTGAGCGTTGAAACCGGTTGTACGCTAATAAAAGACAGTGGAAAGATACATTGTATTCTTAATTTTATTATTGCTTATCTTGTTCCAATTTAACAAAATTTTGCTTGTGAGAATTAAATTTTTTCCACTTTATAAGAGTAGATTTTTGTTGGGAGGAATATTTGGGACTTATAGCAAATCAAAAGTGGAGATTGGTCGTCATTTTTAAAATAAGCATTTGAATGTTTTGAATTTTTGTATGAGTAATAATTATGCATTTCAAAATGTGTTTTTTTTTTTTTTTTTGACATTAGCCGACAGCGTTGGATATCATTTTAGTAGACGAGCATACTCAGAGAATCCCCAGATTCTCTCTGTTGTCGGGGAAGTTGAGGAAGCATCAAAGCTCTTTTTTCATCTTCATGGATCTTTCATGGTGGCCGCCTGGCTCCTTAGTGCTTCCACTGGAATCATTCTGGCAAGATATTTCAAGAAAACATGGACTGGCCACCAAACATGTGGGAAGGATCAGTGGTTCGCTGTAAGTCTTCTTCTTAATCCTTTTTCATGTGGTATTAGTTTTTGTGGGAGGTGATCAGACAGCCAAGGTCACCTGTGCCATTAGTGATAGGTTGGACTGATCTGGTAGAGGTAGGATTTGCAGGGAATGAGGGAAAAGAGAGAGAGTAGGGAGTGACCCATAAGTCGGTATTGACCTAATCACAATGACAAAAGGCCCCAGGGGATCCCAAAATTTAACGTACCATCCAATGGATGGTATGCTCCACTTGAATTGATCCCCCTCCACATAACACTGCAAGCAGACATCAGTTTACTTGTGACAGATCTTGTCCCCACCGGGATTTGAGCCCAAGCTCAATTAAAATTCAGTCAGCAGTTTGTTGTACATATGGGTAAATCATCATTAAATTAGCTCAGTGTTTATTGATGGTATTTATAATGTGATAGGTTATTAGTTTTAATCTTAGTAATGATAATTTTAATTTACAGATTATTAATTTTCTGTTTCAATATTGATAAATTTGAGGAAAACCTTTCTGTCAGTTATCATATTCCAATTTCATCCATATCTTTGTACTTGTGTCAGTCTTCTTATTAATAGTGTTTTACGTATAACCATTTACTTACATGGAAAGTAAATAATAATAAATGTAACATTTATTATATTAAATATATTTTTTTCCCAAATAATTACAGAAATGGACATTTGAGTGCCTAGAAAAATTCCATTATTCCCCCCTCCATCAGAATGAATGGTAATGTCATCTTTTTTATTTGTCAACCTCTAATATGGACTCATTATTTTTCATTTTACTTATTTCCAGTGGCACAGATTTTTAATGATTATTACCTGGGGCTTAACGATTGCTGGTTTCGTGCTCATTTTCGTTGAAATTGGCGAGTGGTCATCTTCAGCTGGCACCCATGCCATTCTTGGCACAATCACGACAGCATTGGCGTTCATTCAACCGTTTATGGCTGCATTTAGGCCTGCACCAACTGGGAAGAGGCGTCCCCTCTTCAATTGGGCTCATTGGTTTGTTGGAAACTCTGCTCACATTTTGGCCGGTAAGTCCCACCTTAAAAGGAAGAAACTACACATTTCTACTTTTTCCCAGCCGTATCACTCAGAAATGGCCCCTTGTTTCCATTTGATTATGTGCTCCTTTTGGGGGCATTGATGAAATGTAAGCATAGCAAAATTGGTATTTCTGTAATGAGATTACATGTGTAAAGTTTTCTCCTTGATCAAAAAAGAAAACTATCTTGAGAGGACAACAATAGCTGTATGTGCATTGAATAGAGCAGAGTTCTGCATCTGATAAGAAAATTGAAACCTCAAGTCTCATTTTCTTTGTGTCAATGTGTAAAATAGTCATTTCCAATGTCATACTATCTTGGGGTGAGTCGTGGTAGTCCAATCCGTAGAGCGTTCCCGGCAATTCCCGGGCAAGGCACTCTGGGCACCTGCAGCTCCACCCAAGCTAAAGTGATTTTTTGGGTACCAGGTCTTCCTGGGAAACCATAACCGATACAGGGAAAGGAACTGGCCCCCTACCCTGATGTTTGAATTTCACACGCCATATAGGGCTTAGTACTGGGTGATCTCTGCCATCACCTACTAAACCGACCTTCGGGTTGATTACTGTGTTTATTGTTTTTTTTACTATCTTGGGATACTCATAAAGTACACTTCTGCAGCAGAAGAAAGCCATTCTAGCACTCATTTGGTGTAAAGTGGGAACAAACACTGCAAGCCATACTTTGTGAAGTATGAAATTATGAATCTTTTGTCTTTTTCTTAAATTATGGGTATGTGTAAAAGATAATCTATCTACTCTGCCAAAAAAGGCAAAGTGTGTCATGTGCATTACACAAGACACCTAGAGGATTGAGTGGTACCATTTTGTAGTATCGATATAACAAAACATAACTTTAAAGTTCTTGCTCTGAGATTTTTCAATTAACTCTTAACTTATTTTTACATTATGGAAGAGTATTTCCAGTATGACTTATTTGGTTTTATATTTTGATAAATGTTACCTTTTTAAGTGTGAGATAAAATAAGATAGCTATATGTATGAGCGACTAAACTCAGTGTTTTTTTTTCTCTCTTTCCACCTGAATCAGTAATTGATTCTAGTGACCTTTTGACATGTATATTGTTTGTCGTTGACTTTGTAGTGATGTATAGCGGTCCACTCTAATTAATGTTGGCTGAATGGTCATTTAATTATTTTTATGAATGATGCCACATGTCAGTACAGGTTTTCCAGTGTGCCATAGCTTTAATCTATTGTTTGTTACATTAATGTAATTAGCGAAATGAGAAATTTACTTCAGTGTCATCCCAAATGCAGTCAAGTATTGAGAATGTTTTCATGTATATTAAAATATTCTCTATTATTCATTTCCTTTATTGAAATATTTTTATTTCATTGATGTTATCAAATATTCTTAATCCAGTGGATTGGTTAAAAATGCTCTGACAGCCCAGCTGTATTATATCTATTAAAACAAGCTAAATGAACTGGTAACTTGTTTGCTGTGTTTATGGAGGATCATTTAAATTATCTTTAAGGCAATGAATGGTTATACACATACTTACCTAGTTATATTCTCTTTTGATGAAAATTATGAAATTTACATTATTTTTATATATTTCTGCATTCAGAATGGCATTGAAGTCTGATCAACTTGAAGTAGTTGACGTCATGTTTTTTTAAAATCTCAATTTTTTTTTTCCAGTGGTGACCATATTCTTTGCAGTGCCTTTGGTCAAGGCTGAGCTGCCCCCTTGGATGGATAGAGTGCTGGTTGCATATGTAGTGTTCTATGTTTTGATGCACCTCATTTTCTCAGTGAGTTACATTTTTTTTCACCCTCAATTGGTAAACATGGTACAGTTTGTAAGAGTGGGACAAAAATATTCATTATGTTCAGTGTAATGTACCCTAGGGTTCAATTCTTACAGCTCAAGGGTATTGAGTCATAAAATTGACATGCTATCAGAGCCACAGTCATTGACTTGTATTTGCTGGAGAATATGCTATTAAGTAGCTCATGGTATAAATTATTTATTGAGGTAATTTTACACCTACCCATTTACTTGGTCTCCATGAACTTTTGTCTTGCAAAAAATTTGTGTTAATAATTAGTGTGGAATATTAATATTAGGACCTGTGACTAATGAAACACTTGGAGTCATATTAAGGGGGTTCATAATTCACACAACCCATAGAGTATTACTTATTTAATTATTTTCTTCCTGCCAGTTTTCAAATTTTCAATTCGGTCTCACAGTCAATTCGCAAATGTTCATGATTTTTCTTCTCTCTGCCTCTTCAGCAAAGTTTAGAACTTAGAACAACAGTTTCAAAGCCTCCAATGTCTACTTCTTGTAAGAAGTGCAAGAGTTGTTCCCAAACACCATCGTGTGCAGTGCACGGAAATAATAATCCCATAGTCATCAAATTGATTCATGTAGCCTAAACACTTTGATTGAGGTTGCAGATATCCAAGGAAAAATATATGCCAAGTGTCCACACTCTGGAAAGGGCATTATTTGCTTAATGTTCAGAGTTTAGTTAGAATTTAAGTGCTGGTTAGAGGGTTTTTTGAGAATATGTTTGTGATGGAATTGACAAATAAAATTCTTGGGAGTGCAGTAGAAAAGAGGATTATCAAGTAATTGTTTTTGGATTGTTGATTTGATTTATTCGTCCAAATTGCAGATCTCCGGGTTTTTGAGTGAGAGGGAGAACACAAAGCGAGTGAACACGTTTGCCATGAAGGACCTGAGCTCCAGTCGCAGCCCACTGGAAATGCCCGACAGGAACATGGATGCCCCGGTTAGTGAAATGCCACAGTCATATGATTGACATGTGCTAGTATGCCTTTATATATAAATATATAAATATATATATATATATATATATATATATATATATATATATATATATATATATATATATATATATATATATATATGCAACATCATATCCATCCTATTCCTACCCCTTCCTCATTTGCCTAACATTCTCCCCTCTATCACAGTCTTAGAGAGCCCATTGCGAATCAATATTCTTTTCATATCCATCTTACTTACCTCCTTATGATTTCTCCCAACAATTTCTCCTACTTTCTCGCTGTACCTAGCACTTCCTCATTTGTTTTCCTTTCTGTCGGCTTCACCTTCTCCATCCTTCTCCACACCCATATTTGAAAAGCCTCCATTCTACATTTATCATCCTGCATCAGTGGCTATATTTCCACGCAGTACATAACTATGCTCTATATCAAAGTTTTGACTAGCCTTATCTTAACATCCTTACTCAATGTCCCTGTCATCAATTCCCTCCTTGTGAAAGCTTCTTTGCCTAACACCATTCATCTTTCAATATGCTTATTACTTTCCCCATTTTTATCTCAAACACTTCTTAAATAAGTGTTTATATCCTCCAATGAGCAGTTCGTTCCTCTGATTTTTTTTCCGGCAATGTGATGTGTATTTGTGTATGTGATGAATACAGCCACTCAGCTCAATCAGTCATACTGTACACTTCATAGGAATTTCCTGTTGAAAAACAATGTACCATGAGCAATGCATACAGATATTTTACATTGTGTTCATTGGAAAACTTAACATACTTGAATGTCATTGTGCCATATTAATGCCAATATCTGTGTTGTTTACACAATTTCATTTTCCTTTGCAGTACGCTGTCCTACGAAAGGTGCTGCTTGCATTGTACATAATTGTAGTCTGCGCTCTCACAATTGCCCTCATTGTCATCATTGCCCTGGCTCCTATTGAACGCAATTGGGAGCGAGTGACCAAAGTATTCTCGCAGTCATAACGGAAGTTGCCTTTTCAAATTGAAGACAGGTGAGAACGGTTGAAAGTTTTTGCAGCCAGGAGGAAGACAAGCTTTGACCTTCCTCGCACCTTTGAGTGAAGATTGTACGCACATCAGTAATTGTGTGTCTCTGTGTGTGGTGACTCTGTAAAGAGTAAAGTGCTTGTTTGATTGGACGGAATTGGAAGGCAATAAAGAGGAACATTTGGTCGAGGAGTTATTTGTGAATGAGATTGGGATGAGTGCCAGTTTCAGTGCAACTTTCTCGTAGAGTTTAGCACTGACTTCTTGAAACAGTACAGGTGTAAAATGACTGAGTGGGGTTTTTTTTTGTTGCAGATCGACTGAAAGTGTAGAAATATTTTGAGGGACTTGAGTGTTGGTACTTTGGCGTATTACCATTGCGTGCATTTCCAACACTTTCCTCCTCGATGCATCGCAAATGAATCCGTCCCATAGTTACCGACGGAAGCATTCTCATCAATGGTTTATTGTGATGATTTTGGAAATAAAATAATTAGTGAATAATAATATTGGACGTATAGTTTCAAAAAATTTTCATCTGGGAAAAAAGCAAAAAGCGTTATTTTTTTTATAACTCCCATGTTGGATCATTTTAATATTTGTGGTACTCTTCCCCTACTCAGTCATAATTTTAATCATTACTTGGCCTGTAAGTGCAATTTTGAAGTTAAACACACCCACACACCTGAATTATTTTATTCTTCTACCTCTACTGTATAAATGTATTTAATTTTTTTTTAGCATTTGGTTTCGAGAAACTTGATCTGAAAACTAGAGACTTAACTCTGAGAATTAATATTATTATCTCTCTCTTAAATGTTTGTACTTATTATGCTGTATTTATGCTTTCTCAGTTCTTGTTTTTTTTCTTTCTACAAATACATGCCAGCAGGTATTGATGAAACCACACATGTAACTATGTAATTTTTTTTGTCTAAAATAACATTTTACTGATCACTTAAAAATAGGTATCAGTAAATTGTCTCTTTTTGAATGTTTACATTCAGTTACATATTTTATAGAAGTTGTGCAATAATACATAGAAATAATTAATTATTCCATTCATTTTTGTAATATTTACAAGCTAAACTCTTTAAAAAAAAAGCCAACAATTTGTGCATAGATAGGAAATCAGTAATCAATTGAAAATAAGAGAATTTATAGAGCAAGATAAATAAAAATGTAAATAATTATACCAATGGAGATTCGTGTTATTTCATGTGAATCTGGTGGTTATTTATTAAAATAAATGCAAGATGTTATCATTGAGTGCAATTTATGTGGTCGCATCATATGTTAGTCCTGTTTGCCATTTAAACTGTATCCCTTTTTTTCTCTAATGTTGTCATTGTTATATTATTTGCCTATGATTTTTGAAAGTAAAACAAACATAATCTAACTTAAATGTTTTCTTTTGTGTGATATATACGAACCTCATGAATTTCGGCAGCTTTGAAGTTTTTTTTATCGGTAAAAACCTTATCAATGAATCAACTTCACATTTGGTGGGAATTTCAATTGTATTGTTAATTTTGACTCGGTATTATAAACAAATGACGAGCAACCTTCCCACTAGTGCAGCTTGAGGCATTCTGATCTACTGTGTGTGTGTGTGTAAATGCAGCGACCATTGGACCCCCTCCACTACTTCTAATGCTGCATTAAAAAATTAGTTACTTTCTGAATAGCCTTCATTTTAACAAAGATTTGCCTTTTTTTCACCCCTTATAATACCAGCCTGCAGCATTTAGGAAGCTAAGAGGGGATTATCTACAAAGTGATTCTGATTGAATTCATTTATAATATCCAGGGGAATAGTATGCTGCAATAAAAACATCCCTACTTCAGAAATTTCTTATGCCATGGTGCTCTATGAATGAAGATATTTTAGTCTTGTGGCATACAAAAATGTATCCCATTATTTTCCCAAGAGAGACTCCCACGCCAGGCATAACTCGAGGTTTATATCAATTAAGGATAAAATTTTTTAAAGATAAGCTTGTTCATGTGACAAAAATAAACATTCAAATATCTGACATATTATTCAGAAGTATAACTTGTTTGTAATTAGATACAATTTTCGTTTTATTAATTATCAAAGGAAAATACACGTTATTAGGGTCTTCAAATGTTTTCAATTCACACTTCTCATGCTACATGAAAATGAAGGTTACTTTCTGGACAGCACTCATATATGATGATTATAATTTGCTGATTCCCTATTTAGGAGAACGTAGCAGTGATCGAAGATGGGAGAATATAAATTACACATCACTAAATAGAATATGCTATGATAGAGAGGTATGCCATTTGTATTATTTATCATTGAAGTGATCATTGGTGAAAATTGTGTTTTTTCTTTTCAAGATGAGAACATTTCCCGTAATTTCATCTGTATTACCTTCTACCCCAGTTGCCAATAGAATCAATTATAGGAATGTAATTTCCATGTTTGTATGAGCTACCCTGCAGCTTTGGGTAAGAGTGGTCGGGACTTCTATAGAGACAATTTCAATAGGTAAGTAATCAAGTAGATCTGATGACACCAAGAGAATGAGGAAAAGGTTTTAAAAAGCAACAGCAAATGATCTCTCCTACCATAGTACGTTGGGGGTAATAATAAATGTTCAAAATCACTGCTAAAGAGACATCCTTATTTGCAATTTATCCAAGGGGTTTTATCTGTAATTTAACCTTCAACCCAGTGAGTGATCCCCAGCCTAGATCCTCTTATATTTTTGATATGCTGCTCAGTTTGTCATAACATTTTACAAATCTAGCTCCTCTACGCTGCACGAGATCGAATTCAAACCTCATCTTCTTTCATCCGTCACAAGGCTAGTTAAGCCAGACCACTGCCATCCTCGTCATGGACATTGGTGCGGCCATTTCTAATCTGAATAAACCATTGCCTCACTCCACCTTCACTCATTATTATGCCTCCCTACACTTCACTAAGTTACCTATGAATTGCAAATCGGCTTGTGGTTTTTTGTTAGTAAAAACCTAATCACAGATCACGTCTCACAATTTGAGGGATTTTCTACTGCACTAATACAGTTCCGATGGTCGTTTTTCCCTCTTGAACTCAATACAGTTCTGTTACACGGGAGGTGACCTAACCCCCCCCCCCCCCGCCACACGCCCTTGTGGGGTGTTATGTAGATTTAAAGACGAATTCATTGAAGAGCGGAAGAATATGCGGCCACGTTCGTGCGGCGTTGGGCATGCAGAAAACATTATGGTTTTCTGGTTAAGATACCTGAAAAATTCTCATATTACTCGTTGATGCTTAATTTGATGTCATATTACCTGTTGAACAAATACTACCAGATTGCTTAAAGATGGCATCGAATGGTTTTTCAAATTAACAATCTCTCAATTTTTACCTATTTTTTGAAGTCGCGAGAAAAACAAATGTAAAATTTTTACGGGACGATAATTATAGAAGATGAGTCGCGGTGGTCCAGGGGGTAGAGCGTTGGACTATCGGCCAGAGGGCCCGAGTTCGATTCCCGGGAAAACCACGCTGGGCACTTGCAGCTCCACCCAAGCTATGTGATTTTTCGGGTACCATATCTTCTTGGGAAACCATAACCGGCACAGGGAAAGGAACTAGCCCCCCCTCCCTTATGTGTGAATTTCACATGCGGTCGGGCTTAGTACTGGGAGAACTACCATCACCTACCAAACCGACCTTGGGGTTGATGACTGTGTTTATGGTTTAATTTCTGAAGGTTGCAATATGATTGAAAGACCTGAAATATTCATGGAAAGCGGTGATAGGTGTATACTGATAAGTAACGGAATCCGTTAAATACCCTCGAGGAAAAAAATAATACAGAGTAAGTCGTAAGATGTATTTTGTGGGACATAAACTTCTCAGCCCCCAACCACTGAACACTTAAAGAGCCAGTATCCCGATAACTACCCAACCGGGAGCTCGAAATGTACACTGAATTGTAAATTTCTGCCCAGTATTTCACAGAAAAAATTGGCCCAGAGGCCAAAGTATGTAGCTCGGTAGCCAAGTGTGACACTTCATCTAGAATGTCATACTTGGCTACACATATACCTGGGTCACATTCAGTTTGGCATAGGTTTTTGGCGTCTAAATAACACCATAATTAGATCTTACAAGTTTTAACCATGGGTTAATCCAAATCAATGGCTACAAATTCAACATAATGCTATGCATTATTTTGTGCTTATACCACATCAAAGTATTTATCCAAATCTCTTCTTGTTCCCATTAATTTCCAAGAGGAAAATTTCTTGTTTGTTTCCCTTCCCTAACGATCAGCGCGTTCCTCTAGTTCTGCTGCACAAATGTCAAATTGAGGAAATATTTGTCCTGATTCGTCGTTTCAGAGCATTGAAAAATCAGTCTTCCTTAAAATTTCTAACTTACCAGCCGTACCGTCTCCGCTCTTTTAAGTGAAGCTGTAACTGGGCTACTTGGAATAATGAAGTTTTCTCGGGTCTTCCACCTGGTTTGGATCCCGAGAGAAAAGACCCGAGAAAACTTCATCAAGCAAATACGCCGGGAAAGCACCAGATCTTACTACTTGGAATTATTTGAAAATGAAATTGCCTCAGAAAATTTTGCAAAGGAAGAACTAAAAGAGCATGAACGACTCTATGGCAAATAAAAGCTGTTTTTTTGGTGCCACTTTATATGTGCAGTTTTTCTTACACAATCATAATTTCCAAGTTTGTTGAATCAAACTAAAAAATGAAGTTTTCTTTCTTTGCTATTGCATTAAAAAGCTAACATGTACGCTCTTAAGTCGTCAAGTTACCAATTACACTGAAATCTATAAACTTCTCTATTTATCATTTAAATTAGGGCATCGTACAAACTTGAAAAACCGATGTGTGTACTTGTTTCGTTTTCCACTGTTAATATCTAACTACCTGGAAATATGCCATTAAGGTTAGGTCATTCTGGGAACGTATATAACTATCCTGATAATAGTAGTCAAACAATTAAAAGGAAATAAATTTAAAAAATTTAAATTAGGATTGTAATTAGAGCCACCTGGCGTTAAAACGATCACGCATGCGCTCATCGTGTATCGATTTTAATTAAGCGGCATTTGCAATGATACAACTGTATTTGCAAACTACGTTCCGAAGGATTCAATCGCATTAAAGATTTGCCGACTCTGATTTCGCTGTTGGAGAGGTTACCATAGAATGTAGGTAAATAGGAGCCTCTTCGGTGCGTAGCATTTAAGACACGCTACTTATCGTACTTCCTTAATTACTGATGTCACTTTAGTTCACAGTATGGCTACCTCTGAAGTAACGACATCATTGGTCACTAAAACCCCTCCGGAAGAAGAAAATAAAGCTCAAATAAACGGCTTGCAGGAGATTTTGGAGGAAATAAGAGTCTTGGCCAAAAAAGAACATGATTTGGACGAAGAGATGAAGATACTAAAAGACTCTTTAAATAAGGAACCCGTTGTCACTGATAAGGATATAATGGAAGAATTACACAAATATAACGATATTAAAGATGCTGCTCAAGTTGTTATCGGGAGCTTGGCGCGATTCGAGGGAGTGAGTGTTACCGAATTGCATAAAAGATACAATCTAGAGCTGTCCGACGCTTAATTTCTACTAATGAACTAATGTTAACATCGAACATTGCCTGTTAAAATAATTAGTGTAAAGGCTCTCTTTGTACTTATATTTACCACACTTTAAATATGAGTATTCAATTTTTCGCGGGTTGTACTCTTGTTATCACAAACCCGGGGGTTTTGACCGAGTTTTTACCCGAGTATCAAGCTTATTCGGAGTCTCCCTCCGCTTAAGGACCAAAGCTGGCACCCATGTTAGCGTTGCTCCGTATGTATGCTGGATTAGGAGATTCTTGTAAGAAATGTTTGAATATCAATCCAAATGAACACATGCAGAAGTAATACACCCATAAGACTGGATCTAGGACAAGAAAAGTTCATAAGTACTCTGCCTGGAATACATACTTTTTGTCGATGTAAGCACAAAATAATTCATAGCATAATGTTAAATATGGCCAATGAATTGAATAGTCTCATGGTTAATACTTGTATGACCTTATATTTTGATGCCAAAAACCAATCGCTATGCTAAGCTGAAGCCCAGGCACTTATATAGCCAAGTCTGACATTCTAGATGGAGTGCCTTAGCCACATGAAACCATTTTTTACTAATGTATACGGGCAAATATTTCCAATTAATGGTACATTCCGAGCTACCGGTTGGGTAGTTGTTGGAATACTGGCTCTTTTAAGTGTTCAGTGGCAGTTGTGGATGGGGGCTGAGAAGTTGCTGTCCTGAAATTTTTGGTGCGAGCAACATATGTTTAATACCCTTAGTTTTGTGTTGCAAACTATGTTGTATAACATTAACTCTACAGATATTTGTATAAGTTGCCATATTGATGTGCCTCTGAATGGAAATAATTTATTTTATCAGGTGCTTAAAAATGTAGCATTATTCAATGGCATCAGGTATGTATTCATGTTCGGATATTATGTACAATCATTTGGTTGGGTATACATGTATCGATTGGTCACTTGATCTTAAGTGTGAATCGTTAAAAGGCAACCAATAATTCTGGGGGTTAACAATATATGAAAGTTTTGTGAGGAAGAGAATGAAGGTTGATGGTGTAAGTTGTGTATTTGAAAAATATAAAGATTTTCATTTTCAAAGAGAAATTCTCTTCTTTGGGTTAAATAGACATTGTTGAACAAGAATGATGCAATTTCAATATGGCAGATATTTTATTATTTAGGAATATTTTATTTTATTATTCCTTTATATTATTTTAAAGGAATTTTTATAATGGCTTAGTTTTTTGTTGTGATTAAACTATTGTAATGAAAATTAGTGTACAACTCTCTGGTTAAAGTTAGTATATTTGAGTAATGGTGGTAATTTGGCTGTAATGATTTTATTGCAGATAATAGGAGTAGACTAGTCAACTACAGTTACATGTATCTGGTGCGATTGGGAGATGGAAAGTTCAGATGGGCATTATTAGGAAGAGCAGTAAGGCAGGGTTGTCCATTATCACCATTGCTGTTCAACGTATATGTGTAGGAAATGATTAAAGAGGCATGGAAAGAACCGCAGATAAAAGTAAAAGTTGGTGGGGAATTCACAGAATTAGAAAGGTTTGCTGGTGGTCAAGCTTTAATTTGTCCGTCAGCCAAGGGGTTGCAAGTGTTGCTGAGTGAATTGGAAATCAAGTGCAATTGACATGGTATGAGAAAAAATGTAAATAATACTAAGGTTATGTGGTTTTCGAGAAAGAGAAAGGCTGAGCTAAACGTTAAAAAAGGAGGGCTAAAACTAGAGCCTTTGGAACAGCTTATATCTCTGAATTGTTTGGACCAAAATGGTCAGTGTCATAGAGATTAAATGAGAAGTGGCTCGGGCAAAGAGGCTTTCACTAGGAGGAGGAATCGATGATAGGGGCGCTGACCAAAGATGTTTAATAAAGGTTAGTTGAAACCATGATATGGTGCGGAAACATGCTCACTGAACAATGATGATAGGTGTAGATTGGAGGCTTTGGAAATAATGTGAGTGGAGAAGGTGAAATGGATGGAAAGGAAAACAAATCAGGAAGTGCTGGGTATGGTGAGAGGTGTTGTTGGGAGAAATCTTAAGAAGATAGAAAAAAATGGATGGAAAGCATTTTGATCAGCAGTGGGATATTGAAGACTTATAGAGGGGAGAATGTTAGAAAAACAAGGGAGGGGCAGAAATAGAATTGGGATGTTGGGCGATATGAAGGGAAGAAGGAAGCATGCCGAGATGAAAGGGGGCTTATAGAGTAGGATGTTGGGCTGTGTTTTGTTAGGAGAGACAAGGATATTGTCAATGTCATTTGGTAGCTTGTGTCCATTAAAAACCTATATTAATTGTTAGATTACCAATAGTAGTGTAAATTGCCATTGGGGAATTTCGCATAGCAGAGGACTGGAGGATTCTTTTGCGTAGTGGAGCATTGAAGCACCATATTATTAAATATTGGAAGGAAGTGAGATGTTTAATTTTTTTAAACTTATTCGTTTTGTTTTGAGTCCATAGTTTTCCTATGTTTTTCATTGTTTCATGAACGATGACCCAGGCATCATCAACCATGGCATAGCCAGGGTATTCTGGTTGGAGGGAAAATCAAGCTGGTGTTATAATACCCATCCTACTAGTGATACTAGTGAATCCGTCATCATTCCAATGTTAAAACTATACCCAATTAAATATTCATGACATCCATACTAAAAAGAAAGACACGTACTTTTCCTCAGATTTTATTCTACAGTACGATGCGTTTCACCGACTTTCGGTATCATCAGGTACAAATTTGCAAAACAGACAGAGCAAGAATATATACCCTCTGGACAGAGTGGGGGCGGGGAGGGTTGGAAGGACCTGAGAGGGGTGGGGGCTCTCAGGTGCATTGATGGGTTGTTTTGACCATTTCCAGGCTAGTTTCTCGGAGAGGAGAGGGGAGGGGTATGGGAACTATTGCTCATTACAAAGTGTCGTGTTGGGGTTTACCAAGTACCTTCTTATCTCTAATTGCTCGAGAGCGTCCATTTTTAATCTTTTGGGAGTGTGTGTAATATCTCTGGGACAAAGTCACTGCTGTGGTCTAATTCTAGCAAATGCTTGGCGATGCCGCAATGCCTGATGATGCCGCAAGTCGGTAAAATGCGTTGTACCGTATAATAAAATCTGTGGAAAAGTATGAGTCTTTCTTTTTAGTATGGATATTAAATACTTCCACGAAGTGAAGCCTGAAACAATAGAATATATTCATGACATCTTTGATTCAATTTTTAAACTGAAGACACTTCTTCTCTTAGTCTTACATAGAATTCCAGTCGTTGGAGGAAGCTAAGTGTAGCCTCAAATACCTTTAGAAATCCATTTATCATTGTAAAGTCTGAGTCAGATCAGTAAAGTAATAATGAAAAACAACACTGGTGAAAATCATTTAAATTCAGCGTAATTGTAATCTCTTAAAAATTCTTGATTAAGATTCACACTTTTTTATATTTTTTCGTGGCCAGCTATGGGAAAAAGAATTTGAACATTGATTATTATTAGCAATAGGTTTTTGTTGGACCCAGGCACTACACATTATTATCTGTGTACATTATTTGTTTGGCTACATTATCTGATTAGATGTATTTCTATACTTAAGAAGTTTACATCACCTATTAGGCTGTTGAATAATGAGAATTCACAATAATAAATGTCACAAGTAACAGAGCACTCTAGTTCAGGGAGGCTCAAGTCAAAGGCAAAAATAATTCTGTATCCTAGGTGAGTAGAAAATGTGTTGAGGAAGGTATTAGGATGGGATAACAGCTGAATTGTTAGGCTGCGCCATATAAAGTTAGTATGCGGATTGTATAGTGAAGGGACGGTCATGGGCTCTGGTGTAAAACCAGTGGTTTGAAGACACTGTGGTGATCACATTGCCTAGGTCAAGACATCACTTCCCCCTTTCTGTGCACCCCTTAAACCAATGTAGAAGAAAGTAGTAGTATTTAGGGGAGGCGACTGACAGCTGAGGTCATTGGCGCCATTAGGGATGGACAGGAAAGGATGAAGGGTGGAGAGAAACCCGGCGTTAGCATTAGCCTACTCTTTACTAAAGGTAGAAAGCAAGGGTTGGTTGGGGTAAGGGGGTGAGTGAAAGACATCATATGGATCAGTTTTTCATTCCTAAGATTGATTTTTACTGCAGCCATTGACCATTTTTCTCCATTCAGTGTAGTAATTCTTTCTCAGTCCTTGATGGTTTCTCTATTTATACCTTCTTAATTTATCTTGCGTTACTTGTCTCTTGGTCTACTTTCCGTGACCTTCCCTACTATAAAGTTTCTAACACGTGCAGTGTGCCTCAAGATGTGCCTAATCGATCTGTAGTTCTTCTTTTCTGCTGTAGAGGTCTCTCCATATGGTCATTTTTCCTCTTCCTATTCTTCTGCATAAGTACCTCCTGATTCCTTCTTCGTCTTTCCGCGTATCTTCTTCAGCAGTCTCCTTTTCATCACTGTGTTTCATTGATCATCAAATGCACAGTTATGAATCTTTTGTGAAATTTCAAGCATTCTGAAAAATCCAAGAAAAGATATGAATATGTGAACTGCAATGTTTCACCTCTTTCACCCTTCATCCCTCTCTCTGTGGGGGTATTGCCACAAGCAATCATCAGAAGGATACATATTTCTTAATGTCGCGTCTATGGATTGGGACTTCAATGTGCATGATGGAAGCTTCATTAATCTTTTCCCCTTCTTGCTTTCTGGTTCTGCATGACCTGTCGTACCACACCCCCTGCCACACACCTTATTGGTGAATCAATGGATCAAAAAGGAAGAAGTATTAACGGTCTGTAGAGAAAATCATGTGTGAGCAAAATGGGAACATATTTTAAAAAAATATCAAAAGCATTTAAGGAAGCTATAAGAATAGGAAATGGGCAAGGAAACCATGGATTACGTAGAAGATGATTAGAAAGATAGATGAGAGAAGGAAATGGAAGAATGTAAGTACATAATTGGGTAGAAGGAAGTATAAAGAGTTAAATAATAAACTGAGGTGGGTAACAAATAGGGCAAAATAAATGTGGTGGAATAGGCAGTTCAAGGATATGGAAAGTTCGCAGAGGAAGGGTGAAATTGGTATGGAAAATAGTCCAAACAGTCTAAGGTGAGTCAGAAAAATTATCGGTTGAACCAGACAGGATCTAAGAAAGATGGAAGGAATATATAGAAGAACTGCATGGTAAAGAGATAGGAATGTTAGACATGGAAAGAGAGTGTGATGTAGATGAGGATAGTTTAGGGCCAGGCTTACCCGACAGTGAGATTGAAGGGGCTCTTAGGGAAATAAAATAAAATAAGGCTGTGAGGTTAGTAAACATTCATGCGGAACTACTTAAAGGTCCATTACTAAAAAAGAAAGAAAGACTCGTACTTTTCCACAGATTTTATTATACGGTGAAACGCGTTGTACCGTATAATAAAATCTGTGGAAAAGTACGAGTCTTTCTTTCTTTTTTAGTAATGGATATTAATTACTTCCACGAAGTGAAGCCTGAAACAATAGAATATACTTAAAGGTGTTGGGAATTGTGAGAGGAAGAGTTTTTATTGACTATTTTGTAGTCAATTAGCAATTTTGTAGTTAAAGCCGAAATAAACCAAGGTGTTTAACTAGGTTGCAATTTCTTGCCATCACTATTCAATGTATATCTAGAAGATGAAATGAAATAAGCGTAAGAATTGGGCACGAAAAGAGTCAAGATGAATGGTGAAGAAATTGATATGATGTGGTTTGCATTAGTTGCAAAAATGTGACAGCACCTGCAAGCAACTCAGAATGCTAAACAGCCAAAGTACTTCATGGACAATAATTAGAGCATCAACGAGGAAAAAATTAATATCCTTCCCTGTGTGGAAGAGACAAGCTGAAGGCACAATTTGAGGAGTGAAACTAGAGCAATTGGAATGTATCCTTCTTCTACATGGACAGATGGAAAAAGTTCTCTAAATGTATGAATGAATTATAGTTGACACGAGAAAACCATTTAATTCAGCATGTAATTTTTATCGTAATAAGGATTTCTTTACAAGGTTTGTATAAAAAGTATTGGTAACAAATTTTTCCTGACGCGTTCATGAAGTGCTGAATTCAGAACGTCGATAAAGTGTGCGTATGATCGCAGATCGTATTGGTATTGATAAGATGACAGTCCACACCATTATCTCTGATAATTTGGTGATGGAATCTGTGATAAACTCCACCCAAAGGTCTTGACGGACGATTAAGAGCTGAATCGAGAGTTTGCTTAAGATGGACTTTTTGCTTAGGATGACTTACCATCTGCAATGGCATCATGACGATTCCCAGCCCCCTACAGTCCTGTCTGGCATCGGTAGATTATTTCCTGTTCCCAAAAGTGAAATCCTCCCCCAAAGGACACCACCATGGGACCATTATTGCTATCAAAGAAGCTTGAATGTGTACCCTTAAGGACCTTCTGCCTGCCTTCCAGTCGTGGAAAAGCAGCTGGCAAAAGTTAGTCGATGCTCATGGGGTGTTCTTTGAAGAATTTTGAGGCATTATAGCTATATCTAAAATATATCTTTTTTTCTGAAAATTTTCCCGATACTTTTAATGCCAACCATTTCTAATATAAAAATAAACTTTTTAAGACAGTACCCATAATATATTTTGTACTGGTTTATTTTTGGATGAGGAAGAGTCTACTGATTTTAGGAATCGATCTGAACCAAATATGGTGAATTAGCTTGCCAAATGATGTAATTTTCCATGGACGAAACTATTTTTATTCAGCAATTTCAAGTATTTCATCAAATTTTTCAAAATTGTTTCCATAATGCATGTTATTAAAAATATGTTTATGATTGGACTTAAATTCTTCTTCAAGTTTAAAAGACCTTTACGAACTGCCTAGGCATTTATGATTTCTTTTCTATACACAGTGCAAACATAATGAAGGTCCCTGCACAATTGTATCAAAAGTTCGATATTCCTTCGTGACGGCTTGATTATTTTATTGTTTAGGATAGAATATTCATGTGGATAAATAATTTCATAAATTACTGAGCGAATAAAAATCATTCTGTATGGCAGATGTTTTGTTTTCCCATGAACCACCAATTGAAAATGTAATATTCCAATGCGTTGGAGAAAGTGCCAAATTTTTTGCTTTCAAACTCCATTTTTATTTGTGTGTCTGAAACATTTGCAAGCAATGTGATATATTCTATACATATCATGTCTTTTAGGAACCAATTAACATCAATCATTCAATGTATGTTCAAAGAAACTCGGGGAGGTACCGCAACATAAACTTTTAATTTAGTCATCCGTTAATGTGCATTCCAATGCAACACTTTTTAAAGTGTAGAAATCAATTTGGCTTGACCGGGATTCAAACCTGGATCCCTCGATGTTCGGCCAAGTTCTTTACCCAGTTAAGCTGCTGGATGGAGTCTATTTACACTCCCAAATTTTCAGGGGTTTAAGGGAACAAGATGTTGTCATGAAATACTGTACATGCATTTGCAAAAGTAAACACTCTTAGTGTTTAAATTTGAGCCCTTTCCTAGCAGAGTGTATAGTTTTAAGAAAAGATGTAAGGTTTATATGTAATAATTTGATTGATGTGTGGTGTATTTATTATATGTAATAGCTTGATTTTTTTTAATTTATCTTTTTTTCTTCTTCTTGCTGATTGATGGATATAAATGAGATGAGGATTCGCTTGTTTTGTTAAAGAGATTTGTGTTTTGAAGTCTGATTTTTATCTATTATCTTTTGTGGTTATTTGGGACTTGCGTGCCACCTGACACTGTCTGTCAGCACATGTGTATTTTTAAAATTAATAATTGAAAAATTAATAATTAAAGTTTGGCTTTAACCGCAATATAATGTACCCATCTATGAATACCTGTGAAGTATATCTGGTATTTCGTAATGACATCTTGTTCCTATAAAAAAGACTTAAAAAATTTCGGTGTGTAAGAGGATGCCTCGGTAGCTTATCTGGCTTAAGCATTTGGCAGGATATCCAGGGATCCGGCTTCAAATCCCAGTCAAGGCGATTGATTTTTACCCTTTGTAATTCTTGCATTGCACCAATGTATGCCTATAGCCAATCCTCTCAATCTGTGTGTTAGTTTAATTTATGTCATCTTTTATGGCAATGTAAGCATCCAAGCCTAGGGTGGATGCCTGTCCGAAGAAAACTCAAGCTTATTCATGTGAAAATTGAAATTAACTGTTTTGCTGTGGCTCACCATCTCGAAACCTTCTGGTCAAATGCGGCGAAAAGTGAGGGTGTGCTGTCTCCATAACCTTTTCCTTTACTGATTTCAAATTTATGTAAATAATGATAGATTAATCTAGATTCTTGGATTTAATTCACAGAAAAGTTCTTTTTATTAATTTAAGACGAACAATTTTTAATAAACGCTGAAATATGGCAATCTTTGAAACATTCTTCAAATTAATACACTGTTTTTTCTCAGTCAGGTCACCAATATCTTGTCTCTTATTATTCTTTTGCTGCACTTACAAGTTAATGGTCTTTAGGATTTGGTTTCCCTTCCGGTTGGTAGAATTTTTTCATGGAAATGTCATGTGCTTATTCCTCAGGGATTAATAGAAACACCTTACAAATTTTCCAAGCCAGAAGATTGAATTTTTGCTAGACACCATATTTTGCTAATAGTTGCATCACTGGTTTTCATACAAACTTTCAAGAATCACTTTCCTCCATTAAATGAAGAACACCCCCCCTCCCCCCCCCACAGTGAACCCACCAATTACCTTTCCTGATGCTTAACACCCCTCTCCCCCTTCCCATCAACGCTGGTCGCAACCCCATTTTTTCCCTTCCTTATCCCCCCTCTGTCACCCATCCCTCTTCTCCCTCATAAATGGTATATAAATGGACCGCGACTTGATTAATTTGTACCTGATGATGACGCCCTAGCATTGAAAGTCGTTGTACATAAATAAAGAACAGTGGAAATATACATTGTGTTCTTCATTTAATGAACATGAACTTCCACAAAGTTGAGCCGGGAACAATGGAATACTTAATCATTTTCGTTACAAAAACTTGGATTTGAAGAGCTAGAAAAAATATTAACCGCTCACATTTCACACTCTTTATCTGATACAGGTAACATATCCACAATATCATCTTTGCAAAACTTTTTTTTTTGTTAACAGAGACACGTTCAGTACTCATGGTGATGATGGAAAACTTGAAAATCGGCACAACCACGGACAAAAGTGAGCCAGAAGAGTAGGAAAGTGAGAATTTCAAAATTCCAGGAAATGAGTGGGCCACTATACACCAGGTAATGACCCTAAGCAAATCATTGGCTAAGTGTGAGGGAACTATAAACTCAGTGACTTAAAATTAGTCCATCTCAAGAAATTACGGGGACAGAGTATGACTAAAATAATGGACAGGGAATAAATGATACCACGTGAAATGGGTGTGGAAAAGAGCAAGTTCATCCACTGCACACCACAGGGAGAATGGAAAGGTATAATCACATGTATAGTTAACACTTTCAGGCTTCACTTCATTGAATTCTCTGATGTTAATATGAAATGAATTGGTAATATGTATATTCTCCGATGCTTTAACATGCGAATGTGCTAGGTAAGTTCACAGAAGCAAAAGCATTGAGCCATGGCCTGCCACCAATTATAACTAAAGCCTGACCATTGATGTCAGTATATTTCGTAATGTGACAATTTGGTATATGATAATCCTTGTTCTTCCATGTGCATTTAACTCCTGAAAAATATGTACAGAGCCTGGTGAAATCAGCTGGTTAGCCGATCAAGTCATTATTGTTGAATCACAATCTTCAAGACTGTTGATAGCGAAGTGCCGAATGATGCATATGTACTTCCACAGCCACAGAAGGAAATATTGACGCTATTTTTAAACTGGTGAGTTGGTGGTTCTTTCATTTCAAAGGATATTAGGCAGACTGATGTGTTTGAGTAATTGTTACCCACTTGCCTACTAAGTTATTTTGAAAATAACCATGCATAAAAATGACAATTTTTTTTGTAAAAATATATATTTTTTTACTATGGCTTAAGAGCCCCATTGTTATAAAAGTTACAATTTAGGCAAAATTTGATACCAAACATATAACAACTTAAACACTTCATTAAAAAATATAAGGCAATAACATTTTCTTATTCAAACGGCTTCCGATGCTGCACTTTGCTTGTTTAAGGTGCCGAAATGAAGTTTTTCAAAGGGTAATGCTCTCCATATTTCTTCAAATGATCCTCCATGCTTTCCATTTGCTTCCTGTAATGGAAAAAAGTTACTTAAAAGTGGTCACGAGCAGCTGACGGAGTGGAAAGAATCAGAGCAGATTGTTAACATAGCTCGAGTACATTAGACGGGAGAAATAATAGGTAAATTGGTTTCAGGCATTATTGAGACACTTAGAAAGTCTCTATCGATTATGTGATGTAAAAAATATAAGAACATCACAATATCCAGTAAATGCGAAACTATAATCCTCTCTGTTGACACTACCAATTTAGTATTTTATCGATATTGTGTTGCTGATCTTCTTATGATAACGGAGGCATTCAATTATATAAATATATATATATATAAATATATATATTAGCCAAACAGAAACAAACTGAATGAACAAAGTCAATCAAGATTAAATAACAAGTACAATAATGACAGCAAATAACCAACAGGAATATTTAAGGACTACTTTATAAACTCTTAAGCATTTGAAAATTTGGGTGAAATAAGAATAATTTGGAAATGGGTAGATGGAATTTGAGAGTCCAAAAGACTTCAGCGATTTTCTTATTAAGTACATTAATCTATAACCCATTAAAATATTATCATGCATGGTCAATAATTATACAGGGTGCGGCATTTAAATCTAGACAAACATGGGTTTTCTTTGGATGAAATTTCCTCGCCTGGTTAGCAAAACCTTCCCCAGACTTCTTTGAAGCATTAAAATTAGCCACAATATCGTAAACAGTTGATCTGGGGTACCAGGAGAATTGAACTATTTCACAATGTAATGCCCAGCGCAAACACTTATGATAATAATGGCTCTTCGATTGTACTCCGCAATTGTATGTAACATCTCGGCCATTTTGAGGGTATGATTGTTTGCTAGATGCTTATAGCTTTCAAGAATGCCAATCGCGATTTCCAGTACAACTACGATTTGGCAGGAAATTCAAATTGAAACTTGTCTGGATTTAAGCGCAAAACCCTTTACAACTTAAAAATATTCCTTCATTTTTATTCTTCTGCTGAAAGAAAAGGATACGAATGATGAACAATAGAACATTGTAACAGATACCAGGTATACAAGTATGAAATGTGGATTTCAAACAACAGATGGTAAACCAAGGTAGCTTGTGGTATAAGATTTGACACTTATACCATTTTGAGGTGCCATCAACAAGAGTCGGATGCACATGAGTGATAAATTGAAAGAGCGTTTGAATAATGCTGTATTGCTGTGTTCAAAATATATGGAAATTTTAACCAAACAAAGAGGAATCGTGGACGGCATTAATTTTTTTTTCATTTGAAGAAAACCGCTGGTGAATCATTTTGATACTTTGAGAAGCTAATGGTGAACATGCTCCATTGCAAGATACGTATGAACAATGGTTTCAGCATATCAGAAGTGGTGACTTAGATGTTGCAGACAAGGAGCACGGAACAACCACCAAAAACAACTTGCAGGGCAATTGAGCATCAGTCAACAAGCTGTTTCCAATCGCCTATGAGAGATGGGAAAGATTCAGAAGACCGGCAGATGGGTACCACATGAGTTGAATGACAGGCAGATGGAGAGGTGCACCTCTCCATCTGCCTCTCAAAAACACATGTGAAATTTTGTTTGCACAATACAAAAGGAAGTCGTTTTTTTCATCATATCGTTATTGGGGATGAAAAGTGAATTTATTTTGAGAATCCCAAGGACAAAAAATAACGGGTAGATCCAGGTGCACCATCCACATCGACTGCAAGATTGAATCGCTTTGGTAGAAAGACAATACTCAATGTGCGGCGGGACCAGAAGGGTGTGGTCCATTATGAGCTCATAAAACCCTCGTGAAACGGTTAATATATAACACTACCGACAACAATTGTTCAATTTGAACCATTCACTGCTTGAAAAAAGACCAGAATACCAAAAGAGGCAACACAAGTTCATCTTTATGCATGAAAATGCTCCATCACATACGGTTAATTCAGTTCGCGACATGTTGTAAACATTCGGCTCGGAAGTTCTACCTCATGTGGCTTACCCACCAGACTTCGCTCCTTCCGATTACCACTTGTGTGCATTGATGGGTCATCATGCACTTACTGAGCGGCAGTTAGGTTCGTACGAAGATGGGGAAAAAATGGCTTGATGAATGGTACCACATAAGGGAAAGATTTGTACTGGTGTGGTATCCATAAAAATTGTCCTAAAGATGGGAAATATGTCTAACTAGAAATGGAGAATACTTTGAATAGAGATCTTTTTATCATTCTTCAGATTTTTTCGTAGGATAAAAATCCGCATTTCATACTTTTATGTGGTAAATTGAAATATGGAATCTAAAGAATTTTCTTTACTGCTACAGCATTACTATCCCTCATGTTCAAATGAAGCATGGTGCAACAGGCAAAATAAATGCAGAATTAGCATTCAGAGATAAAATAGGGGCTTACTGTAGATCCACGGGCAAGTCATGGTAAACATCGGTGAACATTTCCTTCCAATCCAGTTTAGTGACTTTTTCTCCAGCCAGGAGTGCTTGGATTATCTGAAAGAGGAACAAGAAAAAGTTGAGACCTGTCTAAAAATAAAAAAAAAAGTTTTCCATGTTTTCAATAATTTTTATCACTAAAAAAGGCTGCATTGCATGATTAGTTACTTAAAGCTTCCAATTTATTTTGGAGATGAATCACTAAGAAGTCTGATGTACAGTGAAATGACATATCTGGACTGTTAACAATGATTTTTCAGCTTTCAGAAAAGATAGCATTGATAGCAATTTTGATGTTTCAAAGGATTGGCAAACTATGGTATGTTGTCTACTGGATAAAGATTAATATTGACTGCGTAGTCAACCATAATGTACTTCGATGCTACCTGGTGTGAAACCTAAGAAATCTTTAGGAACGTTGTTCATGAGGAAAGACAAATCCCAAAAAGCTGGATTTTCATAGCCGCGTGAATTAATGGCAATAATTAGGCATAAATTTCAAAGTAGAAAACTCATAATAAACAGAAAAAAAACTAGTAGGTTCTTCCAAGCTGGAAATATGTGAGCCAACATGAATTTATGAACTTGCATCACATTATTCTGAATTCAAAATGTCTATTGGTTACACTTATAGCTTCCATTGCTTGAAACGATGTATCTCATACAGCCTACTGACTACTTCAGGTTACTGACGAATTCAGCAGCAGTTCGAACTATTAAATTCATTATGCTCATAGACACATGAATCGGAAAAAAACATAAATGATTACTTCCACAGAAGATGACAACCATACACATTTTAAATAGAAAGATATCATAGATTATCTCTGTAATGGAACTCTGGCAAAATTTCATACAAATACATTTTGTGCAAAGTTCCTTAAGGGTGCTAAAGGAGATATCTGCATGGTGTATCCCCTCAAAAAACCTAAGGTTTAAGGTTTATTTATTTCAATAGATACATGATAGTCTTTAATTCAACTATCAATTAAAAGCCGCAAAAGAAATTCACTCTAAGGAAACACTGGGCACCAACTGTTTCCTCTTCTTGGCTTTTGAATTTTCATAAACTGGGATTAACACACTGAACATTGGAGAAGTAAATTTTTCCATTGCAACAACCTGATTAACATATTGTTGTTACACTTTCCAGTTTAAAAGTTGTGGAAAACGGTTTCACATCAGAAGTCAATTTGTTTAAAGGGCTTAAATTATTTATATTGCAAGAAAAAATATAAAATCCAGGTATTTATGCATTTCTATACCAAAATCTTTTTTACTCATTCCCAAAACTTAACTTTTAATTATATACAAAAAAATACGAAGCATTCTCGTGACATCTGAAGAGAAAATTTCAATTTAAAATTAAGTTTTCAGAATGAATTAACACTGAACATAGCTACCTTTCTTAAGTTTTCTGCACACTCATAACCAGTCAGTTAATCATGCATCATTCATTAAGAGTATTTTTTCCAGAGCTGATACCTCAACACCTGCTGTATGTAATGTATCAAGCATTGATTGTAATGTAAAAACTTTGATTTCTAATGGCATCTTTGAAAAAAACAAGCTGTAGAGTCACACCTGTTGTTTTGCATCCTTCCTCCACTTCTCCTCCATCGCTTCATCCCAAAGGCCTTTGCCCACGAGGTACTGGTTCATTCTTGCTATGGGATGACCCCATGAGGGTGACTCCCAATTCTGAATCTCCTCAGCTGGCCTATAAGCGGTGCTGTCATCGGATGTGCTGTGGTGGCCTAACCTGTGGAAATATGTTTAACACAATGCTAAAAATAATTGTAATTGAAATGATAACTTGCTACAAATAAAGTGGATGATAGTAAAAAGACCAGAATTTCAAGCCAGAACACAGATCGGGGTTACCAGTGACCAGTTTTTCCCCCGGACATGGTCCTCCTCCTATGACTGTTCAGATTGGATGTTGATTTCCTTTCAAAATGTTCCAAGCAATGCCAAATGTGTGTGTAATAATGTTGAATTGCTACTTTGCTGTGTGGCCACATGGCTGATCCAAGCCCCTAGCCTTGTCAACAAGAATCAGGACCAAAAGGAATGCAGAAGTTTTATAAAACTGCTTTGTCTTATTGATTAAAATATTTTAAGTCCCAATTTTGTCTTGCTGTTTATGGAGTTAAGGTACCCATATTCCTCACCCATTACATCACCAAGCATTGATATGTCTCACATGTTCAGCAATATATTCCACCATTAGCCCAAATTGACAAGATGCATTTGTTTACATTTGTCAACTTTGCGGTGAATGTCTTACAGTTAAATCATCAAATTTGTCTTTTGTTTTGGAAGCATACATTTTTATTTCTCCTGCCTTCCCTTTCTGAACTTAGGACTGCAAATTGGATGTGATTAACATTGCTGTCTGTACCCTGTACATAAAGAAATGTTAACATCATATTTGCTGGAGTTCAACCTCATTGAGAGTTGATGCTTGCCTGAATGCAGATATTACAATACTTTTAAATTTTTAGGAAAATTTAACGATCACAAATGAAACCACAAGTCGCACATAAAATATGATATTGGAAATGGTAGGGATTTGGTTAAATGAATAACAGTTCAGGCAGGATTTTAGAACAAGAATCAACACTAAATTATGTATTTTACTGGTTATACGAGTTTTTTTTCTATTCTTGTTTGCAAAAGAGATACCTATTGGAAAATTAATGAGGCAAATTAAATTGAAAAAAAAAGGAAGTTACGTTCCCGCAACCTGTATTATGATAAATTTTAATAGAGATAACTGTTAAAATAGAAATTATCTACCAACCAGCCGTCACCTGCAAATGAGCAAGGCAAGGCCTGTCCCACTGAATGTTGACAATGCTATAAATTTTAGACACGAATAAGGTATCTCTCAAACTTGCCCTTTTAAAACAACCAAAAACATGCATTGGAAGAACACGACACTTCTGTAGGGTGAAAGGGCAGGTAATGTTTTATGAGATAAAATAGCTTATTTTGATGCCACTCCCTCTTTCCTTTTCCTCTCAGGGCCAACTAGACAGCAGCCATAGATTTTTTGAGCACAGAGCTTTAGTGGAATGGTTGACCAAGGGCTCCAGAATGAGGGAATGAGTGATTCACCACGATTTTTCCCTGATTCCCCACGTGATGCTGGTGGGGATGGCATTATCCTTGAGCATACATGAAATAACCTGACTCACCTGTATGTCATTGCTTCGATGAGCACAGGCCCTCCTCCATCCTTGAGACTGAGTGACCTTGCTGCTTCTGTTGCATTGTACACTGCTAGCACATCATTCCCATCCACTCTTATCGTTGGTATTCCATATGCTGGACCTCTCCCTCCAATAGCATCTCCACAATATTGCTCCTTCGATGGTGTTGATATAGCATATCCATTATTACGACTGGAATATAATTAAAGGTTGTTTTAAACCCACAGATAGAAATTTGAATTGAAGTAATTGTTGATAATTATACTAAATGTTGGATCGTAGTCTTCCGTGGCGTTCAGGATTCGTGGATGTCTCCATTTTTCGGGTTCCCGCCGCGTTGGTTGTCATGGTTGACGACAGTTTCGCCTGGATTCCACCAGGCGTCTTCAGGTCGAAGTGCCGATATCATTTTGGCTGCGCTTATATAGCCCTCGCTCTCTCGCTGCTGCGTTGTGATTGGTTGGTTTCTGGAACACTCTCTTCCAGGCGTTCGTCAGGTGGTAACCGTCTTCCCGGTTGAAATTTCTCGGCGTTTTTGTGATCTCAATTGATTCTCTAATCAGCCGAGGATAGTATCTTTTTTCCTTGGTGATTATCTCGGCTTCGTCAAATTTGATGTCGTGTCCGGGTTCGCTCCAGGCATGCTCGGCGACTGCTGATAGGCTGAATTTCTTATTCTTCGTTGCCCTCTTGTGTTCTTGCAGTCGGGTCTTCATGGACCTGCATGTCTCGCCGATATACGATTTGCCGCAAGAGCAAGGCACGCGGTACACACCTTCGAGAAGACCTTTCGGGATCTTGTCCTTGGGCCTTGGAATTATCTGGCTTATTTTGGTCACGCAGTTAAATCTTGTGACAATGTCTTTCTTCTTCAGGACCCTCGAGATCTTTTCGCTTGTGCCGGCGACGTAGGGGATGATGGCATAGGTTCCTGGCTTGTCAGTTTCATGTTTCTCCTTGTCGGGTGTCTGGTGGCGTTTTTCCACTTTAGCGGTCCTTTTCAGGACCCATTCTTCTTTGTATCCATTTATCTTCAGTGCCGTCATCAAATGTTCCTTTTCCTTGGCCAATGATTCTGCATCCGAAAGTTTGTATGCGCGATGCAGGAGTGTTGCCACGAGTGATGCCTTCTGGGACGGGTGATGATGTGAGTGGGCGTTCAGGTAGCGGTCAGTATGGGTGGCCTTCCTGTATACTGAGTGGCCGATACTCCCGTTGGTCCTCCTCTTCACCATTATGTCCAAAAACGGGATTTGGTTGTCTTTTTCGGTCTCCATAGTGAATTGTATTGCCGGATGCTGAGAGTTGAGGTGCTCCAGGAATCTCTGCAGTTCTTCAGGTCCATGTGGCCAAATAACGAACGTGTCGTCCACGTATCTTAGCCATAACTTTGCCCCTGGCCCAGGGGTCGGGTACCAACGCGGCGGGAACCCGAAAAATGGAGACATCCACGAATCCTGAACGCCACGGAAGACTACGATCCAACATTATACGCCTCTACGGGGAGGAAACGCACAGTAAGATACGAAGATTTGAGAAGTTGCGCAAGAAGAAGGGGAGGCTTCTCTCCTCCTTAGCCTTTCTCCAACGCTGCCGAGACACCAACACTCTACCGTGCTGTGTGGAAGTAAAGCATCACCTCAACACCAAGGCCGCCAGAAGAATTCTCCGCCGGACCAGCGAGGCACTACTCAGGGAAAGGGTACGGCACACACGCCACTCCCTCCACCTGTGCTCGGAAGAACTTCTACGAATTCATCTGGAATTGGGCGCCAAACTCAACGCCACTGATTGGGACACAATAGAGACAATAACCCACGACTCATCCCGGAATACTGAAACTGCAGTGCGGGAGACGCAGATCAGGAAATTCGAAAAACTATCCGACCGACAACATCCCAGCAGTTTGGGTCATGGCCCCGAAAAGGACCGTTCAGTCATCAACTTTACGGACTACCAACTGACCAATGCTCACATCTCGATTTTATCGAAAGGACTGAATTTCGCTATTGCTCCAACGAAAATACCAAAGGAAGAAATCGTCACAGAAGTGGAATATGCCATCCGGAAGCTTCCGAAGGGAGACGCCGATGAAATTAGAGAAGATGTTGCCCGCATTCTCCGGAACGCAAGACCACCCAAAATGAACATCACGGGAGCCGAACGACGAGCCTTATCCGATCTCCGCGGGAACGAAAACATTCTCATACTCCCAGCGGACAAGGGAAACTCCACGGTCCTCATGAAGAGAGGTGACTACGAAATGAAGATTTCCCGTATGCTGGAAGACTCCACTTACAGAAAACTTCGTTCGGATCCCACTGCAAAAGCGGAGCGAGACACCAGGGCGCTGATAAAGAATTCTACCATTCCACGGGAACATCAAACACGTCTGTTCCCATCTGCGGCCAAGCCACCAAGACTATATGGATTACCCAAAGTCCACAAAGAAGGGGTGCCCCTCAGGCCAATAGTCAGCCAAATAGACGGACCAACCTATAGACTGTCCAAATACTTAGCACAGTCACTTCAACCTTACGTCGGACAAACCTCATCTTTCGTGAGAGACTCCACTCATTTCATCGAAATATTGAAGAAGATTACTATCAGCCCCAACGACATCTTAGTCAGCTTCGACGTTGCATCACTCTTCACAAACGTCCCAATTCAAGAATCGGTGGACATGATCAAAGAGCTCACAAAATCCGGCATTCCAGAGGATCATCCGCAGCTGATAGAGTACTGCCTACGGAACTCCTACTTCCTTTGGAGCGGGAGTTTCTTCGAACAACGCGAAGGAGCGGCAATGGGCTCACCCCTATCCCCGGTGATAGCAGACATCTATATGGAAAAATTCGAACAAACGGCGATCAAATCCCATGATAAAAAACCAAAGTTATGGCTAAGATACGTGGACGACACGTTCGTTATTTGGCCACATGGACCTGAAGAACTGCAGAGATTCCTGGAGCACCTCAACTCTCAGCATCCGGCAATACAATTCACTATGGAGACCGAAAAAGACAACCAAATCCCGTTTTTGGACATAATGGTGAAGAGGAGGACCAACGGGAGTATCGGCCACTCAGTATACAGGAAGGCCACCCATACTGACCGCTACCTGAACGCCCACTCACATCATCACCCGTCCCAGAAGGCATCACTCGTGGCAACACTCCTGCATCGCGCATACAAACTTTCGGATGCAGAATCATTGGCCAAGGAAAAGGAACATTTGATGACGGCACTGAAGATAAATGGATACAAAGAAGAATTGGTCCTGAAAAGGAACGCTAAAGTGGAAAAACGCCACCAGACACCCGACAAGGAGAAACATCAAACTGACAAGCCAGGAACCTATGCCATCATCCCCTACGTCGCCGGCACAAGCGAAAAGATCTCGAGGGTCCTGAAGAAGAAAGACATTGTCACAAGATTTAACTGCGTGACCAAAATAAGCCAGATAATTCCAAGGCCCAAGGACAAGATCCCGAAAGGTCTTCTCGAAGGTGTGTACCGCGTGCCTTGCTCTTGCGGCAAATCGTATATCGGCGAGACATGCAGGTCCATGAAGACCCGACTGCAAGAACACAAGAGGGCAACGAAGAATAAGAAATTCAGCCTATCAGCAGTCGCCGAGCATGCCTGGAGCGAACCCGGACACGACATCAAATTTGACGAAGCCGAGATAATCACCAAGGAAAAAAGATACTATCCTCGGCTGATTAGAGAATCAATTGAGATCACAAAAACGCCGAGAAATTTCAACCGGGAAGACGGTTACCACCTGACGAACGCCTGGAAGAGAGTGTTCCAGAAACCAACCAATCACAACGCAGCAGCGAGAGAGCGAGGGCTATATAAGGGCAGCCAAAATGATATCGGCACTTCGACCTGAAGACGCCTGGTGGAATCCAGGCGAAACTGTCGTCAACCATGACAACCAACGCGGCGGGAACCCGAAAAATGGAGACATCCACGAATTATACTAAATGACAGAAATTAGGACGTCTGCCTTGATTTGCTTGCGTTGACTTATTCTAACAGCAAAGCCCTTGTGCTTGATAAGGAGCTTAACCTTTGACAAGGAATGTTTCCCATGTGAATAAACAGGCTGTCAAGGGTAAGGCATTGAAAGCACTAAGACTATCATCAACATGAAGCCTTGAACTGTAAACGCTCAATATTTAATAAATTTTACTCATATGGAACTTATATACAATTATAGACCCTACTTTTCAACATAAAAGGCACCTTTCCTAAATAATAACTAAAATATGTATCTTGCATATAAATAAAAAAACAAACATCCCAGGACTTAACTCTTCCCTCTTCTTAAGAACTGTGTTGCAGTTTTTACTAATACATAACTCAAAACTAGTTTGTTTTCTACTCAACCCAATGCATTATTATTCAATAGTCATTATTACTCCAAGTAATCAATATTTTTCTTTTATCAGAAATAAAAATTTATTCGCACATACCAAACCGCACTTAAACAACTATCTCATACCTTCTAATAATGTGATTTAACTACTAAGTTCATCTCAGATAGAAAAGAGTAATTTTAATTCTAAATTTATGGCATAAATTCTCCATCGCATCTCACGTTACGTAAGCGTCCATGCCCATGAGCCTCCTTTGCCATCAAGGAAGGTAATTATCTCTGCATCAACTAATCTGGTGAAATGAATGAATGGAATGTTGACTTTTATGAGAATTAATTCTAATGTACCTGAATGTTCATTTTTTTCGAGAACCCCAAAATCAAGCCTAATCAACTTTACCCCAAATATACAGAAAAAATGTTCCTGGAATAAAAGAATATTACCTATAAAAAGAAAATGGCTCACCAGAAGAATATGATGGGACAGCGCAGAGTGGCTGAGAAATTCAAGGCGGCATGGGCATCTCCCTCGCTAGCGGCACCCTCTCCAAAGTAAGTGATGACACAAAGGCCATTTTTGGCACGTTTATAGGCATAAGCAGCACCTACCGCTGAGAAATTAAAAAAAAACTTTACCTTCGTATTCATTAGATACACAACTGTAATCTAAGGTTAATGGGATGGCAAACCAAATCATTCCTTATTATATATACTCTTTAAAAAAATCCATCAACACAGTTATAAACCTGAAGGTCGGTTTAGTAGGTGATGGTAGAGTTCACCCAGTACTAAGCCCGACGGTGTGTGAAATTCACACATCAGAGTAGGGGAACCACTTTCTTTCCATGTGCCGGTTTGTATGGTTTCCCAGGAAGATCTGGCACCCGAAAAATCACATAGCTTGGGTGAAGCTTAGGGCGCCCAGAGAGGCTTCCCTGGGAATTGAACTCAGACCATTAGGTCAGTAGTCCAACCCTCTACCCCTGGACTACCATGTCCCATACTATAAATACTAATGACGTATAATTCAAGGAGCAAGAAATTTATTAATTGCATATTCTGGGGTATCTATGCTGACTAGCTTCTCTCCTGTAAGGTTACCCACAGTACCATGCAGATCAATATCAAAGGTACCCTACAACCTATGCTGTGTATGCAACATTTGAGTCAAGTTAGTTGCCAATAAATATTTCTATGCACGTGTAAGACTTGATGCTACCATTAATAACAACAGAATAAGTGTTAAGCAAACTTACTATATAATAGGCTACTTTTATCATTTTTCCTCTTAGCAGTATAGTTTGCAGTCATATTGATCCCTTATCAATATTTGGGAAAAAAGAAATCTTGCGTCCATTGTTCCCACACTGTCAATCACAAATATATTTTCTAATATCTCTTATTTTATTGTCACAATCTCTCCTAAATAGTGGGAGAATGGAGCTAATCATACAATTTTGACAACATCTCAAATTTGCTAATATCCTTCCAAAATTTAAAAAAACAATTTTCATTTATTTCAAATCATTAAGCAAATTGTGTGATCCAAGCATTTATGAACCATTGCAGCTAGTCCTGATAATTTATTTAATTAGTAAGACAAGTTGGTCCTTAGATTAAAAAATGAAATCTTTGATACATGTATCAGGATGAAAGTTTATTCTTCATTTAAACGGTGAAAATATGTATGACCACGGAGTCATTACGTACAATGGAAGACAATTTATTGGTAGATTCAGATACTAAATTAACCAGGATCCTTCTATTGAAGGTTTTATAACACTAATTACTGATTATAAGTGATGATGGTGACAATTGCAACCTGTACATTCACATCAGAGTGGTAAACAAAGAAATAAGTGAACTGCAATTTACTCCAATAATAATAATAGTACATAATGATCAAGAATGTAGATGTACAGAGAAAACAATATGAATACAAGGGGTATGATAAGTTAAAATAATTTTCTCTTATGGGCGATTTTTTTCAGAGGGCAAGCATATGGTGAAATGTTGATGGAATGCCCTACTAAGACGAGGAGATACAATTCATTCAAGTGGATATCACCCATCAATGAATAAAAATAACAAAAATTAGGATTTGCTCAAAGAGTATTGGGGAAATATGAATAAAAGATCCAAAAGAAATGTTATCATTTGCTTGTTAGGACTCATTTAGAATATTCTACTAGCATAAATGGGATCCTCATGAAGTTGGACTAACTGACGAATTCGATTGCGTTCAGCATAGAGGAGCGAGATTTGTTAAACTTTGTAATGATAAACTAAGTAGCATATCCAAAATATTAGAGGATCTAGGCTGGGAATCACTTAATGGAGCGAAGGTCAAATTACATATTAAGTCTCTAGCATAAATTAGAAAGGGTGTCTCTTTAGCAATGATATTGAAAATGTTTCATTATCCCTGTCGTACTACAGTAGGTGAAAGATCATATCAATAAACAGATAGATTTAAGATGTCATTTTTTCCACGCCCAATAAGGGATCGGAGTAACATTGTCTGACCACAGTAGGGGTAAATTAGCCTGGTGTATAAGCACCCCCTGTTACACACCCCAGCAGTGGCTTGCAGGGTACTAAAATATATTTTGAAAAAAAAATAAAAAAATATGAGGATTGACAGTAAGTCTAATCTGAACTGATTCCTCCCAAGACAATAAAATCAGAGTGTCATTCGTCTGAAAATACCCTCAGTGCGACCAAACAGTGAACATTTCATGGATCTTATTTTCTTTTTCCCTTCTAATGAGCACTAATTGAGGCATGGTGAAAACAAGAATATGATAGGTCTTTTGAATGAAATGAGTTTTCCATATAATAAGCGATAAATTGAGAAACTGCTGCATATAATCAATTGGAAATCATAAGTAATAGTGGGGAGTCAGCAAAATAATTGAGGATCTGTACACACAATCAACTACCCTTATTAAGATTACAATACAAAATTACTTTAGTTTCAATTTAACCTGTTTTCTAATTACACTTTATGGATTTTTTTATCCCCATTCAAAATGATCTTGAGGTGGAAAAATAAGCATGAAAGTTTGAATACCCAACATCTCCATTAGAGGAATTATGAAGGTAACACACAATGGTGTTTATGCATGTGTGCTCACAGCTGAAAGATGTATACCTTGTGGGAGTTGAGTTGCCAGTGGAGAGGATATTGTCACAAAATGAAGCTCCTTAGATCCATAGTGAACGGGCATTTGTTTCCCCTTGCCCTGATCTCTTTTGTTGCCGAAGCACTGATTCACAAACTGCAGGAGGCTGAACCCCCTCCACATAAGGACTCCTGCAGAAGTTACAAAATAGAGAATCACCCTTCAATCGGCAGGACAAAGGTACAGGTAACTTTCAATCCCATTATATCTTGTAGATGATAGCAAACCTGTTTCTCGGTATTGTCCGAATACGAGGTCCTTGTCATTGACTGCTGCCGCACTGCCAATGTGCGTGGCCTCTTCTCCATGACTGGTCATATAAAATGAGATTCTACCTTGTCTCTGAGAATCGTATAAAATCAAGTCCATTTGTCGGAGCAGCGTCATGGTTTTGTACATTTTTAATAGCATATCCTTGTCCAGCTGTTGGCCACGAAATGCAATAGGTAATCATTTAAATATATAAGTCACAGGAGGAATAAGTTCTAGAATGCAGAAACACATCATGGGCAAAAGAATAAAAAATCTTTGAAATCGACTCAGAAGGCAAATTAATGAGAAAATCGTTATCTTGGAATGCCATTAAAAATGCAATTATACAAACCTTTGGCTCTTGTTCTGGGTCAATAACTTTACCATAATTATCCATCACACGATACACGGGGAGAGGTTTAATATCATCGGAATGTCTAAATTTGAGTTTCTCAGTCCAGTTTGTTTTAGCCCCCGGAAATCTAGGACCTTCATCCTCATCACTGTCTGATGTTGAATCGCTGGAAACTCTTTGTAACTAAATATGCAAAAGATTACAAGAACTGCTGACAATCTACGAAACAGTCGTACTTAAAATTAACCACATCATGCACTTTAATCTTAAACAAATATCTGGTATGAACAATATTTGTATTTTAAGCATGGTATGAGTTGTGGATTGGCAATGAGTGACTTGGTGTTAACGATAACTTGGGGATATAATTCATTATCTAACTTTCGTGTCGTACCCTTAATGTCGATGGTGATCTCAGCTTGAGTAGAATATCACGAAAATGTTGTAAATTACAAGTCCGGATCATAATTCCAGATTTTCATAAATTTGATTAGCAGACGGGGGATACAGTATTTCGATAATCGATCGCTATATCGAGTGTACTGTTTTTTTTATATATTATTTTCATGGTATTTGGTGATTAACGCATTTATTTTTTCAAAGGATATAAGGCTCATTAAGAAACAATGAAATAAAGTCGATGTGTAGAATGAAAATTAATTTTTGTGCCTGCATGAAAAACATCAATCTTTTCCCGCGTGTTGTAGTGATCCATGAGGCCACCAAAACGTCACAATTAGTGGCGCGAAGCAGCTTGGGTTTTGTGACGTCACATGGCCGCGTTAATTCATTCAACGCTTGGCGTCTCTCACTTGTTCTCGCAGTGGCTCCTGGGAAATAAAGGACGCCATCTAAGTAACTAGCAAGAAAGCAAAAATTCTGACATTATGGCGGAAATTTCATCTATACTCAAGGACACAGTGAATTTGTAGGAGTGTTGCGTTTTGAACTGAAATTGTTTCCCAATTTACGCCCCAAGAGACAATTTAAACTATAGTTGGTTTATAGTGCTCAAGATACTCTCACACAAGCCAATCATAGAGGAGTATTTTCTTCAACCAACGGCAGAGGAGGCAGGCTTTTCTCCCGGATCCTGCCGACTATTGCTGGCGTAAACAAACACTTTGTGTATGTATTTCTTATTGTGCATTCTCACTGTACTGACTTTACTGTGCAAGTGATATTTTTATTTTGTTTAGAAGTATATTGATTGCAATCAGGTTATTGAAGCGATTTAAGTGACAAATTATATTGGACCGATTCGGTAGGGGGCAAAACATTGTATGCTCTTCTGTTTTATTGCGATCATTACATCATTGTTTATATCTAAGCTATTATGCTCTAATATGTTTTCATTAGCGCGATGGGTAGTATTTTGCTATTCCAAAGAGTTTTATGGAAAATTTTGGCGTAATTTTTAATTTGCAATTAAGTTCTTCCGTAGCGTCGCTTTAGTATACAAACTAGCCGAGTCCGGTCGGTGTCGAACCGGGACGAACAATTTCCGCATGCTTTCTCTCGACTCTTTGAATGTAAAGGCAGATTTAATAGTATTTTGATGTAAGTTGGTGTATATTTCGTAAAATTAAAGTATTTGCGATTTAAAACTTTTATATCTTAAGGGAAAAGAGTATTATTGTTTGTGAAGAAACACGAGTTTCAATTTTTGAAGGTACATTAACTTTTTATGCATTTCTATGTCAAATTAGTTGAAAACGTTGTGATTATTTACTGTTATTGTTTAAATGGTGCTCTCTGGGGAGGTAGTAACCCAATAACATATTGGAAATGGCCTTTTTATAATACTTTTTCATCAAATATTTACCCCAAGTTTTTAATGCTATGTATTTCACCATTTTAATCTCTGCTGTGTGGTAATTGTTCTTTTTCATTGGCAGTAATTGGGTTGGAGTATTTTACATACGATAACCTATCCAAGTGTCTTCAAAGATGATGAGTGTACCTGTTGTTAAGCAAGCCATCCCTTCCTCGGGTGGAGGGACTACTGGTCCTGTTGGAGGTGGACCTGGAGCGGGACCACCGCCTACCCAGTCACCTGGAAAGGTTAGTTTATACTAAATATTTAACATAAAAATGGGTGTTATGCGTTTAATATCATTATTGCTGCATAGCCAGTCGCTATTATTTTATAATAATGGTTCACTGATTCAGATCAGTTCATTTCAGTTTGTACCTCAAATTAATCTATTCATATCTTGTTTCGTCATGAAACAATGCTGATGTCCTAATCAGACCTAGGTCCTTGCGTAGCGTCTTTTCTTGCTCTGTCGGTCGGTAAATTGTTAAATCAATCCAGCATGATACATGGGCACTGATATTACAAGAATGGAATTCAATATTCGTATGTATTTCAACATCTTGACGATGTGTAATTCCGACTTTTGATTTGTTATTATCCATAAATCCTAGATCCAGTCCAAGATATAGGATGAAAGTACGTTTAGGTAACTTCAACATTTTGTGTTAAGGATATTTATTCGTTTCTTAATATGCAGAAGTAAACGTTATTGGGTACATTGCCTAGTTTCTTATGGTGGTCGTTATTTTCAAGGGATTGGTTTTGTGGTATTTCTAATTAGCGTTTATTTAATATGTTCTTCTCAAGGTTAATGACTTGAAAGTAGTTTTCTTTGTAACGAGTTTATCGGGGAAATGAGGTATGTGAAAGCTACTTAGGTTTACTTTTGTCTTCATTGGATGAAGGTACTTCTGTATCGTGGTTTTAAAGCGATTTTTTTTTTAACGAGGAACCCTTCGGAGATTTCGTAAATAACCTCCAATCGGTGGTAAAGTTTTCGATAGACGCACTAGGCCATGTGCCATTAAGTATTCGTAGATTATCGTGTAGAATGTGCCGAGTAAGAAGACTTACTTCCTTTGCCTCGTTCCTTAGTCGAATTGTAACTTAACCAAGGTTTGCCCCAGCACACCAGTAAATAAATTAGTGGGAATTCTTTTTATAAATTCTTATGCGAATTAGTTGATGAGGACGGTTTGAATAATAACGCATTTAAATGCGTTTGAAAGTGCATAATTTAGGGTGTATCGCATACTCGTGGTAGCCAATCGACTTTCATTATAGAACAATCAGGATATACTTTTAGGCCGTTCTCAAACGTTTTGGTTGTGAGATTTTTTTCATTGAAAATTAAATGGAATGATAAGCAGAATAACCAGTTTAGTTCATTCATATCCATATATTTTTATGAATGGGAGGAATATTTATGTCACTGTTGTTTATCATCGTTATATTAGATTTGAATTTTATTCTAATCTTGGGCATTTATTCATTGCATAATTCGTCCAGCGTTATTTCATTGTCTCGTCACTGAAACCGTTTTCATCGCTAGTACTTCGCGTGATGTGGGTTGCAGTTTTTTTTGGCATTTCTCGCCCGAATTTGACTGCCTCTTTTAATATTTGCTTCGTGTCAAGCAAGTCTGCTTAAGACCCTTTTCGAACTGTCTTTCTCGGCATGCTTTTTTTTGGGCAACCGATTATTAGCTTCCCAGGCATAGGACATGACCTCCGCACTGATGATTGAAATACTCCCTTCCCACGCCCAGTTTTCCACCACTTCAAGAAACTTATCTCTCCCCCAAACTATTTGGAAACCTTCCCGGTGTCTCACGCCCATTCTTTATGAAACGCTTCCTATTCACCTACAGTTAATTAATGACAATAGCTAAATATCCCCCCCAGCCCCTGCCATACGTACTCGGAAGCGACTGGCAGTGAGTTGAGTGTGGACGAGGACACAACTGTGGGCGTGTTCGCGAATACTTGTCGGCCAGGGATGTTTCTGCGATTCAATTTCTTTGAGGTGGGGCTAGAGACAGTGGAGTGGGGGTCGAGGGTATTATACGCTGTTAGGGAGAGATGAGTTTTAAGTTTCGTTGCCGCTGGACCACACCCCCATCTTTGATACCAAGTACCCTTCCAGCTCTTAGGCGAGTTTGTTTTCGTCACAGGTAGTTGAATTGCGATGAGGGAGGGGGTCGGGGAAGTGACACGAAAGGGAGGTGGGGTGGGGAGAAGTAAGAGGAAAGGGAAGGAGGACCCCCGTTGCCGAAAAACTAGTATTTCGGCGGCCTACCCCACCAAGCGCTTCGATCCCTCCCCTCCCCCCTCTCTCTCTCTGGCACCCTCCCCGTACCTCGCCTCTTCCCCTCACTCTTTTCCTCAAACGTGTGACGTCGCCCCGGTGTCCAAGCGTGGCTCGCGTAAGTAGTGAGGGCTTCTTCGGCAAGGGACGGAAAACGTATTCGTACGCTTTCCTTCTGGTTGTAATTCATAGGGATACCTTCGTTAGTAGTTAATATGCGTCGGTGTATACGAAATGCGGAGGTCTTCGGTAAAATACGCCTCTTTGAGCTCACGTAGCGACTGCGCGCGCATTCCTGCTTCACATTGTGGGAATGTTTTAAACGTGCCCTCGGCATCACGAGGACATAAGGAAGATGTAGCTCAGGGTAGGTGCACGCGTCGGGCAGTGGACGTTGTCGTTCATACAACGGATATTGTGTGCCCTAAACTATGCGTTCTCTACAATATATCTAAGGGGATCCATTTACTGAGAAAAGTTCGATCACAAGTCGCCCCTTTGTATAATGTAAGAGACAAAAATCAAATTTAAACCTAATTATACGTAGTATGAAGAGCTTCATGTTGTTTCAGTATTTTTGTTTAGATGGCTTATGCGTCTTGAGATGGGCTGAAGGAGATTCAGTGGAAGTCGTGTCTCTCGAGGTTTGAACGCGGGAGGGCTTATTTTGTGTAGGGGGGACCGCCGTGATGAGAAAAGTCAGAATTATTAGGAAAATGGATGAGACTGATGTTGCATGTGGGATTGTTAGCGGTTAACGTGTGCAGTGAGCATGCATGCCATATCATCGTTACGGGTGATGTATTTCGAGCAAATGTTAACAGCCCTACTTCACTAAATACATGTAAGAGGCAGGGACCCAGCGGAATGCTATTTGGCTTCACTGGTCAAAATACTGGTAGCTGTTGTAACAAAATACTGGCACTCGTTCCTGACAGTTACGTTATCGCTTGAAATACTATGCACGTGTCTACTAGTTATTTCCCCGTACTTTTGATGGCAACAAACTTTTCGTCAGTTATATGCTACTCACTTTTTTTGGGCGTAATTTCACAACGAACTTCGCATTTATGATAATAGAGTGGTCATCTTCTGTTTCTCAACGTCCAAACGCAATCGTTGCCCATTTGGAAGAACGATGTCTCTAATCATTTGTTGTTTGAATCTGTTTTAAACAATATCATGCAGTGATCGCGTAACATTTCGTCGGATGTTTGGCGCGCCGTTTGAAAAGAGCATGCATAACGCGAGCTCATCGTGTATCGCAAGTTAGCCGTTAGTAGGCTCAATGGGAAAATTTCTCCTTTCGATTATTTCCGTTGAAATTTTATTTTGAATTGGGTGAGCGGTGGTGTTAAAGTGACTTTGTATGTCATTGCCCCGTCCAACTGCGGTTATCTACTTAAAACCAGTCTTCGATCGGCCCGGTTACAACCGACCTCATGTCATGTCTAGTTAGTTTTATCTTCTGTAAAGATTCATAATTGAGTCATTGCAATGTATTTGTTGTAAAAGTCATTAATATTCATTAATTCTGGGTTCTGTAGATGTTCATTCACATACGCAACAGTGTAGCTCCATAACAACGGATTTTTGTTTGGGAGGAATTATTGTAAATGCTCTGAGGCAAGCTCTGGTTTCCCGAGTAAGTAATTATGAACCTTATAGATTTGTGTGGGACCGAGTGCGTTCGACGCGTCGCGCGAGATAGTAGGTGCGTGTGGAAGCGTGATGTGGTGGGAGAGAGTCCGAAGGGCTAAAGGGAAGGAGAGGCGGGATCCCGATGCGAAGCGGTCGGCTCGGGCGAGGGGAACTCGCCCGAGGGTCGAACGGAGTGGCGTCCCACTCGACGGACGGCGCGGGGAGCGTGGAAGTACTCCACCGCACTGAGTGGGAGCTGGAATACCATTGAATAAAATCCTCCGGGTAATTGAACCCCGTGTGCGCTGGAGAAGCTGGTTACGCTAGCAGCTGAATCAAACCGGTCCCATTATTTACATAGGCTACGCTAGACGTAAAGCGTGTGAGACGACGGGTTTAAGAGCGGGTACGTGAGGAATGCGTCTCGTCAATTTTAGCGTGTTAGAAAAAAACTGGAATAGACCGGTAGTGGTAGTGTTTTGGTTCTTCGCGTACTCCCGACACTGGGGTTCAAGTCTCACCGTAAAATCTTGACAAAGGAGATCTTTTATTTGGCAACATACGACACGGCATCCATGACCGAAACAGGATTCGAACCTGCGACTTTGGGGATAGCTGGCGCGTAGCGCGGCGGCGGCCACCGGCGATCTAATCGGGTCGACGTAAATCTGCCGGAAGAGACCGCGATTGAAAAATAAACTTGTCTCTGTATTGCCCAGGAAATGTGCGGTATGGACGCCCTTTATTAAACTTAGTACAAACCTCTCGTGGGGCTGTGGTTTTCCAAGTGCCGCGATCCAAGATGTTCAGCATAATACCCATCCATACTTTTTTTACTGTTTTGGTTTGATTATGATGAGAGGCAGGGTGTTTAAGCACCACACCTTGTGAGATGGTAGAGTTAAAAGATTTATTGGGACAGCCAGGGCATTGATGAGGAATGGGTGAAAGTGTTAGAGAGTTAATAATTACTTAATTTATTTAATGACTTCCATGGGGTGAGATTGAGACTTCTGAGTCCGTTGTTCCCTCCAACCCCTGCACATTATATTGAAGACAATTACAAACACCCAAGCCTATAGGTGATGGTGTTACCCTTGTGATTGAGGCTGCAGAAGCATGTGGAGGAAATTAGTAGAAAAGAAATAAGTCCCTGAAATAGCTTCAAGCCAGGATTTTTCCTGAATTTGCTTTCACTGATGGTGAACAATATGAGGGTATGTATATTTTTACTCAATTATTAAATTTAAATGGCTTTTGTCCCTTGGTGGAAATATTTGATAGTTATGGGGGCTTGGAAAGTGGTGGTGGTTAAAGGGAAGATGGATGTGTCACGTACCACAGTTTATGAACAAGAGATGTCCACAGGGAGAAAACAGTGTTAAGTTCTGCAGAAGTCAATGATTCGACATGCATTCTTGGTTTACACTCATTTGAATTTTTAATTATTACAAACACCCTGTTTAGACACCACAGCAGACATGAGTACACATAGAAAATGTGAGTGGACTCAGAAAGATATCACCAGGACTGTGTAATAGTTAGGGTCAGATTAAGGAACAGAGTGATCAGTTTGCGGTTTCAATGGAGTGCATGCAGATTCTGATCATAGTTCAGTAATAATAAAGTGTTATGTTTGATTCAAAAGGATAAGACAGGGAAAATATGTAAGGAAATGGAATGGAAAGAAAGAAGTACCAGGAGGCAATAGGAAAATAGGAGGCATGAGGCAGCAGAAAAAATTCTGATTGAAGACTGGAAGACTAGTGCATTAAAAGAAAAATTGGAATAAATCAAAAGTGGAATATCCTAACCTACCAATGAAACCATAGTTAATAAGAAAAGGACAAGGAAACCATTGGTTATAGACATGCTAAATGCCCCCCGCCACATGCCCTTGCGACGGCTTGCGGGGTATAATCGATGGTTTCAGGCGTTATTTTATGTTATTTTTTAAAGTATTATTTTATCCGCTTAAGGCTTGCAGGGTATTATGTAGATGTAAAAAGGCAGGGAATGGAAAGGGAGGGTGATGGAAATGGAATAGAAATATTAACTAAGAATTGGGAAGAAGGAAGTGCATAGGAGATAAATAGTTTAGTCAGGAGTGTAGTAGAGCCAAAAAAGTATGGTGGAAGACATTGAAAGGATTTGGAGAGTTCACGGAAGAAGGGGAAAATGGAGGGATTCATGTGCTTTTACAGGAAAGTGAGAGCCTTTTCATGAAGGAAGTCTTCGCAAGCAATCGAGGGTAAGTCAAGAGGAATATTTTTTGAACCAGGGGAAATACAAGAGAGATGGATGGAATATATGGACAAACTATACGATGCAAACATAATTCAGTGGTGAGATAGAAAATGCATTAAGGGAATAGAAATAAAAAAGACCATGAGGGGTATTCATAAATATTGTATTGTAATATTGATCCTCGTGTAGTTACTTAAGGGTTTAGGAAAATATATAAATAAGAGTGTTAATGGATTCATGCATAGCATTTATGAAGTAGGAATTTGGCCAGAAGATTTCATTAAAAGGGGAAGTAGCCAAATGTTCGGACTATGGAACGAGTTGATTTTGCTCAAATCCATTGGCACTTGTCAGGATTGGTATGTTAATTGCTATTCTGAATCATCAATAAGAGTATGAAGAGGGTGGGTGACTGATTACTTAGGGGATGATCAATTTGATTCCAGGAAGTTCGCAGATGTGTGTGATGAAGTATAGTAATGAGGTATTTAATGGAAAGGAACCAATGGGTAAAATGAGAATGTCTATGTTTGCTTTGTAGATTTCAAAAAGAGATTTGATGGAGTAAATTGGGTAGAATTAATGAGTGTATTACGGATTGATTGTTGGTTTGGTGTAGGGGGGTTCTCAACGGGAGCCGCAAGCACTAAAACTCGTTGATCGATTGTGCCAACCCCTGTTTAATGTGTCTGAGCTTGCCAACAAGGGACGAAAACACCACTATAATGGTATGGAGATCAGCCATCCATCTCCCAGTAGGCCCCCATCTCACAATGTGCCTGCTTTGACTACTCAGAGGCAGATAGCTGGGCAGTGTTAGGAAGAGGGGTAATACTGTAGGTCCAATATCACTCATGCTCATTAAGGTATGTGCGGAGGAAATTGTAAGAGACCAGAAGAGTTGGAGAGTTAGGTAGGTGGGAAATGGAGAGGGAAAGCGTATGCCTATTCTATGAAAAGAAAGTATTCAAAATACTATAAGATTAATGTATTGTTGGCTGTTTGGTAAAGCTAAGGAATGTTACGTTGTTGCCTGATCCCATCCAATACCATAGAAATCTTAATTTGATTAGCATCAGTTATAATTTGCCCTCATTGTACAAGATTATATTGTGTGGCTTTATTGGTTGTTGCTTCATTAAAAGATTTTTAGAGACAAGGATATTATGTCCCTCCTTTTTCAGGCCCTAAATTATTGGATGTTAAAATGAATAAAGCCTTGTGTAATGTAAAAGATCTATTACTTCATTGCCATTTTGTGAAACTACCTTGAAACTCTAGTAGTGTTTTAAGGAAGCAAATAACTTGGCCAACAGTATAATAGGTATATATTCATGAAATGTGCAGGAGAGGGATGTCAATTTAAAGGTCTCTAAATACTGAGATCTTCAGTTGTGTATGGTTTTGTATTTTCATAACTGTTTACTGGGCAAACAGCACATCCTTTTGATAAAAATTTATGGAAGTTATATTTTTAAGAGTTTTTAACAAGGTTCATTGCAACATTTTGAGAGTGTAAAAATCATTTGCCTTCACCAGAATTATTAGCAGATGCATATTAACAGATGACTCCATTAAAAGTTACTGTTGCGGCAACTCCCGCAGTTTCTTGGAATTAGTTTTTAACAATATTAATTTTCACATATTCTAAGTATTATAAAATATTTACAGTTGTGTTAGTCAGTGTTTTGGAGTATGCAAATGTGTATGTCCGGGCCCATAAAAAATACACCTTAACCCAGTAGACCAGTGCTCATGAGAAGGAATGCTTTCAAAAATTGAAAATAATAATCATATGGAATAAAATTACATCGTTGGATTCCTGCTAAAAGTAATTTCTGATGTATCTTTGAAGTCTCTGGGCAAATTTACATGATGGTGTACATATTTCAGCAAGGATTTGTTAAAATGAGTCATCAGGGAATGTCTAAGTCAAGGCATGGTTCTAAGGCTCACCGACATTTAGTTTACCTCAAAATCATTTTGATTTTTGAAAATGCACTTGTTTGAAGATTTCTGGAGATTGGATTGCTGTTGATGCTTGCAGCCCCGGTAGGGATCAGCTCGAGAGGTAGAAGTGGGAAGTTCCAGTGCGTCCAGACCGTAGAACCGCACAACTAATTTCACTGTTTTTGTTTTCATTTATATTTTGAATAATCCCTCCATGCTTATGTTGGTAGAATATAAGTGTTCAATCAGGATTTGTTAGTGAATGCACATTTATGTGGATCTGATTTTCGAAAGAGATATGAGTCACAATTGCTATCTGTCAAAGATTAGTCGAGGCAGATAAGTTTGTCTCCATAGGCCGATGGCCTCATCGTCATTGGGGGTTATGCAAAGTTCAGCAAATATGATGAATGGTTTCTTCATTTGCCATATTCCCACTTTTGTTAGACCCAGTTACAGCTCCTGTTGTATTAGTGGAGTACTGCAACTATTAGGATTTCCTTTAGGAATGACAACCCAGGTGTCGCACTTGCTAGAGCACAGGAGGGGACCAGGATTGATCAGACCTTTCAAAATCCCTAAAAGCATTCTGTCATGGCTACATGATGTTGTGTAGGGATGTCATGCTCTTGCTAGCAGACGTCTTTTCTTATGAAAGTTTACTTTGCTTCGCTATGCCACATGCGATATCTCTATTTGAAATATGATCATCATTTACTTCATAGTGAGGTTGATGGAAGATTGTCCTTGTACTAACGTTATGGAGATACAAATATTCTTCTTATGCAAAATCTAGCTATGCTTGAAGGATAGGAAGTGGAGGTTCCCTCAACCCGGAACAGTTTTAGTTGTGAAACCGGCAAAAAGGGAAGGTTGACTATGAGGTGCATTTTACACGTGGTGATGGAATAGTTTTACATTTCACTGGTGGAAACAGATGTCTCAAATCAAGCTTATGAATAAATGGTGTAGACTTTACAGACATAAGGCTGTTGGCTCCCTCATAGTTACTCTTCTGGCATTTTCCACAGATTTTTAAATTAATGCTTCGTATCACCAGACCAGTGAGTAATGAAGTGGGAGAATTCTTCAATCTTTCCTTTGGATGATCCTGCTTGTTAACCCAGAATTCGTTTCTCATGTACGCAAAGAATTCTCTGTACTCTTTTGCATTTGTTCGAGTGCAGAAATGAATAGCAAGGAGAAACACTTAACTGCTTGGTTAACACATGTTGTATAATACATACCAGCCTATTGTGCCCCCTTTCTCTCCTCCAGCTAACTCTCCCACTGGCCAACTGTGGCTGTGTGTGGAATACGGAAGTTCTCTTGTCAACTATAGATGATCCAGTATGTTGAAATTGTCAGTGCATGTGCTGGTGAAGCACAGAAGTTGCTTGAAATGAGAGAGAGGGGAGAGGAGAGGTGTTGTGGGTGTGATGCCATCCTGTCAAATCCTCACTCTTCACTTGCCCCAGCCAAGATTCCTTGTCACCTGCACACTAGGATTACATTACCAGCCAACTGTACCCAAGACAAATCAACCAAATCAAGTAACTAGACCTTTGTGGTATGACAATAAATTGACACCATGTTGATATTTCGTTCATCTCCACTAGCTCTTTTGGATAATTCCAGGGAACCTATTGTTTGGATGGTCATCAGCAGTGGTCAGTATTAAAGTATAGCTAATGCAGTCGTATGTTATGATGGTCCTAATGATTTAGTCCAAGTATAATGTGGATCATATAAGCTATGTACACAATTTGGGTTAAGATCGGGATGTGCATAGCAGTCTTCCATGTGACAGCAATGGAGGTGTTACTTCCTTAAATGTGGGACTATATCCACCAATAGAATAGTGGTTTGAATTTTTATTCATTGGAACATGAAAAAGGAGCACTTGGGCTTAGTTTCACAGGCCTTTGTTCGATCAGTGATCCCCTAATTAGCATGATTTTGAATTGATGATAATATCCTGTGTTTGTTCCTCCAAAAATTAATAAGAGATCAGGAATGGTAATTATATGATCAATATTTTTGGACTGCAAATGCATATCATAGTTTTGTGAAGTCCCTGTTGGTCATGTCACTACACTGTGTTTGTTTATTTATGTGATGGCTGTCACATTCCAGCAAAATTCATAATGGGCAATAATCAGATTGCTGATGCTGAAAAATCCAGGGTGGTAGGTGTGAATATTGCATTCATCTTATGGAGATTAGGATGAGGTGATAAGTATTTTAGGTAAAGGGAAACGAAACAGCATAGGTAAAACCATAACTATGTCGTTCAGTGCCACAAAAAATAACTCCATGATTAAAAATGTGCTTTGAAAACAGGAAACTTAAAAGGAATGCTTTGAATGAAAATGTTAGTTTTTACAGCGTAATGAAAATTTTCAGCCTACTTTTGGAATCCTTTTATTTCCTTATTAATTTATGTGTGTAGATGGTTGAAAACTCTTGTATACCTTGCATGTGATAATGTGAAGATAAGTGAAGATTCTGCGTTAATAATGTTTTCCAATCATGGAAAACAAAAATTCCATTTGCTGTCTACCTGAAAAGATTATTATGATGAAGATAATTTATAGACATCGTTAAATTCTTGATGAACCCATTGTGCCTTATGTAAGATATTGAAACATGATATGCGAGGCCAACACTCAGAATTACATGTATTCCTTAATTCATTGTTAGTGATATCATTTCTATTTTATTAGTGAAATCAAATTATTTGAATTAAAAGGTGGGATTCATTAGAGTATGAAAACATTCTTGTAATGTAGAAAAGACTGCATTATGTTTAAACTGGGGTAAATTGCTCAATTAAAGTTTATCCCTCTTTGTGAAAATGACCTGATGTGTGATAAAGGGATGAACTTACTCGTAACGTTCAAAATACTGTAACTGACCAAGAAGGGTACCGTCTGTGATTTCTATTGTCGCAAATGTGTGATTGATTCTAAAATGTCATTACTGGTTTATCATGTGCAAAAAATCTGTGGACAACTATCAAGAAGGCAAAAACTATATACATGCATTACTTTAGTCTTACTTAATTCCAGTATATTTCTCTTGAATCGGCTACCATTTTTTCATGCCGTCTTTTGATTTTATATAGTATTCTATCTTGTATGGAGCAAATACTTATGCATAAGTATTACCTATTGTATTAGTGTTTGTAGTAAATATAATCTTGATGCCAAACCTTTTTCATGCTGGAGAAAGTAAGAAGAAAGCCACCGTTTCTTATACTGTATTCGTATAATATTCGTTGCAGCTGATGACTATTTGAGTGGGTCAAGATTTTATGCTGCAATATTCGCTTCCGTCATTTATTATGAAACTGGGCAAACTGAAATGGAATCTGCTGTAGCTTAAGCAATTTATCAGAATAGCATGATCTCATATACCTTTAGTTTTCCAAGTTTAACACAATGCTATAAGTTACTTGATTGATTAGTAATATTCAGAACCAAATTAAGCTTGCTTTCTTCTTGGAAAGTGCACAACACCCAAGGAGGATAAATAGAAACCTTGATAATCCATGGTGATCAATTAATGATCACTCGGTGGTGATATGTAGGCATGCAAACATTGCTATCATACTGCTACTGATTCAAAATATTCCACCTAGCTGGGTTTTTTTTAGAAACCCACGTGTGACCTCATTTTAACAATTAGCCCAGGTTGTATTTTGATTTTCTTCCAAAAATATTGGTAGATTTGCATTCCTTGCTTGTAAAACTGATTAGAAAGTATTTGTGCGTGGATCTTTTGCGGATATTTGAACACAGTGTGAGATCGGAGAAAGTTAATAATATATGAGGTACTTATTTTTTGATGTTGTTGTGATGTCACCACCTGAATACTCTTTTTAATCTAATTTTTATTCTCATGTTAAACAAGTGAGTTATAATTTACAAAAAAAGGAAGAATTTACCATTTTATCAAGAAAGGAAATCCAATAATTTCTTTTCGAAAGTCCTTCAATGATTATTTCAACTATGATTTGGTAAAGGTGAAATTTGTGATTTTCCTACCACTTGATGGGAAAGTTAGTAGGATTTGCAAATAGTATTTTAGGCATTATTAATGCATTGGATTCAGTGCTTCAAAAGTTAAATGTTAAGGAAATGATGCTGTCAAACAACAATTTACTCTGGATATCCTAGAAAAGTCAGAAAATATTGTAATCAGAAATTAATGGCAAACCTGTTAATTCATATTCTGTTGGTTTCTTAAACATTTTTTCCAGACATTTTCATTTAATCTATGGCTAGTTCATTTTCACCGAGCCTTCAATGATTTCTTTATATTCTAATTGCTGAAGCTAGCTAAACCTCATTTTCTTGTCTTCAACACGCACTCCAGCCCATGGAATTTTTAGTTTTATTGTTTATGAGGAAAAATACCCTTTTTCTTATGCTGGAACTGTCCTACACTTAGAATATTTCTAGTGTATAGGAATGCATTTAGAGAGTCTTAGCCACTGACTTGTGCTATTAGGCAAGTAAGTTGCTCATTTGATGATATTATTTGTAAATTTTGAAGTACAATTTTGGGGCTAATTATCCACAGTGTGAGAACTGTTACGTTTGTGCTGTACTCATTAATGTGGTATTTCTTTGCAGATGGTGACCACAGGCCCCCAGTCAGGTGCAAATATACTCCCGAAGAGTACAAATCCTGGAAATCCAATGGTGGGTGTGATGGGTGGGCATTCGGTTGGGCAGGCTGGAGGCATTGGACAGAATCTGCAGAATAGTAGCCTGATGAAGGTTAGTCGATACATAATCTTTGCGATCCCTGGTTAAGGAGGATTTTCCTCTTACTACTGGGGCTGAGGAGTAGCGAGATTATTTTTTATGCTGGTAAAAAATTGGACGTTAGGTGGATTTTGTGAAGCATACATTTTCACACTTGTGACAATTAGGACAGTTCGAGGACCTAGTATACTACCTTGATCAAAAATTTCCCGGAATTTATTCAGAAAATTAAAAATACAAGTTTATTCATCTAAATCTATATTGTCCCCTTCAAAGTAATCCCCATCGACTGCAACACACTTATGCCAGCGCTTGATCCAATCCTCGAAACATTTTTTATATTCGGTTTTCGGTATGTCCATCAGTGCTTCCTGCGATTTTTCCATTACTTCCTCTCGGCTGCTAAAACGCGTTCCCCGTAATGGTTTTTTAACTCGATTGAACAGAAAGAAGTCACAGGGAGCCAAATCAGGTGAATTCGGTGGCTGTTGGATGTTATTTGTTGCATTTTTCGTCAAAAAATTACGAATAATGATAGCACTGTGCGACGGTGCGTTATCATGGTGCAAAATCCACGAGTTTTCTGCCCACATTTCTGGTCTCTTTCGGCGAATTGCTTCACGCAAACGTCTCATAACGCCCAAATAATACTCTTTGTTTACTGTCTGGCCTTCTGGCAAAAATTCATGATGCACTACACCGTTGTAATCCATGAAAACCGTCAGCATTGCCTTCTGTTTTGACTGAAAACGACGTGGTTTTTTTGGTCTCGGCTCATTTGGTGAACGCCATTCACTTGCCTGATGTCTGGATTGCGTGTCGTACTCATAAACCCACGTCTCGTCTCCAGTAATGATCCTTTTGATGAATGTGGGATCGGATTCAGCCTCGCAAATCATGTCTTTTGCGACGTCAACACGGTCTCTTTTTTGCATGAAATTGAGGTCTTTTGGCACCAACTTTGCTGCTACACGACGGAAACCCAAATCATTAACCACAATGTCTTGGGCGGATCCATAGGCAATGTTCAAGTCCTCCGCTATTTCTCTGATGGTTAATTTGCGGTTATTGACCAGCATTTCTTTTACTTTATCAATTTTTTCACCGACTTTCGATGTCGATGGTCTGCCACTGCGTTCATCATCTTCGATTGACTCACGACCACTTCTGAACCGCTCGTGCCACTGGTAAACGACCGTTTTTTTTAGAGAATCGTTGCCGAAACACTTTTCCAACATTTCCAACGTCCGTGCGCCACTAAATCCGTTTTTTACGCAAAATTTAATACAAGTTCGTTGTTGCAAATTTAAATCCATTTCTGAAATTGTAAAAAATCGCCAACACACACAGAGATAGATGTACTCTTGGCTACGTAACTTTTGCAAATGTCAAGTTATGACACTAAGATTTAAAGGGAATATCAACAACAGATGTACCAATTTAACAAAAAAAAACAGAACTCAAATCGGAACGATGGGAGCGCCACACGGTGGTTATTCCGGGAACTTTTTGATCAAGGTAGTATAGTACTACCTACCCATTAATAACTAGTCAATTTCACTCAACATAACTTCAGCTATCATTGAGATATTCTAGACATCTGTAAGGAATCCTGTTGATGCATGTTTAAAATAGCGAGTTATTGTGAAATTTTATACCTTTAAGGTTTAGGGATCAGATTGGTGTGATGGAGCAGTATGGCAACCATTTCACTCTGTTAATGTCAGAAGGAAAGTTCTGCGTGTATGATATTCAAAGGGTATAAGGGATATTCTAAGGGTAAATCTTTACCAATTGCTAGGTGATTTACTCTGGAGATTGCAGGAGTGGGCAAGTGGGGAGCTAAATTGTCAATGCATGGAGATGATTATGGTGATAAAGTTAGAGGGAGAGCCTATGGATGCATTGCAAGCACAGGTGTGTGTGCTTATGTCAGACCTATCAGAAGACGAGTTGATGAACCACTGGAAGAGCTTCGAGGGGCAGTGAAACAAAAGAAAAACCCAATTGTGGTCGTAGATGGTGGGTTAAGGCCAAGAGTGAAGCAGTTCAGATTGAGAAAATGAAACACTGTGGGAGATAGACTGATAAAACTCTGTTAAGAGGGAGCATGTTGTGGTGGCAAACAACGTTTTCAAGGAACATCTGAGAAGGTGGTACACATAGAAGATGCCCATGGCAAGATACAAAATAGTGTTCATCGTAATGGGAATGAGATACGAGGATCAAGTTAAGCAATATGAGGGCTTCCTCAGCACAGACATGAATAGAGCAACCCACAGTGGAGCTAGAAGATGAAGAAAGAGACATAAAAACCTGGATGGAATGCAAAAAAAAACTGGAAGAGAAGCAAACAAGAGGAAAGATCACCACTGTCATTACCAGAAAAATGGCAGTATTAAAGAAGACTAGCCTAGGAAAGTAATGGATATCGTAATAGAAAATGGCAACTCGTTAGTTTGGTGGTGAAATATAAGTAGATTTGGGGTAGAATGGCTACAACCTCATAGAGACTTGGGAAATATACGCAAATCCAAGAAATAAAACTGAGGAAACATTTTATTTGAAGTTGTAGAAACAAGCCAAAGGAGAGTGAAGACAGAAGAGAAGTGAAGATTAGATAACAAGATGCTGCTGCAAAGTAATTAATGACAACCATAGAGTAAGGAAATGGCAAAACAGCTAATAAACTGGTGGGGGGACAAATCTTAGGAAGAAAAAGAAATTCCCATAGAATCAAAAATGCTATTGGAAAGATACTGATATCGGTTCAACTGATATCGAGCAACAAAAAGCTGCTAATACGGAAAATTGGACTGGCCAAGAAAAATGGAAGTTGAAAACTTAGAAAATTGCTTGATGCAAATGTTGAAGATAGTCAAATTGAGGAAGTACTTATATAGAAGAGTAAGAAGAGGTAAAAGGACAATATGGGAAGCTTTCTACTGCAAAGACAAGAACCAGATGGAGATTGTGCATACCTTAAGGCACAATGAATTAGTTAGATGCACATAATAATAGAAGGGAAGAAAATTGAAGAGAAGATCCCTCAAAGTAAGTACTAGAGGCATAGTAAAGAAGACATAATTAAGGGTGACATGGAAAAGAGAAGCTATCGGGAGGGGGGGGGGTGAGAGAATTAATACTTACTATTGAAGAATATAGGGCTTGCTGAAGCCCTATATTCTTCAATCTGAGCAGTTAATAGATGAAGCTCCCTATTAATACTGTACCCTAGGGTATTATGGGTAGAAAAGGTAACCTTCTGCTATTTCACTAAAATATACAGGGTGCGGTGCTTAAATCCGGGCGAATTTCAATTCGAATTTGCCGCATAATTGTAGTTCATCTGGAGGCCACGATTGGCATTATTTGAAGGCTATAGGCATCTAGTAAACAGTCATAACCTCAAAATGGCTGAGATGTTACGTACAAGTGCGGAGTACAATCGAGGAGCTGCTATTGTCGAAAGTGTTCACGCTAGGCGTTCACCCAGTGAAATAGTTCGATTCTTCTGGTACCCCAGATCAACTGATTACGATATTGTGGCTAAGTACAATGCTTTGGAGAAGTCTGGGGAGGGTTTCGCTAAGCAGACGACGATACCTCATTCAAGGAAACGTGTGTTTGCCTGGATTTGAACGCTGCACCCTGTAACATTTTTGCGACCGATTTTGATACAGCGCATCATCATTGCCAGAAACTGGTCATAACAAAGTTATATTTTGTTGAAAAGCATTGTGTTACCTTTTCTACGCATCATGAAGGAGTTCCAACTAGTTACGCTATTCACAATTGCATACAGTGGGTATTATGTTAACATCCTTACGTTGAATTGAACTCCACATCTCAATGAACAATGCATTTTTTTTTAATTCTGCATGTACCATGCCTTAGCATGTGTCTTCGAGAAATGGTAGTCACATTCAGGTCATGATGATAGGGTGAATTTAACTTTGCCTCCTTTATCTGTGAGTGTGTGTGTGTGGGCTTTGTATATAACTTGTTGATATACTTTAAAACTTTAATGTATAATTGCAAGGAAACATCAGCCGTGTGTACTTGGTCCTTATAAAAATTACCCTGGAGTGCCAACGTTATTCTTCTTTTCTCATCCCATAGCAGGTCCCTCCAACTGCATCCTCAATGCCAATTTTGATGGTGGCTAACCACACTGCTTCTGCCCCAAGTATGGTACACCAGTCTTTGTCCGGAGTTAGTGGTACCATGGCACCCCTTAGCCTGGTGCAGGAGCATAGGGCACCCTCCACCGGTGTCCCCCAGCCCACTCCGCCAGCAGCACACAACCACCCAACACCCCCGATGCCCACCCAGAGGGTAAATATTTAGTGGAATAGTTGTACAGTAAGCCCTCACTTCTCCGGAACAGCCTCTCAATCCAGACAGAGTCTGGCCACATATTGTGGGTGTTTTCCGATGGGGTCATGAGATGCCACTCGGTAGTACTTTCGTGGAAAATAATTTTGCTCGTAATTTTCTCTGGCCATGAATGAAAACCATATTTAAATGATTCAGCTTTTTTTTTCATTAGTATTGTAAATGAGCAGTGCTGCATGAAGGGCATAATTCACTTGTTCATCAAAACACCGTATATTGCATAGTCGCAGTACATTTTTTATGATACTTGGCCAGTTCTTCCCATGTGCTTGGGTTACTTCCAAAGCAACTAGCCAATTATTTTGAGTTCTTCTGGCGGTAAATAAAAGTTGCAACAAAAGTGGTATCAAAAAGTTCTACGCTGAAAGGAAACTCATAACTTTGAACATTGAAGACAAGGTGAAGGTTCTTGGGAAGTTGGAAGCTGGGTTCCCTTTTGCTAGTTTGAATCATGAGTTTGGTATAGCAAAACAGACTCTTGGGTCTAAAAAAAAGAATAATAAAGAAGGATAAAGTCAATGAATTGGCTCTCCAAGTTTGGTGTTAAAAGCCAGAATATCAACAGGACATCTTGGAATGCATTAAGTTTACTGGATGAAAAGCTGAAAGAACCCTTCTTAGAGTGGTAAACACCGCAGTGATCATGCTGCAGGAATTAGTGGTACTGAAATACAAACTTTCCAAACACCGTAGATAAGGCACATCACTGCAAGTAAAGGTTGGTTACTATAATTTACGAGATAACATAGAATTTGTGATAAAAGTGTATTTGGTGAAGTCATGAGTACTCATAGTGATGCAGTAGAACCATTTAGGATAAATATATGTACACTGCTGGATGAATATCATTGACAATTGACATTGTCAAATGTATAATGAAGATGAAACAAGTCTACTGGAAAGCTGTGTTAGAAAACCCGATAGCTTTAGGAAGTGGATCAAAAGTTCCTGGATGAAAATCAGTTAGGAAAGGGCCTCTGTACTTGTGCACTAATGCTGATGGTAGTCAACAACTCTGAGCTCTGAGGAACATAATATCTGAACGCACTGTGCTTTGTAGGCAATTGGCAAATGTGTGGTATACTGCAGTTATCCCAAAGGATGAGTTCTAAGTTCACAGGCATGGTGAAATATGAAGTCATTGTTCTGAGAATATGGAAGGTGAAGGTCAGTGCTAGTATTGACATTTTGCAGTGCCCCTTCTCATCTTAACATTTACAGTTTGTGAAGCTGGAATGGTAAGATTAGGTATCTCTCATTCCCCTAGGCAACTTTATTTCAGCCGATGGATCGAGGGGTAGTTATTGCTTCAATAGGTTATGGAAGCAGAAGTTTTTTAATGTAGTTTAAGGAGTGCTAAAGTCAAGTGATGATGTGGCTGAAGACAGCAGGGGACATAGAATCAATTGAATATAAAAAACTATAATTTGAAGTTTGTGTGCTTCACCAGGGCTGATTCTTGGAAGGATGTGAAACAATCCACAATTGTAAATGCAAAGAGATGTATTAAGAGGAGGTTGATTTTCACTTCACAGGACTTAAAGAACATGAAGATTATCGGGAACTTCTGTAGTATATCCAAGACTATTGAAGACATTAACAGTTAGCCTTGTAAAAAGTGATGCTGATTCACAAATATTAATGGAAGAAGAAATACCTGATAACGTTTCAACTGTGGGAAATGTATCTAAGGAATCTGAAGTGGAGCCTCCTGAAACATTATTTAAAATCTGTTTGGAAGAGCGTTGATACCAACATAAATTTTAAGGATGAAATATTTGATGGAGATATGAAACTAATTAATAGATGTTTCTGAACACTGTAAAACCTTGTAATTTGTAAGCAACTCCAGAGAAGGAATCAAGCTAATTTAACCAGCTTTTTCAAAACATTTCCATTTTATACATGTTCATCTCTGATTGAGTACATCATGCGCCAATTGCTGAATTATGAAAGACCAGATTCATGTATACATATTACAATAATTTAATCTTTTTCAAATGTGGTTGTTAATTTACTTTCGCTGTAATACTTAAATCATTTTATATCTCCTAATTTTTCATCGCAATTTTGAGTGCACTTGGTTTGGATCGAGTTTGTTTATGAGAAATGACACAGTACTTAGGTTTTGAATTTTGATAAAATAGTCATCCAGTATTAGAAATTCATCAAGAGATGCTCTAAAAGTGTTTCCAATGTTACTATATGTATTTTTTACTCATAAATCATATTAAAACCTCATTGTTAGAAATCATTTTCAATCATATTGATTGCAAGAATTATAACAAAAGCTAGCTCACTGTTATATATTTTTTAATAGCTGTTAGCATTGTCAACTTCATTTACACAATGAATCCTACAACCTTCAATAAAAAATGGTGGAATCCAATCGACATTACCTATTGGTAGGTTTTTCAATAGCTCCTTTTAATGTCTAAGAGATGGCACTCATAGTATCGGAAAAGATTTTCATTTAGTAAGCCTCATCTCTCAACCTTTTGTTTATTTAGAAAAATTCAAAAAAATAGCTTCGTTCAGCGATCAAACACTTCTCATAAAAGGCTTGAAAACACCCTGGAAAGAGATTAAAGCCAATTTAGATGGCGTCTACTAGCATCTGCTCCTGCGTTTTTGACTGTTTACAATTAGGTAAATGAGTTTAAACATGGCCATACATCCACAAATGGTTAACATTATTTGGGACGTTCAGTAGAAGTGACTTCTTCCAAAATGATTGACCAAATCCACAATATGGTTTTAAGTGATCCACAGATCAAAGTTTGTGAAATAATGGAGGCCAAAGATGTATTGAAAGTCACAGCGTTTTCAATTTTGCACGAGAAAATGGTTGTTAAGAAAACCTCAGGAAGATGGGTGCGGCATTTGCACTCAGTGGAGAATAATGTAATGGTGTGGTTAATTAGGAGGCTGGTTTGGCATTTTTGCATCATAATCCTGATGAGTTTCTGCAATGATACACGTTTGTGATAAAACATGGATACACAACTACACTCCAGAGGCAAAGGAACAGTCGAAAAAGTAGATTTCTAAAGGCAATCAGACACCAAAGATAAAAGATGGTGAAATTGGCTGACAAGGTGATGGCCATGGTTTTTGGCGTGCACGCAGGATCCTCTACATCAATTATTTACAAAAAGGATAAACAACATATGCATCTTTATTGCACTGTTTGAGCAAAGAAATCAAGGAATAAATGTCTACATATGGCAAAGAAAACATTCTTCTATCGAGACCAATGCATGGGTTACATGTGAACAGCTTTGCATGCGAAAATTATGGATTTAATGTTCGAAGTAAATAGTATCCATCATACTCGCCAGATTTGGTCCCCAGTTAGTTTGTGTAATGCCCAAATGCCCAAAAATTTTGAAAAAATGTCTTGGCAGGAAACGATTCTTGTTGAAACATGAGGTCATTGCCAAAGTATGCTCAAGAATAGTGTTGAAAAATAATGTGTTGTGTTATTTTTCCCCTAATTCATTGTTTAATCTGCGTTTCACTGAAGCTGGAACCCCATATAGTCTGGATTAGCGAGGGTTTACTGTACTGTGTTAGGAATGCCCGTCGAATGATATCCAAATTAAATCAATGTGTGTCAGGGTTACTAAATGCATGAAAACCAAGTATTTTAAGTAAGAATGATTAAGTATTTATTCTTTTGCAAAACATCAGGAAATACATTTGTATGAAATTTGGTAATATTTTTTGAGAATTTGGAAGCAAATTTTATAAAACACCTTATTTAACATAGTGCATTTTTTGTAATGTTTATGTACCTGGGAAATAGTTTTGCTGCTAATAATGGAATCTTGATGTAATGGGAGCTCACGATAGCTTGTCTCTCCCCTTCATTTATTATCCGATTCCTATGGCTTTCAGGATAGTAAGGCCAGTACCCTTGGCATTTTTCATGATAAGGCTACGGTTATCTGGTAGGAGCTGTTAATGCTTATTTTTTGTACATTTTAATGGATTTTTGTGATTTTCATAGTATATTGTAAAAGTATTCATTAAAAATGTTTAACTGTAGGCGTTGGTGACTGCTGTTGTATGACACAGATCCTTTTCCAAACACTTTCTCAAAAGCCTCCAATATGTACACTTATCATATAGCTCCAATGCCCTAGTTTCCAAGCAATACAAAAACCGAAATATTCATTAATGTATTCCTTACATCCTTACTCAACTTTCCTGCCATTGATTCTCCTCCTTGTGAAAGCTTGTTTGCATAATGGGATTCTTCTCTGATTTTCCCTACTAATTAGGCTATTTTGGTCCAAAAAGCTTAATACATACTGACATATATATATATTATAATATATAAATGTAGATATTATATATACATGTACATATTATACATAAATGTACATATTATATATAAATGTATATATTATATATATATATATATATATATATATAATCTATATATATATATATATATATTTATATTATCTATATATATAATTTATATGTATAGCGTCTCGTAATTGGTTTCCAAAACAATGGTGAAATATAAATTGTGTATTATCAAGTTAAATCAAATTAAAAGATTCACATTCAATTCAGAATTACATTCAATTCTTAGTTTACTTAGAAGCTTTTTTGTCCTGGATAGAAAATGAAATTTACTGAATGGGCTAATGTAATTTCCATTTAAAAAATATGTACAGTGGAACTAAGACCCATTTTCAATGTTTGAGTGCTGCCACCCAAATGCACAAAATGACTCTGTGGCAACTGTGTCACAAACGTCAGACCATCCCCTCATGGTGGACCATGTGCAAACTACTCAACTGAACACTAAATGGAACATCGTTTTTCAAATGTATTAGTTTTTTGCCTGATTTTGTCATATATTTGTTATGTGGATTAGTAATACTCTGATTGGCTAGTTCTACCACATAAAACAAATTGGTGAGTGGAATCTATTGAATCAGTTTTAATTTTGTTTAGACTTAAATCATGTAGCTTTTTACTTAATACAGATACATTGTCATGTTTCTTAGGGCCTCATTCTTTATTTATTACATGTTGTTTACTCTCCTGTTCTCTTTATTGGGCGTTAAATGTGTGTTGCTTCTCTCTGTCTTCGCTAGGGCTCTGCTCCACCAGCTCATTCTACTGCCCCTCCATCGACACATCCGCCACAATCAGGGCCTTCTGCAAACCCCTTGAGTGGTATTGACAAGCCGAAGGAGTTAATCGTCGGAGCCAAACCCACTTCTAACGGTGTGCAGGTGCAGAAGGCTGGGGAGGCCTCTGGAACGGCACCGCAGCAGGCAAGGAAGGTGTCGGATGGACCAGTCTCTCTCGTGGTCAACCACTCAGTTCCAGAGGCACAAGGCAATGTGCCCTCGACTACTATCACTCCACAGCCAAGTCAGCAAGCCCACTCGGCTCCAGGTGAGACTTTTGTCATACTGATCCTCTGGGTTAGATTGTTGCCGTACGGACCGGGGATAGGACTTTTGAATCATGCTGAATTTCCATTCCTTTCTTCATATTATGGAGAAATGTTCGTGGAAATTCAGTGGGTCCTTTTTTTATGATTTTATGTAGGGTATAAGAGGAGGAATGTAATTTTGGGAAAAATTTATTTGTTGGTGTCTTGGTTTTCTGGAATTTAAAGAGAGTGGAAAACCATTTTGGATTACACAACACTTTTAAATAGAATAATATCTGTGGAACAGTAAATCTATTAATGTTAAGCAAATCAAATCATTTGGATTTGTTTTATTGTAATTTGAATTATTTTGCATATTATGCTAAATTTAATCTTACTTCCGTGAATGGCACCTTGTCGAATATACTGCATGTCCAAATTTTTTGATCAGGTAATTGGGAAGCTTACAATTGCCTTATGAGATGAGGTAGTAATTGAGCCAGGACATGAGAGAGGAAAATGGTTATGGCAAGTTTGGCAAGAGGTTGAACGGTCGTTTTAGAATGAAGACCACAATGGACGAGTTCCAACTCCCTACAGGGATTAGATAGCACTTTTTTCTTTATCTACAATAAACATATAATTCTTACATCTTGAGAGATATCTGATGTTTAGAATGGCAATGAATAAGTTAAATGTGAGCATTATCAAAAGTGTGTCCACTGTCAGTGGTAAAAAACATTTGATTAGGAGCTGATGGTATTTTTATTTTCTGTTGATTTAATATCGGTCTTCCTTTTCTTTATGAGAATTTGTTATGAGCATCATTCATGGAGAGCAGTGTACGTGGTCTGTTCAAAAACTGTGGCGACTTCATTTGTGAACATCTGTTTTGTCCCCTTCAAAGTAATCCCCATCAGATATTATTCACTTGTGCCAACGTGATTTCCAATCCTCAAAGCATTTCAAAAAATCATTTTTTGTGATCTTGTTCGGCTCCTCCTTCGATGCAGTATTTATCTCGTCAATCATAACGTAGTGTTGTCCTTTCATGGGCCTCTTCAGTTCCGGAAACAGGAAAAAGTCACTGGGGGCCAGATCTGGGGAATATGGTGGCTGTGGCATTATTAGTGTGTTGTTTTGGCCAAAAGTTTGTGCACAAGTAACAATGTGTGAGCAGGTAGCGTTGTCATGGTGCAAAAGCCAATTTTTGTTCTTCCACAAAGGCGGGTGTTTGTGGCGGATTGTGTTGTGCAACTTGTGCATTACTTGCAGGTAATATTCCTTATTTAATGTTCTACTTGTGGCCAGAACTCTTGATGCACCACGCCCCTACTATCAAAGAAAACTGGAAGCAACACTTTCACATTCGACCAAACTTGGGTGTGCTTTTTTCGGTCTTTGCTCATGCTGCGTCTTCCATTGGGATGATTAAGCTTTAGTTTCCCCGTCATAACCATAAGCCCATGATTTCTCACCAGTTACGACCCTCTGGTGCAAAAATGGGTCATCGCAGTGTCGAGTCCAACACCTCATTAGCAATAATGTGTTGCTGTTTTTGGTCGAAATTGAGCAATTTTGGTACGAATTTCGTGGCAACCTGTGTCATGCCCAAATCATTGGTAAAAATTGAATATCATGAGCCAATCAATATGTTTAGGTCCTCAACACTGTCATTCTAACGGTGATTCGACAATTGGCCAATATTATTTTCTTCACTTCATCAATGTTTTCGTGTGTTGTTGAAGTGCTCGGGCATCCGGCACGCTCTTTGTTGTTCACATCTTCTCGGCCCTTTGAGAACATTTTGTACCACCGATAAACGTTGCTTCGGTCCAAGGTAACTTCTCCATATGCCACAGTCAACATTTGTAATGCGTCTGCGCACTTAATTTCATTTTTCACACCAAATTTGATAAAGATTCTTAGATCCATTTTTTTGGAACAGGCAAAAATCGAAGACAAGCCAAAACACGTCCAAGCCAAACAGATGTCAACAATTAACTGAACATTCAAAATGGCCAAACTTTTCGGCATAAGTGAGAGACATAAGTGCCAACGTAACACCACATAAAAATCAAAAGTCAAATATACATAATGAGCAAATTGAATATGGGAGAAATTGCATTGTGAATATTTAGAAAACCTATTAGCTTGAAGGACATGATTTAAGTGAAAGTCGAAAGTAATACTTAGAACCTAAATTGAAATAATGACTCGGACAATTTCGGTAATATCAATGATTTTGAGATTAATAATATTTTTATTTTTCTCTAGGACCTGCTAGTGGTGTTCAGATAAGTGCCGCCAAGTCAGATTCTGCCGTGGTCAATCATGCTGCTAGTCAGCCTGCCAAGAGTGGAACGGCAGCACCAGCAGCGGTGGCCAACAAAGTTTCACCAGCTCCATCGCCAGTCAAGGATAAGGCTCCTTCCACACCAACGAAATCAGTATCTGCCCCTGCAGCTCCCAAAACAACACCACCAGCAACGACTGAGACAAATGAGGCCCCCAACAAGAGTGCGACGCCTGCACCATCATCAGCACCTCAGTCTACTACCTCACAGGTGACGTCTTTTGTCTCCGTTGTTTCTTTTGGGCATTGATCATTGTGGTATTGAATCCTTTCTTGGTTGCTATGTGCAATGGTGATTCTAGGAAAAAAATTGCCCATTTCCTCTATTTGCTTGAAAGAACTTTGCCTGTTTGATTTTGAGTGCTTCTATCTCAAGGTGTATTTCCTTTTTGGAAGTTGTGGAAAGTCAATTCACCATACATTTTTGCATTGAGTATTGAACTGATTTATTGATGGACTCTCATTATGCTGTTCCTTTGATGCAAATTTCATTGTTAGGACATCCAATTACAATACCTTAAGGCCTGATCCCAGCTGTGATGCTTTGTTTACTTTTTTTATGTTTGACAAGGAGACCAAATAAGATTTTTACTGTATGAAAGTTGATAAGTCAGTGGTTATAGTCACCTCAAGAAAGTGTGAAAAGATCTTCAATGAATAAGTAGACTGTATTTTTTCTCATAAAAACTTAATCTCTATATTCTCTTCAATTAAGAGATCAAAATACTCTAAACAATATTTTGTCTTAAGTTGTTCAGTAAATGGCTGCGTCATGTAGGTGATGATTAATATTGGAACCCTCAATACAATGCAAATAAGACTAAGACTAGCCAATTCAGCCTCTCAACTCCCAATTTTTCAAGATGTGGTTCTTTGAAATAAGATGCAGTTCAAGTGCCATTTGGTTAGCTTTAAAAAAACAACAATGTTTCGAGATTTTTTAACTAGAGTAATACCTTGGTGATAAAACTTAGAGCGAAAGGAAGGTGTAAAATAGAGGTATGCTACATGACTAAAACACTTTTCAACATAATTGTCATGTTGCATCGAGTACTGGAGCCTCTTTTTTTGCTATCCAGTGATGTTTATTATGTCTCAATTAAGCAATGTTTTGTGTAGTCCTTGTTTAGGATTTTCTGCCCATTTCCTCTCCATTTAATATGCCACTTGTCTTGAGATGCCTACGCTGTGCTATCACCAATGAGTTACGGCATGCACCGTAAATAGTTGCTGCATTGTGATTTGTCTACCCTTAAGCTTCCCACGAAACAATGCACTCTCCACAGCGCAGAAATATTGTCGTAGAACGGGGAAATTCGGATTATCCTTAACACTTAAATAGAATTCTGGCTTTGACTCACCTGTTGCTTTGCCTATGGGGTCACCTTAATGTAAAACTGTTTGTTGTGTTCAGGCAACAACTGTGAAAGCCCCAGCTGCCACTGCTGGTTCTACCCCAGCCAAACCTGCTGCCCCCGCGACTCCTGCTGCAGTGGTGGCTGCTGCACCAGCACCCACAACTGCACCATCAGCAACAGCCGCCAGCAGTACCCAGGGCACTGGGACTTCAGAGGCTTCCAATACCACCACTGCCTCTCCAGCCAAGCCTGCACCAACGCCAACTCCATCCTCAGCTGCTGAGGAGCCAAAGGTCAATAATACTGTTTCTTCTCCTGCCAAAACTGCCACTGAGAATCAGAATGCAGAAGCAAAGGTGAGTGTCCATTGGCAAAAGTGAGGAAAGGGGTGGGAGTGCGAATATCAAAAGCATTTTCGTAGATTACGCTTTTCATTCAGTGTGGTCAGTACGGTATTCTGGAGTAAGGAAGTTAGTTTAATTTTTATTTTCACTCCTGAAACATATAGCCAGGCTCCAATGTAAAACCGGATAGGGTTTAATTTTCACTTTGACTTACAAGAGATTGCAGTGTACTGAATGACTTTACACTTGCTTTTTTTGTGGGAATATGCTGCGCCAAAGAAACTGTAACATCTCAATATGTTACCTATCCTCATTGCTATGCGGAATGCTATTTAAGTGTTTGGGACCATCTTTTGAACTCTTTAGGAGTATATCACTCCATTTAAACTATTGTGGCTGAATGGTTGGATCTTGCACAATATTGAGTGGGTGCAAAAAAACTTTTGGAAAGAGTACTTGTTTAAATTGTGTTTTACTGCATCAGTTGTAGGCCTCACATGATTGTGTTTAGGAGATAGTTGGTCCTCTTGTCAAGATTAAGACATTCAGCATTTCTCATTTGAAATAAAATTTTAAATATCTCCTCGATTGAGAATGCTGAAAAGGCTGAATGTTGATAAGAGTTGACACCCACTTCCCTTTTGTCAAATACAACTCTTTTCAGAAGCACTTTTAAAAGTGTCATGAATGTTTTATAGGTTGCGGTGCCTGCAGAGACGGAGTCTGTCACTCCCGCTGCACCTGCTGACAAAGAGGGTAAAGTAAACACTCCACCATCTGCCACACCTTCTCGGGGCAGTAAGAGGAAAAGGACCGAAATAAAGGTAAGAACTGAAGTAGGATTGGCATTACCAGAATGACATGCCTTCTTGGACAGTATGCATGGACTTTTGAGAAGCTGTTACTTAATTCATGTCATTTTGTGACAAATTGATTATTTCAAAATCTACCAGATATAATATGCTGCGATATTTTTGCCAAAATCTCTGAGATCATTTTTAAAACATGTTGTTATATTTGTGAAACTTGACAAATGAGTATTGCATTACTATTGTAAGGTTAAGAATACCCTTCACTCTATAATTTTGGTGACAATTTTATGCTCTCTGAGGAAATTCCATATTCTAAAAATGTTTATGAAAAAGAACAAGTATTTTTGAATTAACCGTTGAACTAATGTTTTGGAATTGTTCTTGTTGTCAACAGCCCAGCCCCACGCTAGGGAGCTCACAAGCAGCTGCCATAGCCGCAGCATCCCGGACGCCAAGCAGCAAGAGTAAGGCTCTAAGTGATCTGGGCAGTGCAAAGAAGGATGGGATAGGGGAGGAAGATGAAGATGAGGAGAGAAAGCCGAAAAGAGTTCGGATCCGAACTCAGCCTTATCAAAGTCCTCTACCAGAGCTGGCATACATACCAAAATTCACCCGCATACCAACTCCCAAAGCTCAAGAAGACAAGCTTATTTTATTTTATAAGTAAGTTGAAAAAAAAATTTTCTTAGTTTTATTCTTTGATTTTTATCGTTTTTTTTACTACCACGTCTCATGTTTTGGTGAAATACCTTGAGAGATTTAACTGTAAGCTGGAACTTAGTTTAGAAATTGTTTAAAGGGATACCCTATTCCTAAACCAATGTGTATTATTTGTTTGTGTAAGTATCAGTTGAGGCTAGGCGGCAAGGGATTTGCTCTTATGGTAATTTTATGAATAAATGCTGATTGCTTAGAAGTGTGATACTGAATTAAAATTGGGGAGAGTTATATATCGATTCCAAAAATTGCCCATCTGGCCTGTGCAGACAATTAGGGGGAAAACTAGAAATCTAATAAGTAATCGTTAAAGAGAAGAGTTCTAATAATGTTGGAATGAAGTATCCCCCTTGTCTGTAGTTGTAAACACTGTGGTGTTCAGTAGTCACGCAGACAGTTCTCGCAGTACTGATACATATATAGTCGTGAATATTAATAATTTTGATAATTATACAGTTACTTAAGTGATATTAATTTCATAAATAGGACATGAAACGTGCAAAAGAAAAACTCCTCCTAGTATGGATGCCCTGCAATGGTCGGAGAATAGATTAGCAGAAATAAAAATATAATATTTAGTTCTTCTTGTAGTTGACCTGATGGTAAGTAGTGGAGAGGGAAATCTATTACCTTAAAGCGGACCCTGTAATTTTTTTTAAAATCACATATTTTGTTAATGTCTCAATATTCCTTGTGTCCATGATCTTATAGAGCACATTATGGCTATGAAGGAGAACAACAAAGCTGCAGCAGTGACGTGAAATACAATAGTACATGTATTGCTAGTTCTGCTCTTTCCCCTCCACTCTTGCTTAACCATCCCTGCTTTTTGCTGGCTATTGGCTCCCAAATTTTGCGATGCCTACACTCAAAGAGTACTCTCTTGGAGTTTGAAAGTTCATAGCTAGTCCTGTGCTGACCGCACCACTCCTGTTCTTCTGGGTGCAAGCATGTTATTCTAACTTTAATTTTTCATTGGATGAGGTAGATGGAAGAGAAGTTGAGGTTTGACATCTGCACTAGGCTCTTGGCTAGGATGTTTGTTCAGTGGTGGCAGAATTGGTAGCCTTGTGAGGTAGGGAAGCATGGTAATTATAATCACACAAACCACAGGATTGAGCCAAGAAAATTGTTCATGATCTCGTTTCCACACTCATCCACCAGGGCATCGCTTCCCAGAATACTCAGTCTGTAAGTTTCAGCAATGTTTTAAATTCATGTTTGCTGTATTCTCTCCTGAGGGTGAGGTTTTGAGAGGAAATAGATCACTTTCGCCAAAAGCTTTGTGACTAACGGTGAAATGAACGTCAACTAAGAAAACAACTCAGGATGATGAAATGCATATTAATTACAGCTTGTTCGCGATGTTTCATAGTACATTTGTTTCTCACTTAACTATTGGAGGAATAAGTTCAATTAATATTTAAAGCTTCAATTGCAAAATCACAGCACTTATTCACTAGAATTTTGGAATGGCGACGCAGTTGAAAAGTTTTAATAGAGCACCATAGTTCTAAGCAGTGTGTTTTTGCTGAAAATTATATCCAGCCAATGAAATTTCATAATATAGGTCAACCCAGACAAATGGGACTGATTGTTTATCCCATTGCTCGGAGATATTTGTAAAGGCAGCATTTGTGTTAATAAGCCTAAAATGGTGTTCGGCGATGCAAATTAGGGCTGGAGAAGAAATGGAAAAGGTGTTGAGGAACTGAATAAGTCAGCTTATTTGGTTTCGCAGGTGATCTGCCTGCCTGCCAGCCAAGAGATTTTGTTCATTGCCATTGCTAATAGTAGCACATTACCAAGTAATGATTGAAAATTGGTCGTCAGAAAATGTAGTTGAAAAATCTTTTATAGCATTGGTGCCTGGATTTACTATATTTCTGGGTTCCTGTTTCCAAATATAATATTCTATCCTGATCAGAAATGTCTAAACTAATTTGGAAGTTATCTTTTGGAGTGAGTTATTTGTAAGCAGATGAATTACTGTGTATACATGGGTGTAAGTTGACCTTTAAATAAAAAATTTCAATGCAATTAAAAGTCAGGGGTTGACCTATGTATACACGAGAGAGGTATTTATAATTGAAAAAGATGTTATTTGAGTTAAACTCCGTAAGGTTGAATTACCAATTTTGCTGTCATTACCACTATGTAATAATAATGGTAATATTTATTAATGTCACAGTTATTCGATGATAATGGTTGATAATGTTTATACATTGACAAATTTTGATTGCTTAGAACTTGTTGACTTTTGTTAAAAGTGTTCAATTATATTACTTGAGAACCTGCATTAAAAAACTTAACAATATAATAAAAAAATTAATTCTCCGTTATTAACTTAGTGTTTGATAGTTACGAATAATACTAGCATTGACTAATGCACAAGAAGTGTAAAAATTGAACTTTTTGAGTAAAAATTCAATTTTCACACTACGTATAAAATCAACCTATACATGGCAAATGTGGTTCTTTAATCAGCGGTGATAATTTCACAGCAAAAATATCGTTAACTGCCTTAACTCTGGGATTCACTCCCAAATCCCTAGATTTTCTTAAGAGGGCATTTACCAGTTAAGATGCTGAGTTGTCCTCTTGCGCTTTGCATTCCTGGGGGCTTTAATGGAACAATTCAATTTCACCAGCGATATTACTCAATTGTCTCATTCCTTTTTATTTTTTCGAAATGGGCAATGTGCCTTACAAAAAACTGTATCCCCTTGGCAGCCATATTCGTTTGGGAAAATGGATCAATGATGATATCTAATTTTTGAACTCCTGTGATTCATTGATTAGTCTTTCTGAGAACCAATTTAATTTTGGATGGAATTTTTTTTGATGAAATTGCTGTTTTGCTGAGGTATCTTTTTGCACTACTGTGATTTTTTTGGGCCCTTGAACTGGGTACCGAAACAGTTGAATTTTTACCGGTGATGTACTCAATTGTTCCATTTCTATTTATTTCAGAAATGAGTTCTTAGCCCTACGGAACGCCGAAGGTGGTTTTTATGTGTGCCAGACGATGCAAAACATATATAAACACAGTGCCCGCATTCGCATTAGGTGGCTTTCTCAAGACACAGCTGCACCCAAAACAGAAGACGAGAAGGATAACCCACCCACCTATGATGGTGAAGTGTACTCTCCTGACTTCTATGATTCAACTGGTAAGTTATTGGTTACAAATTTGTTTGGACATAATTTTAACCCATCACTCAAGATAAGATTGGATTATGCCCTTAGTTAAGTGTGGAAATGGAAGTTGTCTCATTTTTTTGATGCAGTATATGGAAAGTTAAATACCTGAATGACCCTTAATTTCTCTGCCTTTATGTTTAAATATTCTACTATTATATGTATACACATGCATTTGAACTTAGGTTTTACTAAACCGTTATACAATGTTGATATATGTCATCTAGTAGCTGTGTTTAGTACTTCATGTACATTTCTTGCTTCTTGTTGAAAATTTGTTGCCTTAGACTAGCATTAACGTAATGCTTCCCAAATGCATAAGGTAATGGGTTGTAACTTAAAGAATAATTATCTTGAAATTATCCATAATATAAATCTTAAACTTTTTACCAATTTATGCTTTTGCAAGTATTTTATACGATGAACAACAGGTTTGAATTTGCTATTGATCAGCTCACACTGCTTTGTTTAAATATGGCTTGGGTTCACTGGACAGCGATATTAGAGAAAATGACTCAATGATGATATCTAATTGTTGATACACTGTGATTCATTGATTAGTCTTTCTGAGAGTCAATTTCATTTTGGGTTGGCTGGTGAGGTGCTCCATTTAAACCCTTCCGGCCGTCAAGCAATCCATAAATTACTGTGGACAATTGTGCTGGCCCTCCGATTGTAAATAAATTCTTAAATGTTTGAAATTCATATTTTGGTAGTAATATCCTCTTTTTCTTTTTGCATTTGTTTGTATGGAAACCTCAAATCTGAAGTTTTGATTGGATCACTTTTAATTTTTTAGTTCTTCTTCCTTAATATTATGTGTGAATTCATGAGTGTAGCATTTAGTCTTTGACCAGAAATGATTAAAAATTTCCTTTTTCTGGTGCTTGTATTTTCCATGTTGCTTCATCTTGGATGTTTCAGACTTCGACTGCATCTTGACAAACTTAAACTTAGATCGCCTTGAACGGGGGAAGTACAGATTGCCAAATGTGGAGCTGGAAAGGACACAGAGTATTCTTAAGAGAGCCCTTGATGCTGAGAAAGGATGGAGCCAGGTAGCACCACTAACAGAAGAGCATCCGGATGGCCGTGAGTAATTTTAGATATTTTGTTACTGCCATGTTTAGTTAAAGTTGTTGCCTGTTATTTGTTTCACCAATAGGAGATGCTCTTCAATTGGTTTTGTCCTGCAGAAACTAAGGAAACATTTGTTTCATTCATGTATAGCATCAAAACGTGTGGTGTGTGGTTCCAATCTCTTCCAAAGGAAGCATTCCATTGCTTTAATAAATTTTGTTATGCTATATGCTTCGAGGAGAATTTAAAAAAAATATCCCTGGGTATTTGTGTACCCAAATGTAATTCTTAAATGTTATATCTCCAAAAATGGAATCAAAACCAATCATTTTAGCATCTGTGGTAATTAAGTTAATATTTTATTTTAAAATGTTGTAATTCAGTATTATGAATAATATTAATGGCCAATAAATACCAAAATAATTGTGCAATCCAGCAGCTGATGAATTAAATCATAGCCTTTTCGTTTGCCATGTTCAAATGCTGTAAGCTGAAGCCAATATCTTGAGATCATTTAGGCTTGCTCTTGGCAAACTTGAGAAATTATTTGTGAAACATTTTTTTATACAAAGGACCTAGCCGCCCTAAAAAGTTTTATTATCTTTGTTTCAACATCTGCTCTTCCCACTTGATAATGTCAATAAAACCCTTGAGTATGTACAACCATTTGTTTTATAACAGCAATTTTATTACATGCATAAACACCAAAGTAGAAAAGGTTTTAAAATTCGGGAGTTATCCGTTTTGGTAATATGGATTTCAGTTTTTACACTTGACTCTGTGAAATATGATATCAATTAATAAATGCTTAGGCCACCACTCTACATTCAATTTTTAACATCGTTCCTCCAGAGTATAAATTGCCATTCAAAACCTGCATTGTTCAGTGATGATGACTTCTGCATTGAATGTTTGTGATGCTATGATTAGTCTTTCTGAGGGCAGTGTTTGTTTTGAACTGGATTTTCTTACTTTGAATCCCTTACATGAACTTATTTCTTTTATTATAATGGCATTAAATGCATGCACATTATCTTTCATAAAGCCTGCTGTAGATATAAATTGTTTTGAACTCATATTTATACAGTCATGGTTCACAAATCATAGCAAATACTGAATAAAGGGAAAAATGAGGAACACTGAATTCATTTTTGAAAGCGCGGTGAATAAAATTGTTCGTTAAGAACAATTGGCAGTGCAATAAAGAAAAACTGTTTATCAGCTGCATTTCCTTGGAAAAGTGTTTCAGAGAATAATCTCCCAGTCTCTGGATGGGTGACATAATAGTCCACGCTCATGTGCAACAGTGCTTAAAAGAAGATATCTGGGAATAGGAAGTTGGCTTAATTCATGGGGTCGCTTCTGAAGCGCACGTATTTGCTACTTTGGAAACTGTTGGTGTGAATCTTAGGATTGGCCCCCACTTTCCAGGTAATGCCTTGAGAAACCGCAGGGCTTAAAACTCGTGTGAATTTCTTGAGGATCATTTCTTTCCGGCAAATCACTGACATTACAGGAAAGCTTCATGCATCTCACACTGTTCATTAACTTTCTTCATTGTATTTTTCCAAATATCCCTTTCACCACAAGGAGCGATTATGTTCAATCTTAATTTCATTACCCTTGAGAATAACCAACAACTGTAGTCCAAAAGTCTTTCAAAGAAAATTTTATCACTCTTGAACAAATAAAACAAGTCAGTCATCTGGGCACATAGGGGGTATAGTGTTACGTGGTGGTGAATGGCTGTCTCAAAACCAGTGACATACCCATGCCGGCTGCATTTGCTCAGGTTTTTGACCTTTTTTGGCAGGTGACATTTCGTATTAAGCCAAATCCAAAGCTTGTGTTATCTGTGAAATGGTTTTAATTATCTCACATTCCACATTGATTTCATTTGTGATCGTGTATGTTTTCCAGTTGACCTTTCCCTCTACCGGGATGAATCTCAGCTGAAGAAGAGGCGGAGCCCACGCAGGAAGAGTGGTTCGGGTAAAGCCAAGAAATCTGCTGAGGGAGGCGCGAAGTCTGAGGACGGAGAGGACAAGGATTCTTCATCTTCGTCCTCATCGTCGTCCGAAGACGAGGCCACGGAAGCCAGCGAGTCACCGGCAAAGAAGCCCAAGAGGGAGAAGAGAGCACCGCAGACGCCGAAGGAGCCATCGACCCCGGCCACACCGAGGGCGAGGGGTGGTAGGGAAGCAGGCAAGCGGAAGGGTGGAGCCGAATCGGAGGGTAAGGCGAAAGCGATGCCGTCGGCAGCCGTGGCCCCCAAGAAGAGGAACAACAGCTCGACGACCCCAGCGAGGAAGCGCCGCTCAGAGGCACCAACGGTGGCTGCACCGGCAACCCCAGCAACTCCCCCAGCGAGGGCGACCCCTGCACGAGCCACAAGGAGTACGTGCCGCAACATATGAATGGTTCCCTTACTGCTTTCCCCGACCTCACAGTAATTGATGACTGTCTTTGTCGAGCACCATCCAGCCGTTGATGGCTCCCCCACCCCACACTTCACCCCACCCCCATCCGAGTATTCAGATAGGCCGTGATTGGACAACTTTGTTGCTGGCAGGTTTGGCCTATTTTGGACATATGTTATTAAATATATATCTACAGATATAAGGACCTCCCATTCCTCCATTTTTTGAGGAATTTTTTTTGTGAAAGTACCTTTCCGGTAACCCATCATCTCGAGCATAAATTGTTGGCGTTTGTGTTTCACGTCAATGTTCTTGTTGTGTTTTTCTAGTTTGCCAGAACCAGTTAACCCGTGATTCACACCTGATAAAAGAGTCAGTATTGCCATAATTGACAGCTGCCTTCCTAAAGAATGTTTATTTTTTATCATTTTTTAATTTAATATTATCCCATTATCAGCTTCAATTCGACCAATTTTCATTACATTTATATGTATTTAGTTTCTTTAGATATTTATGTTTGTCCTCCCATTTTCTTATCAATTGATGAGGTTTGTTTACTTAAAAAATTTTTTTTTTTAAATTTTGGACACCTGCCATTTACATTTCATCTCCTTCCTTTCTCTGTAGAATTAATTCAATTGGCCTTTTTTCTTGATTTTAATTATTTAAATTTCAGTATATCATTCACCTATTGTTAATGTTGCAATTTACAATCTTGCCTGTTGCATTCTGTGTGGCTCATGGCATTTTATCTTTTTTTTTAATGAGCAGCTTTTTTTAAACATTGATATTTTCAAACCTTAGTTTTATTTATACATTTTGGCGCTTGGTTTTTCATTACGTATTCAATTGATATTTTTTTAAAGTAAGTGGTTTGTTTTTTGCCATTATAATTTGGTTTTGGAAACCTGTACATTTCAACATCATTTTTGTTTATCCCCTTGACTGTCATTTGGCTCTCACTCTTTCTTCCCCCAATAAAGGCCCAAAAAGTGCACCTGCACCCAGTCGCAAGGAGAGAAGCCGGGTGAAAGAGGCACGCAAGAAGCCCGGCAAGAAGGCATAGGGAGGCTGTGCGCGTACCCACACACGCAGGGGAGAGAAGGGGGTGGAGGAGGAGGATAATGTAACGAAGAGAGGGGGAGGAGGGAGGATTGGGTCTTTAAGGAAAGGGGGGGGGGAAGGAAGAAGGCAGAAGCGAAAAAGAGAATAATGAGTGCTTGTTTACATGATGCACTGCTCACACGACTGTTATGTGTACGTGTGTATGCGTGAAGGATGGGGACCTGGTTATAAGAGGTGTAGTGAGCGGGTGAAGCTATTGTTTTAGTTGCGTGTGAGGAATTGGTTTTTTTTTGGAGATTTGGCGTGGGGGTTGTTTTTTTTTAATTCTTGGGGCATGAGGGGAGGGAGGTGGGATTGTCATCGGGCCGCCACGTACATATAATAATATTACAGTTGTTGAGCATGTGAGAGAGAGAATTGGAATGATAGATCTGAAAGTTTCTCTAAACAGTCTGGAAGGGAAAAATCTATAATTAAAAAAAAAAGCAGTTCACATGTTGCGCATGATTGCGTGTATTTGCGTGTGTGTGTCGGTGTGATTCAAGTGTGTATGAGATAGGAGAGATTGTATGTGTGTGAGTGTGTGTTTTGTACTCTATAGAATTCTGATGGTTGATGGTCTCTTCCTTTTTTCGACTCGTTTGTTTTTTTATTAATTGTGTCTTGTGCCCCTCTCTCTCCGCTCTCACTCGGAGCTGGGTAAAAATATCCGCAAGGTTTTTTAAAAAAAAAGTATATATTGTGTGCGTTCAGAGCCTCACTAATTTTACATTGGCTTTTCGTGCCAAACATTGTCAGGAGGAGTATTTTTCTTTTCTTTTTTTTTTTAAATGTTCTGTTTCCTTGTTTCTTCTGAGGTGTGGGTTTGAAAAAAAAACAAAGCTGTCCGGCTAGCAATTTGTATATGTTTGGTCCTCTTCTTGTAGTGGGGAGAGTTAAAAAGGGGATGTGGGGCGAAATATGGATAAGGACCACCTTGTTTAGTTGTCAGGTCAATCGCGCATCCCTTCATATACCCCCCCCCCCGGTTCTCCCCTCTTCCCCCACCCGCTGCTCTTGTTTCCCCTTCCTCCTCCTGTCTTTTTTATCCCTTCTCTCTCTCTCTCTGTCTCTCTCCGTCGATATTTCGTTTGTTGGGGGGGACTCTTCCCCCCTGATATCGGTGAACATGGGGCCAAGTGAGGGCTGGAGTTAATTATAAAAGCCCGACTCTGTTGACCCCTCCCAGAAGTGCACTCATATTCAGCCGTTTTAAATGACACAGTACAAAAAAATGGGGAGGGAAGCGAGTGTTTTTTCCCGCCATTGGTCAAAGCAAACACCTTTGCACACTTTTAGATCTAGGCTACCTAGTTGATAATTGAGTAAAAAAAATACAAGGGGCGAGGAGGATGAATGAGATTGTTTGAACTCTTTTAAATTGTCTCTGGAATTGCAATGTTAAAGGAAATGGTATGAGATAGAATCTTTCTCCTCGGGGTCTATGTCTTGGTATGATTGTTTTGGTGACTTTTTCTCTCGAAGTTGGGAATTGTGCGTGTTGTAAAGGTTGTGTACCAGTTCGTCGTGGATTTGGGTGTGGTAGGAGGTATATTTTTCCTGTTTCATTCAAGAAGCCAGTGTAGTCATGCCCAAAAGACCATCTCTCTCTCTCTCTCCCTCCCTCCCTCCCTCCCTTTCGAGACCCTAGGGCTTGTCTCGTTGTTGGGCGTGGCATCAGTTGTATTGTTGCAACGTGTCCGGAGGAGGGGGCGACCATTGTTGGCAGTGAATGGCCCAGCAGTTGTGGATTTGGGTAAAGTTGATGTAGAGTTGATAATGTATGGAGCCTGGTGCAGTGTTACCATTACACAGGTTGAATGGAACCATTGTATGTTCTTTACAATGAAGGTGCTTTGGGAAAGGGAGCCGGCCACCCTATCACAATTTCGAAGCGTTTCACCAAGATCCATTGACATAATACTGCCAACCTGTGTATGTCGAGATGGGATATAACAACTGAGTGAGTACAGGCAAAACTACCTGTGGATGGAGCAATTAATTTGAGTGATTGTTGGTTGGATGTAGACCCAATGAGAAAGGACAACACCATATTGTAATTGTGAGTAATATTACTATAATCTGATTATTGAAAAAAAACCAAGGGATTTTTAAGGTAGAAGACAGTACAGTATATAACCAATGATGTTGAACATAACTTCACCCGCGAAGTTGCTTATTGTAAAAAAAAATGAAGTGGTATTTTGAAGACTTGTGGGTAAATACTGCCAGTGGCGTGTTTCAATTAATAAATATGTTTGTGCAAAGTGACAAATGGATGACAAAATTCCAAATAACTCTGTAGGGATTTTATTACTGAGAAGAGAATAGGAAGGAATCTTTTGGTCTTAAGCATAACACATTTATGGAAAGGAGAAGTATATAAGATACATAAATATATATATGCATATTTAGACTCCTGTTTGATGTGATTATGTCTGAAGTCAGGAAATTTTTTCTTGTGAATTTAACAAAATGGTGGGTAGATTTAATATTCTTTGTTAGTTATTTTCAGTGAAAATACTTGACGGACATTATTACTTTTATCTATTTGAGGTATGTATTAAGTCTTGTAAGCATTGATAAAATAAAAAGTGGCCCCATTTTGCGAATTTTTAAGATGTTCACTTGCACATTTGTCTTTTTATGTGAAGTTATATCATCTATATTATATTGCTGAGATAGGAGTAAGAAATAAGTTTTTGTAGGTAGCTTTTTAACCTCTATTTACGGCGCGAATCTTTTTACCTGTTTGTTTAGCACTGAAAGAAGGAGTTTGCACCCTTGTTTCCCAATCCTTGATGAGCTGCTTGCAAAATGTCATCCCGTTTCTCTCCCAGAATGTCTTGTCCCCCCCCCCCCCACCCCTCTTCCAATCTCGAGCAATGTCCCGTGGAATCTGACACTAGGGTATAGCACATGTACAAATGTTTTTTTTTCCCTCCATCCCTTCCCATTCCCTGTTGGTATTACTTTTTTTTTAGCTTTACCACCCCTTCCGTGTAGTTAAGTACTCATTTCTTCTTTTTTGTGTTGCCTCACCCCCTCAAAATCCTCAACACTTCTGAATGTGAAGGGTACCTCCGAGAGGTGCGAATCATCCTAGAAATCGTGGAGTAGGTGTTTGCATTGATGATAAATGGGGATGTCTTGTATCTCATTCATATTATTTTTTTTCTAGAGTTTCAAAAGATTTATTCAGATAGCTTTTTAATTGTTTTTTTATATATATAAGATCGTTCAAGACATACTGTCAATTTTTGTGTGAGGAAACGAGATTGACAGAGAACTTTCCGCTCTCGGTTATAACTTAAATGTTGTGGTTTGATATAAAAGTCGATCGTCAGCAGATATCAGAAGTTTTTGTTAACAAAATTTTTCGGCATGGAACATTACATAGATGAATTGCATTTGTATTGTTTGAAATGCAATTGTCTTGACCAACATATTTGCACTCTCCATTAAGACAAATTGCATCAAAAATGTTATCTGAAAAGTCGTGTGAATCGATATTTTATATACAAATGTGGTTTTTGTGTTTTGTTTCTGTTCTGTGAATAGTGCAAACATTATGACATCAATAAGGAGGGGGCGAGAGGGCAATGTGTAAACCACAAGAATTTTATTTTTAAATTATGTACATTAAAGTATTAATAATGTATAATCTGACTTTAATTCTTCTTCAGACCTTATAATAATACACAATGTGGTTTGTTGATGCATTTATTTCTGTCTCAGGCTCACCTCACATATTTCGGTATTGTCTGAATTTAATCATTATGTTTTTGAAGCATTTTGCAGTCTTTCATCTCATTCCCAATAACTGTCAATGTTGTCTTATTATTTTGGTGTTGGTTTGCTTTCCAGAAAATATATTTTGTAATGATTTTCTCAAGGTTTCAAGCGTAAATTAGTAGTAATTTGCATAATGGATAAGGTGTCAGTATCAAGAGGATGTCGAACCAAACTCGCAGTGACAGTTTACGTCAATACAGACTGCCTCACAATAAGAATTTTGACATCCAGCTACTGGAAAACATTGTTGGATTTTCTCCACCATTGATTGTTACTCATGAATCAACTATGCAACAGTCATCTTTACCCTTCAGCTTTAGCATCACAGCTGGAATTAAAAGTTATCCCTTGATCAAGTGATAATGAAATGCAGGTATTGGTGGATTAACAATAATAATATTTATTCATCATTTGTCAACATCCACATGGAAAATAAGATACGTCAAAAAATAAAAAATGTATATAGATACATATGCAATGCATAAAATATGCAATGGTCACTGCTATGCATAATATCTTTAAGATATTCACTAAAGGGGTAATATAATTTAGCCAGTCTGAATTTTTTTAAAGCTGCACTTCAGGAATATGATGCTGCCATCAACTTTCACAGGAAGTTTGTTAGAAAATTTTCTTGCCCATCTCCTTCGGTCTATTGACAGTCTTTTTTTCAGAGTAAATGGAGAGATGTGCAAATCATTTTTCTTTCTCCCTGAGTAATTGAGGATAGTTAAACTTTTTGGGGTAAAGTTATTGTTTTGCCAGATTAGTACTATTGTACAACATATTTATACATATGATATATTTCTGTCCAGCAAACAGTGTACGTACAGTATTGAGAATACATGACAGGTGTATAGGACACGTCAATGGGATTTAGATCACACACACATACAGGGTGCGGTCCAGAAGTAATGCTTCATTTTTTTAAAAGTAATTTACTGAACAGATTTGCATAAACAATTAATATTTTTCAAAGCACTGTCCTTGGGCCTCTACACATTTCTTCAGCGACTCTGCCACGACTGGTACGTACCTGGAAGGCATCTTTGGGGACCTCTCGCAAACTCTTCGTCACCACTGATTTGATCTCTTCTATGGAAAAAAACTGGTTCCTCTAAGGGCTGCCTTAATCCGAGGGAACAAAAAGACATCTGCTGGGGCGACGTCAGGACTAAAAGGGGGAGAGGCAGCGGTGGCACCTGGTGTGTGGCTAGGAATTCGTGGCCTCTTAGCCCATTGTGGCGAGGGGTGTTGTCATGGTGGAGTTTGCAGGTAGTGGAGTAGTCTTTTCTCGTGATGATGACTCTATGAGCATTGTTTTCACTTTAGTTGCTCATTCTTGCGTTTTTGGGTTCAGGGAACTGGTCTGTATGCTACTCAGAGCTTTGGTGTTTTGTTTCTGAGTCATATTCAAAAACTTGGGTTTCATCACCAGTGAAGACTTTGTCCAAATAATAAGGTTCATTTTCAATGCGTTGCAAAAGTTTACTTGAAATTTCTCACTCAATCGGTCTTTCGTGACATGGTCTGCATGCTGAGGTTCACAGTAACTGACATCCTACTGCTTCCACAGCTTGGGGAGCACTGAGACTGGTATTGCGGCAAAGCTTGGCATTCCCCTCACTTACTCCAAGTAGTTCGATCACACTTTGACTAATAGGAACGGAAAATTCAATTGCATTACTTTTGGACCACACCCTGTGTTCATATGTACATTTATACCATATATATTTATGAATGTTGGGTTATTCAAGAGGTTTAAATAAGGACGGATGAGTGGGAGGAGATTTTTCTGCAGCAGATCTGCCTACTTTTTCTTCCTTGATAATTCTTGAAGATGTTAACTGGGACCTCAGAAAGTACCATAAGTGTGCATGAAATTTTCCAAAGCCAGTGGCTTACATTTTGAAGGGTATTTTTTTTGGAATTACTGATAATTGACCTGTTTCAGCTGATAAATATACATGGTTTACCTTAATAAATGATTTTAAGCTGTCATTGATCAAGATATATTTTGATGCTACAGCACATGTTTCTTCTCCTGGAATCCCAGTATTTGTCATTCCTTGCGTTTCTCAAGGTTTTTAATAGAGACATAGTAAAGTGAATGTATCCATTAGTGGTGTTCCACCTGTAGAGGTAGGTTTTGGAAGAACCCTAAGAACATCAAGCTGTGGATGTATCAGTTATTGAACTATTGTCTCTTAATCTTAGTGCGTTTCTCTGCCATAGGTGAATTCTAGACCAAAAGCAACAGTATTTTTCATTCAATGGAAGCATGATATTTGAGTAGATTGAGCATTTGGCCGCTACATGGAGGTTTACAATTGGGAATATATGTGAACACCCTCTACTAAACCCAAGAAGTGCCATTTTTCTGCATAACAAGGTTTTCTGGGAAATGAGCCATTAATGGTGAAAACTTATCTTCTTCCTGTATGTAAAGTTAAAGTGCTGAAGTGATGAGCTTCACTTCAATGAAATAAACTTTCAAATGAACTACTCCTACAATACAGTTGATGAGTATTGATTTTTTTAGAAGGACCGACTGGAAATGCCACCTTTCCATGGGAAATTGACTTGGAGACAAGCAGGAGATAAAGGAAACGTGGCTGAGAAATTTCATCACAATTTGTGGTTGAATTGAAGGTAGAAAAGTGTTAAGTTTTACAGTATTATTTTAAAATATTAGGGAAATACTGGGTAACTAACAAGCAGAAAACTTCAATGACTCAAATTAAGGAATGATGGCACCCAATGGCTTGAGTAGTAGGTATCTCTTTTGGGTAAATGGGGGTAACTTCTTGATTCCACACACCAGCTCTTTACTAAATGGTTCAACACTCAAATTCTAATTTGTCCTCGCTGTAGTTTTGGTGTATGTGATTCATTTTGAAGTATCTTAAGGCTTTTTGTGAAAGAGATGTCTATATAGGGTGCAAGGAAGGGCCTTAGTTGGCAAAAGATATTCCTTTATAAATTTAAGTATAGTTATTAGTAAATTCAGAAACAATGAATTTTTGAAGGTGGAAACCATTTGTACTCCTCCACCTGCAAAATATATGCATATGAGATTTTAGAGGCGAATATAAAATGAAAATTAAAAGGTGCAACTGATTTATGTATTATGTTGGAAAGTTCATAAAAAACTGGATTGGCAATCAGATACCACAGCTTTATTGAAAAAGGTATTATCCAAAGGCTAAAGCAAAATATTTTGGACAAGATACTGAGCATCTCGATGAGACAGCATAATGCTGTGTGTATTTAAACTTTCCCATGTGCATATGAAACAGTATGTTATGAATAAGTATGCCGATATGATCCATTGCAAACTGGGTTTTTAGTGTATTGTACATGCAACATACAGGTATTACTGGATGGAATGGACACCAGGAAATGGTGAACACATTCTGTTAAGGCAATCTGGTGAAAGTTACCACCAGTTGCTGAAATATCTAAATTGACTTGAACAGGATTGTATGGAATAGTTGGAATATTATTACAATGAAATGATTTCTGCTAAGATGGTCTGAGGTTTAGTGGGGAAAAGAGGGCACATAAACATTTCAACACAATGAGATAAATGCTAAAAGCCAAAGTATTCTTCAGTGAGTCCGTTCTATGTTTCCCACAAGTCCTTAAGATGCAGACTGAACAAATGAAATGCAGCTTTGAGATGAAAGTGATGCCACTATATCGAGAAGTATGACCATTCTTTTAAATGATTTCGTGTGCTGGAGTTTTGGTTTAACTCTGCTGGAAAGAACATTTCAGCATTTGCCTTGCTCTCTGTCAGACTTATGTTCTTCATTCTCTGCTACACCCAAATCTCAAAAACCTCCATATCTTCCAGGTCTCATATTCATGAGTAATACACTCCGTATTAAAGTAATTACATAGTTTTTTCACGGCTCTACTCCCATGTACCCATCATCAATTCTCTTCTTCTCTCAAATGCCTCTGTCGCTAGCCCATTTCCCTTAATGTCACCACTACTGTGCCCCTTTTAAAGTACTGCCCAAGGACATAGACTGCTCCATCTGTCCCTCACCAAAATGTTTGAGTTAGCTTTCCTATTTCTCGAGAATCTCATTAATCTTTGTTTTCTTGTGGTTGAGCGTCATCCCATTTCTCTCGGAATTGTCCCTTCATAGCTCTCTTTAATAACTGTGATTCCTTGGCTCTCTGACTAGCTGTTGCTTGATCATTTACAAACCTGACTTAAATGATCTCCATGCTCACTTTTATTCCCAACTCCAGCCCTTCTACCGGTAACATTTCCGCAGCACACATGTTGAAAAGTACCTGCACTTAAGGGCAACCCTGTTTCACTCCCTTGCCTTCTGGATTCTACTCGTAACCTGTGTCGTCTGATTCATATACATATATCACACAAGTCACCTCCTTTAATATTCCTACTGTATGATGTTCCACATTAACTTTATCAACTCTGCTTGGTGAGGCATCTGCTCAAAATCCACAGTACACTTATAAAAAGACTTCCTGATTTCATTTAATATTCCTTACAACTAAATGTTCTCATCAGTGAAATGGTACCATACATTCTCTTCTTCATTCCCCCCCTTTGTAAACCCAGACTGACCTTCACCTAAGTAATTGTTTCTTCACTATTTTGTTACCTTTAAATGATTCCAAGGCCTGAATGTGAAATTAAAGTTATCATCATATAGTCCTCACATAATGCTCAAAATGCAGAAATTTCACTAAATGAAAATCATTTGTCTTGACCTGGATCCCCCTCTATTTCTGGATGAATGCTTTAACCAGTTATGCTAACGACATATTGTCATATTATACCATTAATATCTAATGTGGTGATGGCACTTGGCCGGAAATGAAGGGAATCTAGATTTGAGCCTTGGTCAAGCCAATGATTTTTACACCGTGAAGTGAATATTGATGCTTACCAGTTGAGGATTCCTTTAAAGGAATCTTTTGAAAGAAAGAAGGCAGTTCTTGAATTTTCCCTGTAGTGCTGCCTTAACCTTTTCAGGATGAGAGTTGAAATTGATCTAGGGTTATCATTCGGTCAAATAATACTGCTTGCCGGGTGAAATAATCTCTTCCTTCCATTTTTACCTAAAACCCTTAGGTAATTCTAAAGGTATATTATCTATTTTAATATTTATTTATCTTTTAAACACTTGACTATTTTGACATTTCCCTTCAGTCCCAAGGATTAAAATTTTACTGTTTGTGAATAAAAATAAGCAGATTGCTTTTTTCCATCCCCTTCTTTGTGTTTAGCCTTATTTAGGGACATTCTTTTGAAAAATTCAATTGCCGTTTAGTGCAATTTTGATAGTGGTGAATTCCGCAGATTATAGCATATACCACCTTTTTAACAGTTTTTACTGTGAATAACTTCGTACAGAATTATCGCAACAAAATAATTCTGATGTTTTGTGGAAGTTCAAACTATTTTGAATATCAAATGACATTTGAAGATACTTATGGGAGAATGTGATGTAAGAATTTTTATAAGTGTAAAAAGTAAGAGTTCCTAGCAGTGAGCAGGTGAACAGCTTTTAACTGGAACACCCATCTTGTGCTTAGTGCTGACACTAATTATGCAAGTGTGCCAGAACATATTGTGCTGTTTGTCGTGTTGTCACATTGGCACCAAAATTGTTATCATTGGATGTGACTCTCAGCAAATAACACTAGGTGAGTCGTTGCCACTTTCTCAAGCAAGGGCCATTTCTTATGCTGGACATGATTTGGTTTTTGGTTACATTTATGAGTGTGTTTCAGTTGATCTTAACATTTTTGTTTATAGTCTCGTATAATTGACCCAAAGTTTGAGATCAGATTGTCCCAAGTCATGAAAAAGCATAAAAATTCAGAATTGTGGCCATTCCTATTCCTTGCACAGCCTGCAATTCCTTAAGAGGTTCTTGTGCCCTATAAATCACCCAGAATGGATATTTATATAAAGGTGTCCACAGAGTTGTCATCGGGATTTGAGCTCCAGATCCCCTGGTCATTTGGTCACTGCCGTTTCCCAATAAGGCCACAGTCATTTTTGGCTGGAATGCAATGCACTGATTAGGAAGAGAGTGATAGTGTTTTCCCAAAGTGCAGTTGGTCCATCCTTCTCTGAGAGACGTGGTGTTGTCTTTGTTTTTCTTGACTATTTTAATGGTGCCCATCATCACTGTTTGCTCCAACCGGCAGTGACCCATCCAGCAACTGAAGGATGGTGCCATACCCATTTCAAGGAGTTAGCTTTTTTAATGGATGAGTGGGATAAATCCATCCCTTGCTGCTTCACTTGTTATTAGCTCAGGAGTTGCCATTATACTTTTGCAAGTGACCCTTTGTGTCTTTTTGCTGACCAAAGTGTGGATTTTGTGATGTTTCCCATGGGAAAGAATAGTTTCCTGTAGCAGATGGGGGCTGACATATCTATTGTATGAATTGGATAGGCTACTTTCATTTTCTCTGCTATGTATCAGTTTGTGACCTAGGCAGTCACATTAAGGACTCTGAAATCAAGCGCTGTGATGAATCAGCTTGGAGATGTTTTCTCTGGCAGTGACTGGTGATAAATATATAAATACATATTTTGATGCCAAAAGGTGTGCTATCGTGAAGGCAATATCGTATAAGACTTACATATGTTGGTAATCCCTCCTTGGAGAGAGAAAAACCCAAAAATGGGTAGGGGTCACCATACTTGTTTTTAGGTGTTAAAAATGGACTGTGATTTTGCGGTGACTGTAACCATTCATTCAGAAGAAGTAAGAATTATTCCCATTTCTCAAAAATTATAAAAAAGGTTAAAATTTTTAATTGGGAGCTTAATTTTCAAATTGGGAATATGATATTGAAATGAAATGACAACAAATGGGAATATGATGATCAAATTGAGAATTTCTGATGAGAAAGATGTTCATATTAGTTTTATGACTTTGGTTCATGCTTACCATAGGCCATTGTGCCTGCAGACCTTGGCAAAAACTGAAATGATAGTTTTGGCCTGGCTACAGAGATACAAGTGTCTAGGTGAGGCATTGAAAGATAATCCCTGTGAAAATGACATCAAGGTCCAAATACTATGAAGAAAAAGGAGGGCATATTAGTTGGAGAAAAATAAAAAAAGTTGGGAATAGGAATCTATAAAACATGTGTCCACCCTGTCTACTCATATCCTAAGCCCTATTGCATTATTCTCTTTCATTCCCATCTGATTGATTGTAATCTTGTTGACTGAAATATTATTACTGAATTTTTTTTTGTCTTTTATTTGGGGTAATTGGTTCCAGGATTGCTCATATTTGTGTGATTCATAGCCACTATCAGGGCATAATAGTACGTTTGTGATCTCATGATATATGATAATATATTCATCTCATGGCAACATTTGAATGAGGAATAAGACAATTCAAAAAAGTACTAGAGCATGAAAACATTGAATGACTGAATACTTCAGTCACTGCAATATAGTATCATTGAGATATAACAGGAGTTTTTTCATTCTTGTTAATTAATTATGGTAGGTATAATTGTGTGGGTGGAGGTTATTATTTTCCAAGATTAGTACTGTTGTAACACTCATATGCATTTATGCATTGTGGGCAATAGCACTAATCCACCACTTACCCTTTCTTTCTCTTTCTTGCACGTCTTTCCAGTTTATCTGAATTAAACTGCCAATGGATCAAAATATAAAAGGATATGGGTTGCCTTTTTATTACTGAACTTCCCCATCTGTGAAAGACGCTGGAAGTGTCACCTCCTTGAAATGTAATTTTGAGAAATTCTTCGTGTGAAAATTGTGCAACTCTTTTATCAGCGAGTATCTCAATGATATTATATTTCAGTGACAATTGCAGATTTTATGCTTTGCATTTACATATTTACATGCATCTGTATTTTTTTACTCCTTCTTCTCATATATGCTGATGAATAAATATTATTATGAATTGAAATTAAATTTAAAACACTTCGCTTTTCCACATGAAAAACTTTGATTTACGACCTAGGTTTCGTTATGGTATGGCATTATCAGGTCCCTGATGATGATGTTATACCATTATGAAACCTAGGTCGTAAATAAGTGTTTTATGTGGAAAAGCGAAGTGTTTTAAATTTAATTTCAATATGAAGAATTTCCACCAAGTGACGCCAGACCTGTTTTATTATTATGAATGTAAAGGGCAGAAGCTTGGGAGAATGAAATTCAAAGGCTTGATAAGGGAAATGAGATTTTCCTGAAAGGAATCGGACAACTTTTAATGTATCTTGAAAATATTTGGAATGAGCGAAGAGGCACGTGTTGGAAGGGAATTCATAATTAAGTTGTCCATAAAGTGTATCAATGCGTGGTAATTTTCATATATTGATGAACAGAGAATACAAAACTTGAACATATAATGTGTTAATGATTTTATGGTACAAGGGATATTCTTGAGGAATTCAGAATAATATTGGAGGATGAGGACCATTGCCACTCAACCAATCTTGTCACAATCTGGAGGTCATTTGAGCTCGCCATATTCAATGCAATGCTGATAAAAAATTAATCATGATTTTGGATACTTTGTATTAAATTGGAAGAAACTTTGCTGAAATAACCATTCAATTGTTTCTTGTCATTCAGAAAAGACCATGCATCACCTTTCCTCAAGGGTAAACAGTTTTAATGTTTAGATTCTTAAGATATCACCTATGTATTCAACATTCATACAGTATTTCTTATACCACATTTATATATCCAAGGTTATCATCATTAAAATGTTATACAGATGTTCAAAACACTATATAAGAATTCAAAAGTAATATTCATTGAATGTTAAATTAATATTTTGTGTTGATTATTGTTTTAGGACGAGTTAAAAATCTTCTAATGTCATATCCACCTATGAACATTTTGAATGTTTGTAAAGTTTTTTAATCCCAGAATTCATTTAATGGAAGATATTGTTGAAAAAGAAATGTCATTATTTATTACATGATGAATTACATTTCGAGTTAGTTCACATGTCATTTGTTGAGACAGTTTCAACCTTCCATTGTTGACCATCCCATTGTTTTGATGGCTAAGTCTTCCATCGCTGAGATAATATTTCAGGTGTCCACTCAGCAGATTAGTAAGATTGTGCTGCTGATCTCTTCACAGTGAGCCCATAGAATTTCAGGCCAAACTTCCTTATTATAATCAGTGTGATTTTCTTGTATTTGGTGACTTTTCCATTTGGAATGTCCAATTAAAGTGTTGAGGAAAGAGGAAGAGTTCCTCTTTTTCCTCAAACCTTTTTTGATAGAGGGGGCATAGAATTTTCATTGTAGACTTGATTAATATGTACCGATAGGATTTCCTATGGATGCTAAAATCAAATACTTTATCGGGAAATGGGCTAACGAGTGAGACAAGTGCCTATTAAGAGTTCGGTTCAGAGCTGGAAACCAAAAACTGCTGAAAACTCATCTCCAAGTTCCTACATTCCTCACAAATTCTGTCAATATTTTTAAGATTGGCACTGTAATTTTTTTTCCTCTAGTTTCTGATTATATACTACTGTACGGCCAGGGAATCCCTTGCACAGGCCTTTTTGACGCTAATAATCAAGCTCTAAAAATAAATGCTTGAGCACTCTATGCTATTTACAAATCTAGTAATGTTATAATTTTCATAAAGCAAAATGTTTTGACTCCCACGTAGATATTTATAATTCAGATGAGTGCATTTTTAGTAGACAAGCCTGTTTCATATCTAAATTCTATTAAGTGTGTGAACGAATTGTGTTCCAATCAAATGAATTTGCAAAAGATGTTTTGTAAATGGCACCACTACGATTGCAGATGAAATTTTGTAAAACCTAGGATATTGTTTCTATCATTTCACAGTTTTAAATGAATGAACAAGAGACGTGAATTAATGGTAGAGTTGGCGTAAGCAATTGAAAATGGTTGATGACTAGTTTGGATATTAATGGACCACAGACAGACATAATTGCAGCAACATTCTAGTTGCTTAAGCCATGCATGGAATCTCACACGTGTAAGTCATGGGATTAAGTTTTTACTGTTCTTAATTTTAAAATTATTGAGTGAATGAATCATAACGTGGATCCATAACCAATAGTTTCATGACCAACTGTTGAGTATTTTATTACTTGGTGACATCTCAACTCATCCTGTGTAATTATCATGTAACCTGTGACATTAAATTTGATGCACTTACTGTCTCTATATCTGAACACCATATGCTGTTCTCCCATTGTCATTAACTGCGAATAACCAATTGGCCTAATAAAAACTTAGTTGCAATTTTCCACAATTAAATTTAATTGTGGAAAATTGCAACACAACATCACGCCTGACTCTTCACTTTTCGAATCAATTGGCCATTAAGGTCATTCAATTTCTCAGAATTCACAAGTTAATTCTCTCGTCTCGATCAGAGATTGTGGGGTGTGAACACTTTTCTTGTATTGCATCAAATTAATGTTTTTCGACCCTTTCAAAAAACCATACTTACATAATCATTGTATGCATGTTAATGTAGATATATGTGATCAAGTTTATGTTAACTGTTCACTACTGCTTGATGTGACAGTTGAAGCTTGTGCATTGAATTGACTTAGTGATGTGAGCTTTGTGTACTATTTGGGATGTACTATATATTATAAATTCTTTTATTAATCTGAATATTGATGACATTCTAGGTAAGAGGAATATGCCATATTTTAATTCATATGAAAAACTATTTTTCTAATAAAATGGTTCAAAAATCAACTCACAAGTCCTAAACGCTGTCAATTACAATAATATAAAATATGTAACCGATTTTGAAGCATGCTCATACGGTAGTTAGTTTCTAAAATACATTGCCTAGAGGTTGAACCAATCCAGAAAGGTATTAAGAAAAATAATAGGTCCATTTTACAGTAATCGAAGACATTGGTTTCTTTATTATCAATAGGTAGGTTGCTTGTGGCCAGAGAGCAGAAACAACACTTAAGGCCAGATTTATACTGTCTCATTAGAGCCAATCATTAGTTAGACTGAATGTTAACTTAATATGGAGATAGCCGACAAATCTGATTTCATAAGCAAATAAGATTTCTCTCAATAGTGACTCAATGTTGTAACCAAAGGAACATCATCTGTAAGTTATTTAGCTGTTTAATGATTGGTTTTGAGCTTAACAAGCTAAACTAAGCTGCTTAACTAAAATGGTCCAAGTTGTAGATACGTTTGGAGAAGAATTGTCTTGGGCAAAGAGGCTTTCACAAGTAGGAGATAATTGATCTCAGGGATGTTGAGTAAGGGTGTTAAGAAAAGGCTTGTCAAAACTTTGATGTAGAGCATAGTTAAATACAGCGCAGAAACATGGTAACAGAAGCAGGATGGCAGGCATAGAACAGAGGCTTTTAAAATGTGGGTGTGTACAAGGATGGAAAAGGTGAAGTGGACAGAAAGGAAAGCAAAACAGGAAGTGCTTAGGTATGGTGGGGGAAGAGAGGGGATTGCTGGGAAAAATCCAAAGGAGACATGAAAAATGGATGAAAAGCATATGGATTGGCATTTTGAGCCATGGAAGTGATATGCAAGCAAGGAAGGGGCAGGAATAGGTGCTGGACAGAAATAAGGGAGGAAAGAAGTATTAGGAGATGAAAGTAACTTTGTTGTAGAGTATGATGCTGGGTTCATTTGTAGGAGAGAAAAGAGATTGTTTATCTAATTGTTGTGGTGTTGTTCGTCCGTTGTTGTGGTGTTGTTCGTCCGTTGTTGTGGTGTGTGGTGTTGTCCGTCAATAGTTGTGTCCATCTAATAACTATCCTAACTGGTAGATTACCAATAAAGATTGCTTATAAATGAACCTACTCTACTATGGGTTGAAGTTCGAGTTTAATGTTAAGGACTTCTGGACATCTGGTAAATGATTTTCATGCACTATATAAATTTAGGCAACTGAATGATGGGAATTTTAATATTTATTAGCCATTACATCCATAATGAGCTACATTTTACCATCAGCTGGTCATTATTCATACATACATGTAACTTAAGCAATTATTTGAGTATCTAGAGAAAAAAAACAACTATCAACATATTCACAACAGACATACACAAGTGAAATTTTTGAAAGTTTCAATAGCATCCTATTTTAATCAATAACAAATAAACTTCAGTAGTTTATTCGTTAGAAATTTTATGAAAAGCATCACATTACAAAAAACTTTTAAATTTAAGTGACTGCATGCTTAACTATATTTATGGGCAACATTGTAAAAATAGGAAGATCACTTATTAGTGAAATCACTTTTTCTTACTTCAAAGATCAGGCAAATAGAAAAATACTCGTATTTTATTCAATCGATGTACTAAATGGGGATGTGATGACCACGAGAGGCTGAAAAAATATCCAAACAATAACTTTGTAAAACATACATCATTTATATAAATAAATAAAATAAAGATATATATATATTTTATATTTGGTTACATAATACTCAGTAGCATTAATTAATGACACCGTAGCAAGAGACGAAAACAGAACAATGTACTTCATTCTTATGAGTTACATATGTACATATTTTTCACACTCATCTGACTTGAAATTAAACCCACACAGTCCTATTGCACACACTGAAAACTCCTCAGTGCAAAACCAACCGTCAACATTGAGCAGAGACGTCACAAAATTAAAAAAATTTAACCGCACCAAAATTTGTGAAACAATCAGTGAAAGGTGTGAATCACAATTTCCATAAAATATAATCTAAATAAAAGATTCATCTTAATATCCAAGGCTAAGAAATTTTTCCTGCTGCTCTACTTCCATTTATCACTCCCAAGCATTGAATGAATGACAATTATGAGTGGGGAAAAAACAAGCTCACACTTCTTCTCTGGACTCATTCCTTCTCCAACTTCACAGATTAATGAAAAATGCACATCCACATCTTAAAGGAGAGAAAAAAATATTCTTCACAACTAATTTTGTGTCATGCACACACATTACGAAGCATTCCTCATTGACTCCAAGCACCTGAGAGAGCATAAGTACGCCAGCATCAATGGTTTTTGGGACACTGATGTCCTCACCACAGATATTGCAATGTTCCTGGGTTCGACTGAAATGAGCATTTTCAATTTGGACTCAAAGCATGGACCTCCGCAGACGCAGAAGTCAGCATGGGAGAGGTAAGACACTAACTGGTAGGGGATATCACTCGCTGTTGGCTGCAGGCTGAAAGAAAAAAATTGAGAGTTAGATGTTGCAGACCATTTTATTACTTCATGTGGGATATCATTTTTCAACACCACTGCAAGTTCTGCGAAAGTTGGAACGGTCTTCATTGATTTTAATTTCATCACTACCTCATTAACGGAAAAGGGAATGTTATGAAGAAGGTGTAGGAAACAGGGCCAAGCAAAGTGACAGCATTTCTTAATTGAGAGCACATCAATATTTCTTTCCTGTCAACCAAGTGGATATGGATTCATGGACCAATATATTCGAGGTTCAATAAAATTGGTTAGGAATCTGCCTAATCATTTTAAAAATTAGAAGCGAATTTCACTCCATCCTAAAAAGAAAGACTTTTACTTTTCCACTGATTTTATTATGTGGTACAATGTGTTTCACAGACTTGCGGCATCATCAGGTACCTGATTATGCCGCAAGTCGGTGAAATGCATTGTACCATATAATAAAATCTGTGGAAAAGTACAAGTCTTTCTTTTTAGTATGGATATTAAATACTTCCACGAAGTGAAGCCTGAACCAATAGAATATATTATTAGCAAATTTCACTATTCAAGAGGAATCTATTTGCATAATAATGATACATTTTATTTGCGTTTAGATCATATTACAAAATTACCTGATGGATGGTGTATATAAGTAATATTAGGCACGTCAAAAAGGAGTAAAATGCATACAGGCTCAATCGTGAGACAAAATATGGTGCTAACAATTACAATAAATGTAGTACCAACACACATGCACATTATATGTAACAAACACAATAATCCATTCAAAATCACGGAGCATTTATATAAATTAGACAGAGCATGGCTATAAACAATAAGTATGGACTCAATGATCAGGAATATATTAGAGATATTCGTCAACCAAGTATAACATGTCACATAGTATAACCATAAACACAGTAATCAACCCAAAGGTTGGTTTGGTAGGTGATGGTAGAGTTCAAACAGTACTTAGCCCTATACGGCGCGTGAAAATTCACACATCAGGGCAGGTGGGCCAGTTACTTTCCCTGTATCGGTTATGGTTTCCCAGAAAGATCTGGTACCCGAAAAATCACATTAGCTTGGGTGGAGCTGCAGGTGCCCAGAGTGCCTTGCCTGGGAATCAAACCCGGGACCCTCCAGTCAGTAGTCCAACGCTCTACCCACTGGACTACCGCGACCCATAGTCACATAGTATATTTATTCTTAATTTTTTTAAATTTTTATTTTAAATTTTTTAATTGAGTGGTTCCCTTAGTATCCTTTATTCTTTTATGTAAGATGCCCTTTCCTTGGGCCCTAACTTTAACGCTTTCGTTACAATATTGCTATAATGGATGCTGTGCCTTCTGCCAATGTAATGATGATGATGGTCAGAGTTAAGGGATTAGTTGCTGATATTTTCATGCACGAGTGTGGCGGAAACTTTAATTCCTGGAATATATGCCTCGATGGTGCATTATGATGTTTCCCAGTGATTATTATGATGGTTTTCTTTTGAATTTTAAATATGGTCAGAGAAATGGCAGCTGAGCTCCAAAATTTTACACTATATGTTATATTTCAATACATTTACCCAGAGTATAAAATAAGTAGTGGGGTTTTACTTATAGTCTCATGCAGGACTCTTAATAAATAGCAAGTGGAACTGAGCTTATGCTGAAGGGTTTTTACATTTGAATCCCAAGAAATATTTGCAGACAAAGAAATACCAAAACATTTACACTCTGTCACTTGCTCAATTGTAGCTGGAGGAAAACATGGCCAGTAGAACAGGGGAGAGGGCTGTAACAGTCCCGTGGATTGCATGTGGCAGAGTGACTGAATATTGTGTACAAAATAATGAAATGGTCAAAGTAGTTGGTACAAAAGAAGAAGAATTATGTTAGTTACAGAAGCTTTCACAAGGAGAGAATTTATGACATGAACGCTAAAGCAAGGGTGCTAAGGAAAGGCCTGTTTAAACTTAGATATGTAGTGTGGTTATGTATGGCACGGAAACATGGTCATTGAAACAAAATGATTGGAGACTTTTGAAATGTAAGTGTGGAGAATGATGGAGAAGGTGAAGTGGACAGAAGGTGAAGTGGACAGAAAGTAAAGCAAATCAGGAAGTGCTAGGCATGGTGGGTGAGGAGAGAGGGGATTGCTGGGAGAAATCACAAGGAGACTGCAAAAATGGATGAAAACCATAATGATTGGCATTGGGATGTTGAAGACTGTGAAAGAGGGGATAATGTTGGGAACATGAGGAAGGGGCAGGAATAGGATACGGATATTGGATGGAATGAAGGGAGGAAGGAAGCATACAGAGATGAAGGGGGGTTTTCTGCAGTGTAGGATGTTGGGTTGGGTTTTGTTTGTAGAGGTAAGATATTTATTTGGTAGTTGTGTCCCTCCACAAACTAACTTAACCAGCAGATTACCTATAATAATTATAATAAATTGACTAGGGCATCACTTAAGTGGAATTTAGCACTATTCATAGTTGACAATGAAAAATATTTTACAGTTCAGCACGATTTCATAGCAAGCAATAGTTTTAACATATATACAGAGCCATTTTCAGGGTTAAAACATTTTTGATGAAACTGCATTAAGTATTTCATTTTTCCCTATGGAGAATTTAGCAATACCAACTTCATAATGAAAGCCTTAAATACCTGCAGTCAATAAACTTTTCTTTTTAATTTAAATAAGGTTTAAACAATTGTGCATAAATTCCAAATCCAATTCATTTATTAACATCCAGAGACCATACACACAAAATATAATAGAAAGAAATAAATGCAAAATGCCAACATAAAACACAAAAGTTAATAAGACAATGTAGATAGTTTAAATTTTCTGGTGGTTCACCAAGAATATATCTCCAATCTAGTAATAATGCTTTATCAACATGAAATTTTTCAATTTGCTCTTAACTATACAGATATATTTTGAGGATTGTTAGGGAGTTAAATATTTATTTTAGTTCCCACTGTTGAAGTGCTTTTGCAAGAGATCTTTGTCCTTTAGGGAATGACATGTACACATATAGAGAATTTCTGAACTTCTTAGATTGCCTGTGCCATTGGAAACCAAAATTGAATCTAGTAGTGAGAGGATCAGAACTAATATTTTATTTGAGAGGCCAAGTCTGCCAATATTATGTTGATTCTTCATTGTTTCCCCGGCGCCAGAATTCAAATAAGAGATCACCATCTCTTTTAAATACTTCTCTCTTTCTTGACCAATGGGGATCCCCCCCACTCCAGTTGTATCAATAATGATACCAACACACACACTCATTATAACCTATTTAGAAAACTCAAAAAATCCTCTGAATAACTTAGAGGATTTTCTTTGGACATTATCTTAATGCCAACAAACTAATTTCTCATCCAACTATTCCTCCAATGTTTTCTGGATAATCTCCATTTCATTGCTGTCAAAATGAAATAGCATATGTCAGCTGAGTTTGTATTAGTTTCACAAATATCCCTTACAGTAAAGTTTCCCTAAGGTGGAACTGTATTTTTCTAACCTAGTTGCTCCAGTCAAGGTGAGACATGTGAGTAGTTAAGTGGAAAGTATTTGATTTGTATTACTTGGCTTGATTCAATTTATTCTTTACATGATGCCATCTTTCTGACTGCCTCTATGAAGTTCCATTCTCCCCTTGATAGCAGCCCAACAAGCCACCACAAGGACACATGAAATGGGGTACTCTGACATCATCCACAAAAATATAAAGAACTAAGAGTAAGGGTTTCCCTATCTTTGTTTTTTGTTTTCTTAACATATGTACAAGGAGAGAACAAATTCTCGCATCTATCTGCTAAATATATTCTCTCCAATTTTTTCCTTATCATTCCAACTGTCAATGTAGTTCAGGATTGCTCGTAATGATGTTAATAAAACTATCACACAAGCATTACCTTGCAAAGAAAGTGCTATCAATTAATTATGCATTATGTAGAATAAATAAGAAGTAGAACTGACCAAGGAAAGGGAGCATCGGCAGGGCAATAAGGAAGAGATTTGCCAAGTAATTGGACATGGCACATCATTCAGTATGGATGTGAACCATGGGACCATTTGGAAGAGAGACATAAAGCACTTTTCAGGTGAGGTCATTGTGAAGGCTGGATTAGATGAATTGAGGAGGATAGGTATGAATTCGGGAGGAATGATTTATACTGAAAAGCATGAGACAAAGAGGGGATGGCACATCATGAGGATCTACCTTTTTTTGTAGAAACTTCCAGTGAGCCCCAGGCAGGTTTCTTTGGCATGTATTTTCTTTAATACCTTTATCAATATTTTTTAACAGGAGTTTCAAATATGCAGAGAATATATATTGAATTTGGGGTCAAACAAGAAGATTACCTGTACAGAGAGAATTTCTTTAATTTCACAGATTATCATGAATGTTTCATTTACATCAACTATGAATGCCACTATTGTCAGGAAAGTTATTAAAATCACATTATGACATGGAGATATTAAACTGCAAAACTAACTGTAACTAGTTAAACTGAAGGCTAGTTTGATTGACCGGAGCTCATCATATACTAAGCTCTGAATGCCACGTAGAATTCAGTAATGTATTGGTTAATAAGGGGGATTTTTTGGGGGGAGTTTTTTCTCTGGAAGATATGTTGGTAACAGAAAAATCACAAAAATGCTTTAGCTACTAGGGAGATAATTCCACTAAATAAAGCCTGAAACGGTTTCCTCTGTTAACGTTCTAGATGTTGGGCTGGACATTTTCCATTTCTTTTCCAGGATAATTTGGCATCAACCCAATGAGGGATTCAATGAACATATTGACAGATTTAAAAAAGAGAACTCGGGAGAGAGACATCTTTTTCACTTTCCCCATCCATCTTTCCTCTTTCCCAAGCTGTATTCACCCCGGGAAACACATCTGGGTCTACCTAAGCCATTATATGACAAGGAGAGAGAGAGAGAGAAACTTAGGTAAGTGAGAGGCTGGGAGATTGTTTTTGGTTGTCTTCTGTTTAATTTCACAGTAAGGGATACGGATACATGGACTACAAGATCCACTAAAGATGGAAGTGAACCACCTGAAGCTATCAAGAAAAGATATCGAATAACTTCATTCCATTTTGGACAAATCAACCAACTAACTGTTCAAATGACGCCCCTCGTCTAATCATACCAATCTGGACACTAGAGGAAACCCACAGGCATATATATACATTTGGACCCCCCATAAAGGAAGGGCCAGACATACAAATAGGTCCCCATTACAGTATGCAGAGATTTTAACATCTCATTAGTACCTTCATTAAAGATTTTATCTACAGCTTACTTAGAATAGCTACCTTTTAAGCATTATGCCCTCAACACTGGCTGCCATTCAGAGGAAGAGATGAAACGTGAACTTACCCCACTGAGACGACTTTTCGAGCAGCCCATTCCCTAAGAGTCGGCACACCAAGAGCCGCTGAAGGAGACATACCATCGGGCCACAGGTACCTTGGAGTGTGAACGAGAATCTCCATTGGAGGGTTGTTTGATAAGTCTATGGCTTCCAACTGAATTTTTTTGAGACTGCCTGGCAAGCATATCAAATAATTGTTTGAAACAGAGAGGAGTCTGCAGAAAAATGAGAGAGATGACCTCAGGGATGTGAACAAAAAAATTATGAAAGAACAGACACCAAACATTTGAGAATTCATACATTCAATACATCCTCCTCCCATAATTTCTTTCTTTCAATTTACCTGAGATTGAACATTGTACCCAGGCCAGAGGGCAACAGTGGCAGTGCATTATAATCCAGCTTCAAGTTCAACAAAGCTTTTAATTTGCAGATAACATCAGGTACTTCCTTCAGCTGGAAAATAAAGGAAAAACTTTGTAAACACTCATGGAAATACACAAACGACATACTAAGGAAAACCCATTCATTTCTTAAGTCTTGTCATTAAGAAATTCAGAGGTAGCCAAAAATTTGAGGATGCAGACCTCTTGGAAAGATGTTTTCCTCACTTCTCATTAGAAACTGAAGGACCATGACAGCTCTTTGTTCTTTAGTTTTTTTAGTGTTCTTTTGTAGATTAGTTCTTTGATGAGCATTGCTTGGTTTTGGGAATATCTGACATTTGTATCTCATTTAAAGATGGAATTAAGTATTTCTCTTTGGCTGACATTTCCTCAAGGATGGTAGAGTAATTATGAGAATCAAATTACATTATTTTGTCAATGCAAGCTATTTAGCAGGTTTTAATGGAGCAAAGAAAATCCACATTAAGTTTTAGAAAACACGTCACAGATGTACTTGCTTGATCATAATCAGAGTCTAAAAAAATCATCTTATGATAATATTGTTTAACACATATACAAAGAATTAACAGCAATACTGATTATGTTTCTGTGATCTCCAAATTAGAGGATAGACACACTGAGGGAGAGTTGAGGGTGGAAGGCTGATGCGCTAAGCAGAGGGAGAGTGGGAAAAAGCCTAACTATTTAATCATCTGGCAACTGAAACAAATATTTCGGTTCCAAAATATTTTTCTACATTTGGAACTCAGCTAATTTATACACCACTCTGTTCAGGGAATTTATAGCAAAAAAACCTCATTAAAAGTTAGGATTTATGAGTAACAAACTATATTCCACTTCTGTCTTTGCAAAGAGAAATAAAAAAATGTTGAGAACAAGTACTAATACATATTTCCCAAAGTTATTTGGAAGGTCACACATCTGTTTTCTTAAAAAACCAAACCATAAAAATGATTTGTTTAACATTGTGGTTTTTAAAAGAACTATTCTTTCAAATTAAAAAGTTTTTTTTACTAAGACCATCAGTGTTGTCCACTGAACCCATGTCCAACATACTCTAATATTAATAACACGAATACTAGCGCGGGAAGTCCAAATATTTAAAATTCCACTGGATGAAACTCTCTGCAGAGATGCATAGGTGGACATGTAGAAGTAAAAATATTCCGCAGGTAAACACCTTGAATGCTTAACCACCATTAAATCATATCAATCAATGTAGAAATTATGGATTTAACATTTCATATCTTCTTGTAATGAGATTTTTACATGCAATGCTTGGACTATTAATGAGCGATACTTCACCTCATTGTATGAGAGATCCAAAAATGTCAGTGTGGTAATGAGGTTGCCCCCAATCCACGCCCATTTTTCATATTCTGTTGGACTCTGAAACAAGAATATACATGAGAAGAAACATTTTCGTTGCCTCCAGTTTCAAAAAGGAAAATACATATATATGTATATATATATATAAACATATATATATATATATATATATATATATATATACACATATGTTTATATACATATATCAAAAAATATTTGTATGTGTATATATATATACATACACACACACATATTACATAATAGACACGATATATATATATATATATATATATATATATATATATATATATATATATATATATACACACACACACACATAAATATGCAACACCAAAAAACATAAACATTGATCCACTTTCACCTCTCACTTTTTCCAAAGTTACTTAAAAATCCATGCTTGATAATGAATTTTTTCATCTAGTTATTAGCACAATTACAGAAAAGAGGAATTCAAAACAATAAAAATCATAATTACTGAATGCTGCGATGTCGATGAAACTCCATTCGCACAGTCTCCAAAAGAATTGTGGGCCAATCTTAGCTCTCGCAAGTTGCGTAGGAGATTCAATTCCTTGGGTAGAGAGCTCAAGCGATTACCAGTAAGATCAAGTATCCTCAGCAAAGGGAGTCTCGTTACTTGCCGATCAAGACATGTTAGCTGCAGTCGATTGATCTGTAAGATCCAAATTGATGGCTTGTTTTAACAGCAGTCAGTTCATCCAAAGGACTAAAAATAACCCATGATAACAACACTTTCATAAATTACAGGCAGTGTACTCATGCGATAATTTTTGGGCAGTTTCCAAAGAATGTCAATGTATTGCAGAATTGAAGTCAAGCACATGAATAAACTATAAGGATTCAGGCTTCAATTTGTGATAGTTTTATATGTATCCACTTCTGAAGAACATGAACAAACAAGGCACCATAACAGTCCATTTTACAAAGATTATTATCATTCCAAAAACTTTTTAATAATACCTACACAAAACTAAATTCAGTCCCAGACTTTAATTTGTATTTCACATTCAGGAAAAAAGAACATACAAATAAATCAACCAATTATTTACCTTTTGATCTAAAATCCAAGCAGATACCCTAAATGTTCAAATGTCATGAGATCCTTTCTTGAAGCTTAAAGTCAATCTACAGGTCCTCCTTGATTTGCGCAAATTCTACTGATGGTAATAAATTACCCAGTACTTGTCACTTGTCTACATTACATGGTGCGTGAATTTGAAATCTTTGCATTGCATTTAAGAGGACTTGACCACCAAGTTGTAGCTTTTAAGAAATGAGATGGTTCAAAAATATGTTAACAAAACCAAACAAGTGAATAATCTTATAAACTGAAAAATCACAGTTTCACTTGATGCAAGACCGTGCATTGCCGTTATAACAATTGATTTAAAAAAAACTTCAATTACTTTCAATGTGTACTTTTTAATACCATTTCTTTCTTCAGCTCCTTACTAATTACTCCCTTCCTTTACGTGCTTGAATATTTCAATTCCCTTCCTTTATTCCATTCTTACCAAATGACTTCTCACTCTTCAACAGACCCCTTTCCTTTTCACTCAGTCAAAGTCATCCACCACTGTGAAGCAGTAAAACTACAAGATATTCTTAGTTACAGCATAATTACAAGAGGAAAAAACCCAACTACAATTGAAAAACTTGGCCACAAGCAATTAGTACATCATGCCATCAGTTTTATTGCTTCCTTGATTCAATCCCCACTGACTGTACAAACTGACATCTTCAAGTCTACATATTTATTCTTTCTGCCATTTTTTGTTTCATGTTCCTCACAATATCCCTGATAAGATTAACCCTTCTTATATTCAGAGTTTTAATTGATTTTTTAAAATTCTTCTAATCTTCGTAAATAATTCAATCTGTTAACTAGATCTCTGTAATTTTCCCATAACACCACACTTCCGATGCTGTTAATGCCTGTGACTCACTAGCACACGAAACTTAAGATTTATCGCTCATTTGTTGTGGATAATAGAATATAATAGGCAATGTTGAATATCCTTGACTTTCTTAATTTCTGATTGCTTTGTCCAGATTTAATTACATTGCCTGGTCTTAATATAAGTTGTTGAATACACTTCCACAATTTTAAGAGACTCTTCGGTAGCTAAGGATAAGAAGCATTTCATCCCAATCATCATCAAATGCTCTTCCTGGAGACAGAAATGCTATACATAGAACTTTTTCATTCTTTTAACCATAAGTAACATAGGCTTACAATACACTCCTAATATTCCTAAATCGACAAAATAGTTTGCTCCAGGAAAACAAAACTAAGTTTGTCTAATGATAAACAAAAATGCTACAGAAAGTGGAAACATCTCTGCAAATGTGGAACAAGATTCCAAAATCTTTATAACATTTTCAGAAATATATTTTCAATAATCCAAACATGTAAATTCTGTTCTATAAGTGTGTCCATATTGGACTTCCCAACTTCTGAGAACATTAAAAATACCTGATTGATACCTTGTCAAAACAGAAGAAAAATTGTTATTTTGAAAATGAAATGAAAGAGCTATTATAAAAAATTACAAAATTTATTATATCTGAACTCGAAAATAGTTTGAAAAATTCTTTTGATTCATACCATCATCATTAAGCTCCTCACATATTTACAATGGAAAGTAAGTATGGCACCATGGATAGTAAAAATAAAGTTCAACAAATATCATTAGATAATTTTAAACTATTAAAATTAATAGCACGTCTACGTGAAATTTTAAAGGGGTAATAACAATGCAGCGATTTCCTCTGTTAAAAAACTTAACTTGACTTTGATATTTAAAATTCTAAGTTGTACTAATTAAGCTGGGTATAAAGTTTTTATATAGGAACATTATTTATTGAGAAAAATCATTAAAAATAATGACCTGGTAGACATTTTGTGAAAAGATCACAATTTTAACCAATGACAAAATGGTAATTGATGAGGAGGGCACCAGCATTAGAATATATATTCAGATTCACAAGGAAAAAAAGGTGGAAGGATAATCTTTTAAAAGGAAAATCAATTGTCACCCATTCTTTTCTTGAAAAAATATTTCTTGCCATAAAATAATATTTTGGAACTAAAGCAGATGGGCACATGACCTTATTTTCCAAGATTACTCATATCCTAATTATTTATATTATATTACTTAAGTTATTTAAAAGTTTTAAGATTGTTTGATTGATGAGTGGAATACTTTTATTTTAGGGAGAAAGTCAACCTTGGTTGGAAATTCATGGAAATGGAAGAAGTTTGATTGGCTACAAAATGAATTCAAACACAGTCAGATGAGTAAAATTTCATTAAGTGACTTCACACAATGGTGGAATAAAAGATGTCAAGTTTCATTCAATCAGATACCCAAAATGGCAGGCTATCAAAAATTTCTTAGGGTCAAAATGACATTGAATCCACACTTGAATATTTGGGGTTTTAATGACAAAACTTAAAAATTTCTCGACAGATGTCTTTGTAAAACTTCCTAAAACATTTTATTTTAAAAGTAGCATAAAACATGCACTTTGCAAGGGACAGTGCAAATTCTTAATTGATAACTTTCATTAGTACTTCCTGCCTTGCCAAATCGAGCCTTACAGTTCATTTCAGCAAGATAACTGACTTAACTTAGCTCCATGGTCTGGGTGGTCAACATGTATGCACTGATATTTTCTCACCAACCATATCACTTGACTTTGTCCCGATTACCATGGTTAGTGGTATCAGAATAAGCAATAAGTGGAAAAATAAAGGCAAAGAAAAAGATGTTTCACCGACTCTACTGTTTGGCAATCACACAGTTGTTTATTCTGAAGCTTCTGGCAATTTATGACTGAAGAATAATTAGGGAATAAATGAAGCAGTTTTGGGCAAAATTGGTGCCTAACTTTGGAATTTAATCATTGGGCTTAGTTCTACCAACTGGCATGAGGAGGCATAAAAGATTACATTATCCATACATTATGGTACATAAAAACACAATTCCTTTGCTGCAAAAGATTGGCTGAAAATAATTACTTAGTGTTAATTTATACAGTATAAAACCCACCTGCAGCTCTTCTAGGGTTTTTGGGAATCCAACAATCGAGGGATAGTCTGAGCGTTTGGTGATTTTCATGGATCTTTTGATACTAGCCAACAGCTTGGAAGCAGGGGAAACAACACTGAGCTGTGGTTTGGACTTGCCCACTTCTCCAGAAGCACAATTATTCTCTTTGAGGCGTCCTGCCTCTGACTTAGATGAACCACCATTTTCTGGTTTGCCTGTTGAAAACAAAGTCCTTCTGATTAAATAACCCTAAGAACCACGTTACTTACGATATTTATTATTCCAGTCATGCAAAATCCATTAATGGGTGCATATATTATGAATAGGCTGGGTGAAAAATTTTAAAAACCCATGGTTCAGCCCTTCCCTTCGTTGATTCACCGGCAAAACCGCTCCAACCCAATTTTAAAAAGAATTATATTCTTAGGAAAATTATTGTATACAAATTATTAGGAAAACAAAACAAGGGTCAAATCCTACACCATATCATGCAATTTATCACTGTAAACACACACTAGATATTAACTTAAAACTTGTAGGCGACAAATACGTTTAATTAGCCTAGTTGCAGAATTAATTAACGAAACACTACTGGTTAAAAGAATGTATTATACCTTCCATAATATTTCGTAGAAGGCGCAGAAAACAGTTTAACTGAATAGGGTCGGCAGATCGAACACATAAGTCATGAGGTGGATTGCGTAGGCGAATAGTAGCTTTACCTTCCGACATAAAACGAGTGAACAAAGCTTCGACATTTCCAGAAGCCTGAAAGACAATCATTATGGGCACTATATGCATGAATAACGACAGCGTATCCAAAGAGTGTCTGCAAGATTGATTATTCATACTCTACCTTGTACTTATTTCCTGTTTTATTTTGAGCTGTTTGGTGTAACAGAAAAATATTTTCAGACTTGCTATTCAATTTCCCAATGCCTAAGGTTGATTTTACGGCACGCCTACTACCAATCATATTTTGAGACGGTAATAGGCGATTGCTGATTTCTACATCACAAATTATCTTCATTTTCAGAAATTGATTTGGTTGAAACCGACTGAATACATTCCCCTTATTGGGGACAAGTCACAAGGAATAAAATTTCGTCTCTTAGTTTGTTCACCCGAAGTCGCGGTATTATTTAGCTGCCATCTATAATATTTTACCAAGAATAACGCCGTGCGAATAGGGTGGCGCGAAAATAGAATTCAAAACGGTTGCCTACAAAAGTTTGACATCTTTTATGTATGTATTATTATTGGTCGGCTTTCATATTTATTCAAAGAATATATATATATATATATATATATATATATATATATATATATATATACATGTACATGTCTTATTTATAAGTCTGCTCTTTTTGTAATTTCTTTCTCTAGGGGTGATTCATCCCCTGCATATTTGTCAATCCTTCATAGATTTTCTTTTCCTCTGATTTACATTTCTATGTGGTTATTACTCATACTTTTGCCGTCATTTCTGATCATATTTAGCACAAATCCAATGCATATGTGTATCCCGCTTTCCATTTTGGTTTAATAATACAGTCTTTATTAGAAACTAGGCATATATAGCTGAATTCATTGGTCATCTTTCAAAGAGATACAATTGAAGTCCTGAAACGATACTACTCTAGTTAAGTAAATACTTCCAATTTACAGAAAACACGCTTTATTTGAACACAATTAACAGGATACTGTTCTCAAAAAAAATTTGATGAGCAAAGAGGGATGCTGGCTAAATACTAGAGTATGATAAGACCTAGGTGTGAACATCACATGGCATATACTTAATAATTGCAGAGGTTGCCTATCAAATAGAGGCCATTCAGACAATCCTAATTGTGCATGACTTGCAGAGTTTACAAAAATGCATTGAATGCTTGTATGTGTGTGTGTATGTCATCATTCATTTGAACATTAGTACACAATGGAAATTTGCTGATATTTCTCTCCGTATAACTGAGAACTCTAAAGACAGATTGAGAGTAGAGAGAGGGTGCCTTGGTGGCACCCATTGGTGAAAATTGTTGCCTGCTGTGATCCTGTGCCTAAAAAATTATAATGCAAGGAATTTCTCTTTTCTGCAATGTAAATAGTTCCTGATCCCAGCCAGTTGTCCCCATAGTCTGAGGATGGTTAATATGGAAATGAAAGAATGCATAATGTGTTGGTAACCGATTTTCTTGTGGCATTTGGAATTTTAGCTTTCCTAACACATAAAGGGCTGTAGTAAGCTTTGCCCTGGATTCGGAAGTGTTACAAGACAAATCTTTTTCTAGATGGAAGCAAAGTTAATTTGGAGCTGCATTGGAGGTGAAATGACGGCAGAGACTAAAGGGGATCCCTTGGGGTTTTTTCCAGGTTTAAATCAAATTTATTGACTCAGGACCAAGCCAGCACCTAGTTTATAAGTACAAAAGCCAGAAAGTTGCAGTCAACAGATTGTGTCATTTAATATTATGTTGACATAATAATAATGATACATTTTATTTGTCAAGCGATCAAGTTGTTAAAACGGTTACAGTTGATATAGGACACATCAGGGTAAAGTAACAAAATACCTGCAATGGATACAAGACACATATCAAGCATTATTAAGAAATTAAGCAATTGAATAAAACATTTTTAATTTTAAGAACCTAAGTAGATTTACTTTAAAATCAGCCACACTTTTTTGGGTCTTAATCTCAGCTGGGAGTTCATTATAAAGTTAAAGGCCAATTAAATTTGGGCCAACACCTGCATTTTTTGTACGTATATATAAAAAGTGCAGCTGCTCATTCTGCCTTGTAGTATATTTATGGATATTGCAATTTTTCACATACTCAGATTTCTTTTTGTATGTACTACTGCATGAAAAATATAAATACATGGCACTGGCAATACATCCAGTTTATTAAACAGGGGACGGCAAGGGGCATTGTGTTTTGCAAAACTCATGAGCTGAATGGCTCTTTTTTGGACCCTGAAAATAGCCAAGGCCTTAGATGATACACCCCAGTAAAGGATACTATAGGCTATGTGAGAATAAAATTCTCCATAGTATAGTGCACAGAGAACAGCTACTGAAGCAGTGGATCTAATAGACCTTATTAAAAAGCAGGCTGAGGTTAACTTTCTAGTTAAAGTATTTATGTGTGAATCCCAAGAGATTGGAAAATTGATGTTGAAACCTAAAAATTTGGTATTTTGTACCTGTGGGATCACCTTCCCATCAACTTCAATAGAAAGTTCTTGTCTTGCTTTATTTTTATTTGCAAAGTATATTAGGTACAACTTTCCTATATTCAAATCTAGGAAATTATTGTGACACCAAGAGAGTAAGGTGTGACTAACCTGTTTACACTTACCTATCAATTCATGAAAAGTAGGCAATACAAGAATAATGCTGGCGTCATCAGTATATAACAAGGAGGTAGCACCATTTATATGTTGAAAACTATCAACAAGGTCATTTATATAAGAAAGAAACAAGACAGGCCCAAGAGCATAGCCTTGAGGAGTACCTTGATTAAGGACCTTACTTGGGGAAAAAAAAGATGCACAATTTTTAGAATTAACCACGTATTTATTTTATCAGATATGTAGGATTTAATCCAAAGACTAGGTATGCCACGAATACCCATCCTGTTGAGTTCTTTGATAAGTATTTGGTGGTCAACACAGTTGAAAGATTTCGAGAAATCGAAAAACATTGCAGCAACTTCCATTGTTCTTATCTAGAGCATTTAAAGTCTGGGTTATTAACTGATAGTTGGCAGAAGATGTAGATTTATGCCTCCTAAAACCATGCTGAGATGGTGAAAGGAGATTGGAAACCTCTAGGTAAGAAATTAACCTAACATAGAATGCCTTCTCAAATATTTTGCTGAATATTTTGGTTCAGCAAAGGAATTGGACGGTAGCAGTTAATGTCATGTCTATCGTCCTTGTTTTTATAAATTGGAATGACTTTTGACACCTTCAGAGGAGATGGAAACACTCCTAATCGGAAAGATTCATTCAAAAGACAATGAAGATGCTGCATAATGAAGTCAATAGATTGCTTAATGATGTAACTGGGAATTCCATCAAAACCAGAGCTTTGTTTTGTACCTAGATTCTTCACTATATTTTTCAGTTCAAATTATGTGAGGGGATAGAGAAATAGGGACTTTGAGTGGGTAGCAGCAATGGCTTCTAAATTAGGAGAGTTGTTCTGCTTAGCAATAGAAGAAGGTTAAAAGTGATCTGCAAAGCTATGGGCAAGTTTGGATAAGTCTGATTTAATAATTACTGATGAATCATTAATCTGAATGTGAAACTACTTCCTGGGTTTGTTTCTGGAGGTATTAATAATTTTCCAGATTTCTCTAGATTTATTGTCAGAGTTTATGATCCTATGGTCATTAAAAAAACGTTTAGCTGACAGTAAGATTTGATGGTAATGCTTTTTCCTTTCAACATATTCAGTCTTAAGTTTGTTATTAATTTTACTCCTAGAAATGGCCAGCTCTTTAGCATATTGACCCATGAAACATATTTTATTACTTATCCAAGGTTTACACTTAGAACACTTGGTTCTTTATTTGTACTGAACAGGAAATGTCATGTTAAAGTAGCGTAGAAATTTAGTACCAAAATTATCAAAGCTTGCATTAAAAGAGGCAGTGTTATATACATTGTGCCACTCCTCAAGCCACAATAGATCCATAAAATGATAAATAATAGATCTATTGAAAGATTGAGTGTCATCAACCATGTCTGGCATAAATGTCATTTTAACATTTACCGTGCATAGTAGCAATGGTGACTGCAGCGTATTAGTCATCATTTGTTTCTTATTTTCTGCTACCATTGAGCAAGTTGTAGATGGATTTTCCAGGTTCGTTGTTAGTAAATTCATCCAGATTCTGAGGCTTCTCTAAGGGTTAACTTTATTCTCCTCAATTGAAATAGAAGGGTTGGGGTGGTGGCTAGTGTAATTGCTTCCTATCCAGAGGGTTCGAATCCTGGAGGTAGCAAATATTTTTCAGTGGTATCCTGATCCCTACCTGAGGTGCTTTGTGGAGAGCACTTTGAGTGAGTGTGCCTGTCAGTCAGATGGGACATTAAACTGTGTGACCCCTTGGCACCTATCATTAAGAATAGGCTGATGCCGGGTTTCTCCCTCTCCACTCTTCTTTCCTTTCCATCCGTCCCTAATGGTGCAAATGACATCAAATGTCAACCGCTTCCCCTAATGACTACTACTAATTGAACTAGAAATGTACAATGGCTGGAAATGTACAGTAATTATGGGTGATTAATATCTTTGATTTCTCCAAATTTTTATTGAAAACAAGGACATGTAAGAACCTCATCTCAGAAATGAGCAATAGTTATTAGAAATAATCACATTTCTGTTGATTTATGGAACATGGAGTTCACGCTTAGAACTTTTTAATATATTGGAAGCTTTGGTGACTCCATTATATCCTTACATATTCAAAAAATACAGTAGAAAACTTGACTTGAAGTGAATTTATTTGGAAATTTAAGGGCAGCAATGAGCACCAATATAAAAAATAAATGTAATTATGATTTGATGTAGCTCATATCATCTCTCAGGGAAAATTTCTTGGAACAGAATGAATTTAGCGTGGAAATATCATACTCATCATTAGCTTATGTTGGTTTAGTTTTGAAATAAAAAACTACATTTAATGATTACATTAATGCATAGCTGTACCTTTTCTTCTCATGTTTATTTGCACATGTCTACTTGCATATTCTTTAGGAAAATAATTGTGAAATTTAATCGGAATCTATACAAATCTATCAAATACCTTTCAGTTCAGCCTTATTTAAAGTGATAATTTTTGTGAAATATTTAACTTATGTTTTCAAACTTTAGTTGTATATTGAAAGAGTGCAGTATTTGTAATTCAGCATGAAGAGAAGGGGAGTAATAGACTGTAATTCAAGAATTAGAAGGCAATTAGGTAGTTTTCTCTGTATACCAGATAAAGTGTTGATTGAAAGAGTAAAAATGGTATTATTAAAGAAAATCTGAGGAATATAATGTGGTTGTTTGCCTGGTACCTAGTGGTTTTATGGATCTTCTATTTGCTCTTCCGTAAATACTTGAGGAAACAGATTGTATTATGGTGTAAGAAAGGAAAGTTGTGGTTTTTATTTTAATATAGTATTTTTATAAAGAAAGTTTTATTAGAGAAGTAATGATGAAATACCAATTAGCATTTCAATTTAAAAATAAATCAAATCCTTTGCCCATACTCTGCTACTCCTTTCACTTTTGCCTAGCAAGGTTTTCGTGAGATGACGACCATGGAAGGCTTGATTCTCCCGCTTCTGGGCATGACACACGGCCCATCGTGCAGAGTCCTGTGATTGCAGGACTGATTTTCTATGTACTGTCCATCATAAAAATCATGGGATTTATAATTGAGGTGGTTTCTTGTTGCCTTCCTCAATAGTGTTGTTGACGTGACACCATCACTCAATGGCTGCCCCACTGGAGTCAGACACCTTTGCAGCTGCCTCACTGAGAAACAGACACTGTGTGGACTACCTTTCGTCTGGCTCCTAACCTTCAACCTAATTGGTATAGGTGACCTTCCACCAATTCAAGGTCATAGTCCATAGGGAGGGAAGACAAGGTGGGCCGAAGAATATAGAGAACAAGTGCGCTGGATGAAATGAAGGGCAGCGGGAAGCGTGCAAATCTATTGTTAATTATAGTGCAGGTTTTGGAATACTTATTGTTGTGTAAGGTGGTGCTTTGAAATGTAGCAGATCTATTAACAGTATTGGATCCATCAGAAAATCTACTTTGACAAATTGATTACTCTTAATTATAATATCATCGTAGAATTTTGCACATTTCTCATTGTTTTTGAATGAATATTGTAATGTTATTGACAAGTTGTGAATGATCTCATTTCAATCGGAGGAAGTAAAGATGAGTGAGCAGAGTGAATGGAATGGGAGGGATTAATATTGGTTGAGGATACGCTATTGATGAGAGATTTAGAGTGGAGAAATACACAGCCTCTTTGGGTATTGTGTGCTGGTGTGTGAAAGATAGTCTGAATTGGACCCCCTTTCCCTGACATTATTTTGTGCCTGCCTGGCAGGAGCAAGAAATCAGGAGTTTTCGGAATGAGTGAGGGAAGATGGAGGGGGAAATATCCATCATTGCTGTTGGTATACATGTAAAGAAAAGTCCCGGTGGTTACACAAGATGAGAGTCTCATATCTCTCATTGATTCTTCAGAAGTTTTCTCTGCAATGACCAAACACAAATGGGGACATCACTATGAAAAAAATTACTTCTGCAGCAAAATCAAATCCAGATCTTTAAATTATATGAAGACCGTGTCCAGCCGTTGATCACTGCTATCTTACAATTAACCCGCCTTATATATAACATACCACTCCTGGGTCTACTCCATGAAATGAAACAATATTTTTCTATGTACAGTAATTTATTTTTAAGCCATTTAAAACATATTCCTGTTGTGGAAACAGCTATTCATGTTACATACTGATTATTTTTCATATCCATTTAAAAGGGTTTTGAAAAAGTAATCCATTATGCTTGCCTTTTTTTTTTAAATTTCTTAGTAATATATTCGAAGTGATACATATTTGGTTTCCTGGTGATCTTTTGAGAAGACGGTTAAGTTAATACAATGAAATATGAATTAATGATATGTGTTGATAAGTTTTAACTTTGGATGTGATTTTATGAAGTGGTCACACATTTGAGTTTTAGCCATCGTAGTTGTCAGCTGCTTCTTGTTGGGCCGTAATTTTTGTGGCTAAATGAGGTGCTTTGAAAGTTTAATCTATTTAAAGTGATCAGATCACGGCACAGAGACTCATTGATTGATCAAAAACTGCAAAATAAACTCAATTTTCCTTCTGAGTCAATGGAGTAATAAAAGCTAAAAAGACTATGTCATCATTACAATTTGTACAATCAGTTGGAGCGATTATTATATGTAACATCATGGCCAGTAAAGTACGATTGTGAATTTGTTTTCTTTTTTTTTTGACCAGTAACTCATAGAATGAATATACACATATATAACATTAAAATTGGACTCATTTAAAAAACACCCCTAGCAATGAATTCTGAAGCATACTGTTTCAAGCATTCTAGGACATTATTAAGTACCCAAAACCATTTCAATCATTGTACATCTTTTTAATTATTTTATCCTACATATGGATTGTCTCACTTTGTCTGCATATCAACAAGAGTCAACATATCTATATTTATACATGCTTAAGATTGAATTATGACTTGGTATTGTAGGTAAGCCTCATTAGTAATGATGGCCTTTTTTTTCATACTAGGATCCATTTTGATAAATAGTGATTAACAGTAATTATTTCATGTATTACATAGTATTTAAAGCAATAATTTAGCCCACCAAAATATACTTTGCAAATGTATCATTTATGTTAATATAAATATGTAGGTGCTTTGACATCAACATCATGGTTCCATATATATTAAAAAAATAGCATTCTCTAATAATGAATTTGGCACTTAAACTCTTGTCATACAGCAATTATACCTCGTAACCAGGAGTGATAAATCTCTTAAATATCTCTCCTTCTTCATGGACATTGCACTTGATTCTTCTCCTCTGTCCCAGTGAAATACAACTTCCCATGCTAGAATTTGCAGCGATGCACCCAAGGCAGTTCTTAATTCTCACTGCATTCAAATTTGCCACATTTTTTTCCATGGACAGTGTGCCAGATCAGAGACTTTTACTTTAGGAATGTAAATTTCAGCTGAATAAATATCTTAATCTATATAATAACAGCTAATAGACACTTTAACTGTGATTATGATATGGAGATCTTTTCGGCATTGCGTACACAAAACCTTATGCAAACATAAGCAAAATATAAAATTGGTAACCTCACGTATGTATTCAAGAACCTAGTATCTTGATACTGAATTGACAACATACATATGCACATAGTATCTGTTTATACATTCAACATTGACTTTGACAGAGTGAAAGCTGTTTATACCTGTTTCTGTGAAAAAGCTGTTTTTGATCTGGTTTAGTCAAGCTGTATTAATATCTCTTCTATTGTCTTGCTGGCAATTAGCATACCCGAGTCTACCAGCGAAGACCTTAAATCTACCTAAAACAGCTAATCTATATTACCTAAATGAATACAACGAAAAGAAATGGTACAGGATAACAGATTATGGAGCTTAAACAAGCATTATGCTTGGGAAGATGTTTTGAAGCTATTAAAAAAAAAAAACTGCTTGAGGAGTTGGATACACTAAAAATGAGCATTCACTTCAAGAGGACTGAAAATTTAACATCTTATATTATTTTTAAAATGATTGCAATTTGAGGGGGACAGTTCATATCTGCAATACCACACATACATCATATATAAAAATTGATATGCTATAGAAATGGCATTCATATGCGGTATAAGAGCATTTATTGATAAATTAATGATATTTTCTGCAATTGCAACTATTTTTTGTGGTTTCACTATAGCACCAAGTTATTCGTTTGAAGAAAATTAAAAAGGAAAAAAAAAAGTGCTGGAGTGATAATGATGTTTGAGTAAGTGGAATTAATTGCGGAAAGGAATAGATAGCATTGGAATTGGAACACATCTGCCATTCATTATGTATTAATAAATATAATTGCTCTTTGTTTTCGAATAATTGAAAATTCTCTTCTTAATACACAGAACTCATGCAAATGATGCATTCCTTCAACACGCATGTTTAGAAGTTACTAATGTGCTCAGGAATGCAATGAATAAAAATGCAATGCAAATGAACTTAAATGAATATTTTGTCTATGTGTGCACTATCTTCATTACGTTCACCGTCTGTTGTGAAACTAAAACTTTAGAGCCATTATTAGATCATAGATAGATAGGGGACATGAATCACACAATTTTTTGTATTATCAACATTTTCTCAGAAATTAAGTAGAGATGCTAACTGTAATTGATTTCATAGGGATGGTATTAAGATTTTTAGGAGTGCCAGACATTGAAGCCTTTTTCTGCAACTCCTACTACAAATATTTGGTGAAGTCTTACAATCATGTTTTCTTTTTCAATTGCCATATAACATGAAATATATATATATATATTTTTTTTTTGGTGTATATTATGAAGGTTTAGTCATCCACTAATGATTTTTATCATCCCTTTTTTTGTTAAACATCGCTCAAAGCAGTGAAAGGGGATGCAGAGTTGGTGAATGTATCATGAAAACACTTAAAGAAAAAACTACGTAGCGATTAAATATTCAGACAGAATATTTTGCAATATTTTCTCCATAATGTCTTTAGGTAGAATCCAGGTGTTCTTTCAATGGAGTCCATTTTGTCAACAACTGACTCATCAGATATTTTTTTATTTTCAGAATTGGGTACTGGGTCTCATTCAATCTTTTGAACCCAATTCTTTGTTTTTAAAATACAATCTCAGTTGTTTGCCTGTTGCGGAAAATCGTCTTCCAAATCAAACGTACTCTTCAACAATGTCTTGAATATGTGTAAATGCGGGGAAGGAAAGGGTGAGGAATGATGAATGGATGTTTTTTTTCTTTTGTGTGAAAAAAATTCTTTTTTTTCTATCTCAGCAATATTGGTTTCAGGGTAATGGGAAGAAGGATAATGTTGTCCAAGTTTCTCTTTTTCTTGCGTTGCTAGTTTAAGGTCTCTGAGCATGTACTGGGGTGGTGTCCTCTCCTGGACTTGGTGAATCATCAGCCTCGTGCCTCTTTCCACCTGCAAAAGGAGGGCAAAGAAACAAGCGATAAAATGTGGTCGTCAAGATGGTGAGTTTGCACCTATTCACTACTAAACGAATATACGTTGGAGCAAGTGGTGACAACATTCCATGAATGTACACTTGCCATCTTTTGGGGGATGCCACAGTTTAGATTAATATGAAGTATTGCAGACATAAATGACTGCATTCTAAGTTTTTGAACTCACAACTCCACTCCCATGAATTTAGGCATTTGCCTTTAATAATAATATTAATAATGATATTATTAATTCTTCATAGACCATAAATATAGAGAATTAAGACTGGGTTTCATTGTATACAGATCGCAGCTCAACATATAACAAACAGGCACTGCACAAGTTTCACTACCCTCTTTTTATGTTGAAAAGAGTAAAAACAAAACAATTTACAGAGTGGTTTTTAAAAATAAAAATTCACCCAAAAAATAACATGAGAACGCTTAATAAGTAATAGGTTTTCAACCTTGTTTTTTGACCATAGCCATGGATCTAGAGGATGTAATGCACTCTGGGAATTAATTAAACAGTTTCGTCCCCGTAGCATATGAGGACGTAAATTTTACAGGAAATATTAGTTCTCTTGCAAGAGACATGTATAAAGTGCTTTTTTTTACCTTGTATCATACAAATAGACATCGCTGTTTGACTGGAATAAATGAAGGTTACACTTCATGAAAACATCTGTGCAGTATAATTACACGGTTAGAATTTTTATGAGTTTAACTTTTTCTAGTATTGAGGAGTTCAAAAAAGGACTTCTTACATATTTCTAACAATTTTGATTTTGATTGAGAAAATTTCTTGCGATTGGCTCAATGCCGAACCCCAGAAAACTATAAGATAAGTAACTTTTGAATAGATATTTCGATTAGTGAATTGTTTCCATCACTCCCAAGTGACACAGTATTTTAAGGAAATCGTACTTGGTACAAAACAGTAACTTTCTATAAAAAACTTAACGTAATATTCTCAGCTGTTAAGTAAGGATCCAATGCTGTCTCACCAAATTTCAACTCCATATTGGAGGGAATTTTATGTGTAATGCCAAATCGGCATATATAAGTATTGCAGATGTTGATAGCAAAGGAGAGTGGAGGAGAACCACGTAGAATATAGGAACCGTATAGAATATATAGGAATATAGGTATATAAGGTCATTGCCAATGTAGTTTAACACTAAAATATGTGGACAACTATTCTTTGATATTAGTTGATTTCTCAAAAAATCATATTTGTGGAAAAACTTCAGTGCATGAGTATTCATCACAGGAGTGGTTAAAATATCCTCATAGAAATGGGTACAATGTACCTAATATAATAATTTATATATATATATATATATATATATATATATATATATATATATATATATATATATATATAATTATTTCAACCACATTTTATTTCACTACGACCGGTTTCTTCATGCAAGTGACACCTTCAAGTCCTGAATCCAGGAGATGTCACGGATAATAATAATAATAATCTTTATTTGCCCAGAAGACACTGACACAGTGTAATAGATACATCAGATAAGTGTATAGGACACGTCATATGTACATATAGATGTTAAACAATGATGAAATTCAGAAAAGCATGACACAATAATAATTTTTTGCATAAAATATATTCCATATTCAGTATGGTTATTTTTTCTCCATGAATTCCATTACAGAATAAAACTGTTCTTTCCTTAAAAATGATATTAATTTCTTTTTGAACAGGACTGGATCCTTTACGTACTTCAAATCGTAAGGGAGCCTGTTCAGTGCAAGGAGGCCCATTGATTTAGGCCCCAGGGATGTATTTAAAGTCCTGCAATAAGTTTGATGCAGGTCTCTGCAGGCTCTGGTTTGGTGACAATGAACGTTGTCATTTGTCATATAATTGGATATATTACTTTTAGCGAAAATGCATACGACATAAATGTAAATACATGGAACAGTCAGAATATTTAACCTTTTGAAGAAGGAAAGACAAGGTGCATTGTAGGGAGCATTGCATATTAATCGTATTAAACATTTTTGAGCTTTAAAAATTGAATCAGAATGAGGGGAAGAACCCCAGAACAGAATACTATAGATAATTAAAGAATAAAATTCTCCGTAATAAATTGAAAGTAAGATATCAAGGCTTACAGATTTCCTAATACTTCTAATAAGAAAGCAAATGGAATTTAACCTGCTACGAAGATTGCATATGTGTTCATCCCATGATACATTTTTATTTATAACAACTCCCAAAAACTTGGATCTAGAAATTTGGGGTACACACGTTCCCCCTAGGTCAATGGCCAATGAAGCAGGGGCTTTATTTTTATTAGAGAAGTATATGAGTCCAGACTTGTCAGGGTTGAGTTTCAGAGAATTTTGTGAACACCATTCACAAAGAAGTTCGGAAACTCTAGCTGCTGTCAAGGTCAAGTTGTTTAACGATGGTGCAGATACAATTACGTTAGTGTCATCAGCATATAAAATTGGCTCGGCTCCTGGAACTGACTGCAGAACTTTTGGTAAGTCATTAATGTAAAGTAAAAATAGGATAGGGCCCAAGACTGAGCCTTGGGGTACACCTAATGTAACTTCTTTACTAGGAGAAGTAAAATTAGTACCGTTCTTAAACAAAATAACCTGTTGGTGCCTTGCGCTGAGGTAAGATTTGATCCAGTTATAAGGGATACCTCTGATGCCATAGTGTCCTAATTTGGACAAGAGTAACTGATGATGACACGGATGCAATGAGACCGGTCATACTGCAATAAAGTTTGGTCGATATCTACAAAGTTTTTCCAATTCCTCAAGGTGTGATTTCACGAGGTCAAGCCTGATGCCATTGAATTGGTTCATGAGATGTAAATTATCTGATGTACTCTTTGAGTCATACAAATTCACTGGGAAGGAGCCTTCCCTTGCTTAGTCATTCATTTACTTGACAGCCCTCTGCTTACCACTCTCCTCCTCCTCATCATCGTCATCATCATCCCTTGCTCTTGACTTCACCCGCACCACTTGGTGTTGGCGTCGTTTACCCCCTCCCATGGTGCTGCTCCCACCGCAGTGGTCCAGTTGTTGTGTGTATTTTGGACCCGGAAGGGCCCCAGGGGTACGCAGCCGTGCCTTCTCCGAGTCACCAATTCCTGTTTCGGGGAAAAAACGTTTATTCGTGGGACAAATAGAATGGGATACAGTCTCAAGGGTAAAACTTGGCAGAAATCTTTCATGTTGGGAACGTTTGAAGGAGTATTTAATGTTGTGAATTCAACATATAATAAGAAGAGAGCAGTTATGTGCAGAAATTGCAACATTAATATTCTTTCAAAATTTCCCAAATAGATGGGGTTTGATCTGATGCGCTCAATCTGACTGTCCAAATATCAAGTCATGTAAGCATTTAAAAATATGATCCTGTGTACTCTGATGCACTCTGTCCTCTGTATTTTTCAATTGAAAGCAGGAATTAGGACAAACGCAGAATAGCAACAAGTAAATAAACTGTTTTTGTAGTATTTTGCATATTTCGGATGACCCTAAAATGGAGTTCCATGTTATTCTTTAGCCTTCTTTAGTATTTATAAACCAAAAATAATCAAACGAATCGGGTCTATTAGAAGGATCAAAGAATATATTCAAAGATTTCACAGGGATTTGTCAATTAGGCCAAATTTTATGATTAAGCCAAAACATATGTTCTGAACTTGGAAAAAAGTCAATCATACTATATTTTGACTTAATATCTACAGAAATTAACCCTCTGCCAATACATAATTGTTGGAAGCCTGTGACTTGAGTGTCTTTTTTTCTGGACACCTCCGTCAAATTTCGGTGATTCCTCAAACTTGGTAGGTTATTGACAAGATGTTGCAAGAAAGGTCATCACTGACCTCCCTGAATCACTCATACGGGACAAGTTTGTGAATGAAGCTGCTGCATGTGCTGCTGAGTAAGTCTAATGTATTATCTCAGTTGAAGTTTTTCTGGATTTTCTGATTTCTACATGGTCGTTTGAAAAGTATCGGGAACAATTACGGAAAATAAGATTTACTTCAATTACAGCTACAATACCTAAAAAGTCTTCAAAGTACATCTCTTGAGTGTCGACACACTTTTGCCAGCGGCTTTTTCGCGACTCGAAGGCTTTCTGGTAGACAGTAGTAGTGGTATTTATGGGAGGCGATCGAGAGCTGGGATCATTTGTGGCTTAGGGGGATGGACAGGAAAGGATGAAGGGTGGAGAGAAACCCGGCGTCAGCATTAGTCTACACTTTGCGAAAGGCGCCAAGGGGTCCGCAACTTAACGTCCCATCCGACGGACGGCGTACTCACTCAAAGTGCCCTACACGAAGCACCTCAAGTAGGGATCGAGATACATCTGAAAAATATTCAACACCGCCGGGATTTGAACCCGGGCCCTCTGAGTGAGAAGCCAGCATGATAGCCACCGCACCAATCCCGATCCCCCCTGGTAGGTGGAAGGTCCTTTAGGGTACGCGTGCAAGCTTCTTTGGCGGCATTTAGGGTCCCATGGTGGTGTCCTTTGAGGGAGAATTTCACTTTTAGGAATAGGATATAGTGTGCTGGTGCCAAGTCGGGACTGTAAAGAGGTTGGGAAATCGTCGAGATGCTATTGCAGAAGGTCTCTGCAAGTAGACACTCGACTCTGCTCTGGGTCGTCCGTCAAGATTTTTGCGACGTGTTTAGCGCAGATCTTTCGCATTTACAAATTTTCAGCGATAATAGCGTACACGGTCGTCTTATCAATGCCAAGAAAATCTGCGATCATGCACACACTTCATCGATGGTCCCGAATTCAGCACTTAACGCACACGTCAGGAAAATATTTTTACCGATACTTTTTATACAAACCTTGTACGGTATCTCAGGTAGAATACAAGAATTATTTAATGTACCTACCCACTGATTTTTGAACCTTGAAGATGAATTATCATTGAGTGGAATTAAAGGAAAGGCAAAAGTGTTTAAAACCAATTTCAGAGCATCTGAACTCAACTGCAGGAGGATATGGATCGAGGGTCAAGGCTTCGGCCGCCGGGATTTTTAGGGCTGCACTGCCGGCCTCCATCGAAAATCGAGGTTCCGATCGTGTTTTCGTGCGGCGGTTGACCACTTAGCTTTTCTTGAAGCGCGAGTTTTGACTCTAGTATTTTTTCCGCTAGGAAGGCCTTGCTTCGTTTTGTTTACTGGTTTAAGAAGGACCTTAACTCTTGATGTGGAACTTAAGACTCCTTTTGACTTACTACAGTCAGGTGCTTGTAGCGGGAAGGGATTGTTCACGGGTGATTTTTTTTCTATCTGGAGTGCTCGTTCTTTTGGTGCGCTTTCCTTATTCACGCATGCGTACTGAATTTGATTTTTTTAAAATGCTGCGCGCCGCTTGAACACGCTCGCCTTGCAAGTTGACGGGAAGGCGAAGCTCCATACCCCGTCGGAGATCCACTTCTTCACGTTAGAGTCGCTGGGCCTCACTTCCAAAGAGATAGTGGCGATCCATTTGGAATATAATCGCTATTTCATATTCTTGAAGTTGGCAACCGAAGCTACAATGACTAGGATTTTACACATTGCTCCGTGGAAACTACCATTTCCTCCCTTAAGTGACGAGAGGACGACAGTTACCATTGACGAGAATTTCGGTAGCCCTTGTAAATGTCAGGTTTCCTTTTCTCCCCGTGGAGAGCCAATTGGAAGACATAACAAGCGAGCTCCTGCGTTTTGGAAAAATCCATCGCTCGTGGGAGAAGAGGTGGTAGGGAGACAAGTTTGTCTACGGGTACTGGAGTGGTGACGGTCGAAAGGAATATCCCCTCGTGCCTTCACATCTGCAGCAACCGGGCCATCATCTATGAGGGTCACCGCAGGACTTGCGCCCGCTGCAACCAAGAAGGCCACGAGCCCAAGCCCTGTCCTCGGAACCAGGGAGGGAAGCGCTATGCGGAGGCGATGGCCTCCAACCAGAACGCTGTGGAGATGGACGAGCCCGAGCTGGCTGTGTAGGTGAGGGCGCGGTCGCTGGTACTCATCGCAGATGTGGCCCCGGCTGCTCCCTTCGGTCGCCCACATCCCCTTCCACTTGGAGGGAAATGTCAGCGGGAGCGAAAATCGTCAACGGAAGAAAGGGATCCAAAAAAGAAGAGGACAGACGACCCCGAGCTCCTGGTCTCGAAAACCGATCTACAAGTAACTCAAGTGCCTACCACCTCGCCTAGTCCCACACGACCTCCAGCCCCCATCTCAGTGTCCTCGTCAAATGAGGAGGGATTTCGACCCTGCTTCCCCCGCCCACGTCATCGAAGTCATCTCCTCTGAATCCTTGTATCAAGAGCTTCAAACACCACGAGAACCTCTGGTGACAGGTGAGGAGGATGCATCTGATTGCCATTGTTTCCCGTCCCCAACAGCTCACCCCTCGACTCCTTAGTCATTGACTGTAATGGAAGTGTCACCGACCCTGGAAGTTGACCCACATATAAGTTTCCCGGCATCAAAAATTCCAGATACCCCAGCGTCCTTCTCCATTGAGGTCAGCCAAGGTGCCGATAATATTCCCAGCGCTCCTCTAGAGGACCACATCGAACTATCTCCCCTGATTTTTTCCGACCACCCTTGGGCATATGACCCTCAGTCCGCCACTCTGACCCTCCCAGAGGCCACCTCCTGCTCCGTGATGGCCCCCATCGGTGCTCTCTCAAAGAAGGCCCCAAGTGTAACGCTGCCGAATTACCCGCTCTTCATGGAGACCACGATTGGCTCTTCCTCTTCGGACAAGGTCGAGGAATGCGGCGACATGCCTCGCCCTCGCTCGTCGACTCATCGGACGAGGCGTCTTGGGAAGCAAAGAAGCACTCGTCGCCGGGGGTCGAGTAACGACTGGAGCGACTTTAGCCACGACCAGAACTCTGGTAAGTGATGCCCTTGTACCCACCCGGTGCCGAACACCCTTTGTCCGTGGTTGAATGGTTTTCTTTGGAGAATGACTGTGCTATCGTCGATAATTCCTTACAATACCTAATGTACCATTGCTGATCAAAATCTTCCTTCGATTATCTTTGGACCTTGACTTCCTTTCTATGTTTCCACAGTATTAATGGTCACATACATGTATGCGTCTTGTTTGTATATGTATGTATGTATGTGTATGAGTGTGCATGTGTATATGCATTTTTATCATGCACGGATATACGTATTTTCAGAGGTTTTATTTTATGTATACATCATATTTTTTCATTAAAAATTGAGCACACTGCACTAATTTTTCTCAGTTAGGAATTTTTTAATTTTTCTTTTAAAATCTGTTATGGTTCTAATGTTTTTTTTTGTTTCTGTGGTAAATAATTATATAGGTTTAGTCCTATTAACTTTGGTCTGAGGCTTGCAGCTTTGGTTCGGTTATGTTTGATATTTGCAGGTTTGATTGGGTTATGGTATGGTGACTGCGGTAGTGAGAATTTGCATGGAAATCTGACAGATGTCATTTCATGTACATTACTCTGAATAGGATGTATATGGATGGGAAAGGTAGATGCCCAAGATCTTGAAAGATTGGACGGGCAGATGAAATTGGGGATTCAAATTCAATGATGCGAATAGCCTTCTTTTGCAGTTTAAATATGTTTTGATAGAAAGGAGATGAGCCCTAGAGAATGATACCATATATAATATTAAAGTAAATAAGGCCACAGTTAAGTATTAGTAGCAGACGTTGGCTCACTCTTTTCTTCAAAGTTTTTGGGAGGAAACATGCTGAACTTAATTTTCCTGAAAGGCAGTTTTATATGGGTTTCCCATGTCAAGTTTGAGTCCAAATGGATGCCAAGATATTTTGTGGATATGATAAATTCTACATTGTGGCTATTTACTGTAATTGGACAGAAAACATGCGTTTATGAGAGTATCCATGATTATACCGCTAGACAAAGAAAGAAGGTGTATATGATATGGCATTCCAGGTCTTTGTCTCAAAAAGGATTTCTTTTTGCTGCTTGCTTAAATGCTTAATATTCATAACAGTTTACCAACAGTCATTAAGGATACTAACTGATATTTAAGCTTGATTGAAAACCCTTTTTTATCAAGAATTGTTTTCATGGCCTCAATGAATATTTTTCCTCAAGAAGTGACAAGCTGTAATTAGATTATATCAATTTCTCAAATGCAGGCATGCATATATTTTTTGGTTTTGTGTGACATATCTTATTTTTTTCCCATGGTACAATAACAAAATACAATGAATACATAAATAAAATAAATAATACTTACCCAAAAATAACTGGGTTTAGGATTCCCTCAAAGTACATTTTTTCAGTAAATTAACTTACTCTTAAATAGAAATGAATCAATTTTCATGAAAATTCGTTGGAATGAAAAACACTTGGGTATTATGGAAGACATTTTATTGAGTGTCAATGTTAGGGCATTTGAAGAAATTATTCAAAATAATGTTGTTATAACAACTTTATTTTGTAATGTATCTTGTAATCAACAGTTTATATCCTGGAAAGTGCACATGGGACCAGGAAACATTTTCCTAAAATTCACTGAGCAACAAATTTTGGTAATTATGAGCCACTCATAGGGAAATGAATCACAATAAATATTAAATTAGCAATGTGCTCGCAAAATTTTCATCTATATATTTTCTAATAAATGTAAAAAATGAATGTTTTTCCATTATCTTTTCTCCAATAGATTGTCTAGGTCTCTTTTTCATTTCATTAAACCACTTTGGGCCTATCCTTTTCTATCTCCTGCCTTGAAATCCCTCCAATTTCAGCGCTTTATATCTGAAAGTCTTTCTTTCTCTATACATATTCTTTTTCATTCTGTTTCTTACCAGTTCTTTCTTTAGTTTTTGGATTCAAATAGTTCCTGTCTTTTTTTCCATAAGATATTTTGAAGATCTACTTTGTTAACTAATTGCAATCCATTCCATATGAATGGCCAGAAAAAAAGCCAACCTTGGTTTCTTAATTGTTTCCATTACATTTTCTATATTTTGATATATTTCACCATTACTTTGCAATTTCTACACTTCTGTAGGTTTTAGTGGACCTTGTATTTTACTAACGATTAATCTTTCTAGTTATTCTAGCCTTCCTAAATTATAGCTCAATGCAAGGCAGTATGGCTTCACTTACTGTGTTATGATGCATTATTTTAACATTTTAGACAAGCCCATTTTGTTTCATTAGGTTTTCTCGGGTCTTCCACTGGGTTAGGGACCCATATTGGTCAATATGGAACCCCTGACCCGGTGGAACACCAGAGAAGACTTTCTGAAGCAAATATGCTGGGAAAACACCAGATCTTACTTCACCAAGCCCATTTTGTTGTAAATATCCCTAGTTATACCCAATGATCTTTGCATTTCATGAATCTTTCCTTCAGGAGCAATTTTTCTAAACTATTTTCATGTATTATTCCTCATAAATAATTGAATTTTTTCATTCCTCTCCAGTTGGCTGATGTCCATTTTTAAAATAATGAAGTTATTAATGATTGGACTTAATTGGTTTCTTAATAATTTTATTTTGAGCTCATTTTTTCCTGCCAATTAAAAATATTTTAGAAGTGTGCTGAGCTCATTTATTTTTTTCTCCTAACAACTACTAATTAAATATTTGTTGCAATCTTTTAAGTATTTTATTTTGAATAAAATGCATTAATAACATTTCCTGAGTGATCTAAATGGAGGAACATATGCTTTGGCTGCGAAGTCTTTTTAACATTCCAGGCCGTGGGGTGAAATGGATGGGTGGAGGAAGTAGTTGTTCCAGAGATACATACCAGAGGAGACAGATGACAGCAATCCTCCAGGAACTCCACCGTGACCTGTCCCGGCTTCATCCGAACGTGGTAGGAAGAACAGGCCAAAGTTCAACTGCGGGATGTCGTAGAACACGGTAAGTGCAAGCATCATCAATGTCAACCCCACGAGCAGGTAGACTGTGAAGAAAAATCAGAAAATTATTCAATGGTGTCGTCATTTCTTCATGTTTATGAATTTTTTGTTGTAAATTTTTTAAATAAAAACTCGTGTATAGGTAGGCCCCAAATTTTTACTAAAAATTAAATTTTTTTACATATCTCATGAAAATACCGACCCTAGTTTAAAAAAAAAATATTTTTTAAATGCAGATGGTTAATTTGAATTGATTTATTTTAATTGTAACTTTTAAAATTTTGTTAAGTGCATATTCTCAAGTAATAAGGACTGAAAGGGATATGAGTCAGCATTTAAACTGTAATAATCATGGAAAATGAAATAGGCGAGACCGTAAACTTAAATTGGCACTGGGTTTGTGTAAGGGGGGAGGTATGAACAAAGTGACAAGTCATAGGAAGATGGGAATAAAACGCAATAGGTCACTTAGGTGTGTTTGGGAAAGAGTGACCCACCCATGTGTACCTCAATCACCCACAAATAATGCAAAAATAAATAAGGACTTACCTTACTACTAAGGACTTACTTACAAGTACTCGATCACTAGGGTGTATTAAAGAATAACAATCACTCTTGCGAATTGCATTCACACACACACACACACTCAGGATTGCAAACATACCCGAGTGATTGATTGAATGAGTGAGAACATGTGCTCCTCTGTTTCATAATTTTGCATTCATCTTTGTGATTGACAGGTCACTGGTATTGGAGAAATCCTTGTAAACCACGAGCAAGTGAGCGAGTGTGATTCAGAAACGCCCAACACACCCAATCGAGTGATTGAATGTCTGCAAACGTGAACTTGGGCCTCAATTTCAATTTTGTTTTTCATCCCTGTGCAAGTACAATGGGTCCCTGGCATAGGAGATACGCTTGCAAACCCTGAGTTTGTGTGTGAATGCAATTCATGACTGTTATCCCTTAACACACCCTTGTGAATGAGTGGTTGCAAGTTCATTTCCTTATTTATTTTTGCATTGTCTGTGAGGTACACGTGGGTCACTGTTTCCCAAACACACTCAAGTTACCTTGTGTGTCTTTCTCATCTTCCCCTTACTTGCCACTTTGTTTTTACCTACCCACCTTAAAGAAAACCTAGTGCCAATCACGTTTATGGTTTCAGTTTTTTCGTTTTCCATTGCCTCATGACCGTAGTTATGTTCATTTTAAATTTACTTTTTAACTATCATGTTAGAAAAAAATTGATATTTTAAGTTCATCATTTGAATGTATTGATGTTATTGGCTGTTCTTGTCGATATTTTGATTTTGAGTGGTTTACAAATTTTACGATGAGTAGTAGTAGTAGTAGTAGTAGTAGGTAATGTCCAAATTGGTACCGCTACAATTGTTTGCTTTCACTCTGATCTACTGAAGCAAACAGGCAGCGGGGTAAGCTTAAGTTATTACTATGACATTATTACTACACAGAGGCCATGGCAGTAAGTTTTGGAATTCGACCTCCTACTCACATCTCAAATAAAATTAAAAAAAAAACTTATTATCATCTGTACTATTACACTATCTACATAAACCTCTTTCATAGGTATTGATAGACCTTTGATATTTATTTCATGGATAGACCCTGTATGTTTTAACTTTTAAATTAGATATTGAAATGTCGATCAATACACAGAGTATCCGCATTAAGAAAAGACTCGTAAAAACTTTGATATGGAGCGTAGCTATGTACAGCGCGGAAACGTGGTCATTGAAGCAGGAGGATAGACGTAGACTTGGAGGCTTTTGAAATGTGGGTGTGGAGGAGAATGGAGAAGGTGAAATGGACAGAGAAGAAAACAAACGAGGAAGTACTTGGTATGGTGGGCGAAGAGAGGGGTTTGTTGGGAGAAATCATATGGAGGCAGGAAAAGTGGATGAAGGGGGTATTGACCGGCAGCGGGATGTTGAAAACTGTAATTGAGGGGAGAATGTTAGGCAAACGAGGAAAGGGAAGGAACAGGATAGGGATGTTGGACGGGATGAAGGGAGGAAGAAAGTACTCAGAGATGAAGAGGGGTCTGATGTAGAGTAGGATGCTGGATTTTGTGTTTTGTTAGGAGTTAAAAAATTTTTAATTTGGTAGCTTTGCCCATCCAAAAACCTACCTTAACCGGTAGATTACCTAATAATAATAATAATTTTAATGCACAGAGTATATATGGTTTAATTCATAAAGTAAGGGGTAGAGGAGCATAGTATGGTGAGAGTGAAACGTACTGGTTGTGGCGACCTTGTAGAGGGGCCTGTATGGCTGGTCGGGGTTGTCCCCAGGGACATAATCCCCAAGGCCAATGGTGGTCAGCGAGATGAAGCAATAGTAGAGGGCGTCCAGGTAGTCCCACGTGGGCTCCAGTTTGGAGAATATACCAGCGGGGATGAAGAAGAGCAACGGTGCTAGGAGAAGCAGCAAGAGGGTCAAGTGTAGCAGTCGTAGGGTGAACGGTGGGTAGAGGTGACCCAGGCGACTGTTGATTGCCCTCAGCAGGGATGATGAAGGCCCTGAGGTCAGTCGCTCCACCAGTGCCGTCAGTAGAACCAGCGTCAGGGGGATGCCGAGAGTGGCGTAGACCATGCAGAAGATCTTGCCACCTTTCGAGAGGGGTGTAACGTGACCATAACCTGCGGGAAAAAATTGGGGAGGGTATTAGTCGTGAAAATCTGTAGGCCTCGGCTCCATAAGCTCATCTGTCAAACAGTTGATGTGAACCTAACATCAGAGATTGTATTTCTTAACAATGACAGCATGTTCACATGCCATGAGAAAGAGGTGGTAAAAGACCGTAGTGGACCAGTAGACATATGTCAAGGACAGTTAAGCATCATCAAAAGCCGTCAACTCTCTGTGATGCAAATCGTGTCTACTATTTAAGTGCCGAGAGTTACTCAAAGGTATAGTTAGATGAAGGAAGGCACGTGTAGAGCTTTTCTGGGTGCCAGTTCATAAGGGCACAACTGGAAATGAGATTTGGATAAGCTTATGAAAGAATGAGCTCGGCAAGAGCCAATTGAACCAAAACCAATCATATAATTTGAAAAGTTCTCAGAATGGAATAGAAATAAATGACTTACGCCAGTGAAACTCTCTTTATTTTTTAATGTAGTCTCCCTGTACACTAATGCATTTGGTCCATTAATTTTCTAATGTCTTGATCCGACCTCGAAAATGATTCCTTCGGGCATTCTAAATGCCTGTCTTACCACGACTGTTAGTTCTTAGTTCACTAACACTGGCTAGTAATCTCTTGTATACTGGGGAGTTATTAGTTCTTAGAAACAATTTATTTAGTTACCACCACTTTTACAAAACTAATGGAAGCCTGCATGACGAAGAGGCTTACTTGAAATACAAAAGGGGTTATTATAATTCAATTAGGTGAGCAAAAAATTAACCTTTTTAGGATTTTATATTGAATGCAAAAATAAACAAAAGGCAGCATGGAGAGAAATCAATTTTGATGTTTGTTATGGCAATGCAAAAGAAAGTCTTCCTTTTACTACAGATACTGCAAATAATTTTTTCTTAAAAGCTGTTGAAGAAAATTGGTTCTCTCAAAATTTTGATGCAGCCAATATAGGCAATATGCTGCAAAATCTTCCTCCTCATAATTTAAATTTTAAATGGTATTTTGTTACTCCATTCAATATCATAGTGACTGTTGAAAAATTTTAAAAAAATCCAGCAGCAAGGATATTTATGGTCTGTCTAATTCCCTAATCAAGGACATTATTGCGTCCATTGTGGAACCATTAGCTTTATTTAGTCAACTTATATTTTGGGACAGGAGATTTTCCAACAGCTCTCAAGTATTCCAAAACAGTACCTGTCCTTGAGAATGGTGATAAAGATGATTTAACCAACTACCACCCCATTTCCATAGTCCCTGTTTTTGGTAACATTTTTGAAGCTATAATGAAAGATCAAATATGTGATTTTTTTGAGTCAAATAATCTGTTTTCCAAATCACAATATGGCTTTCGGCTACAATTTTGGCTGTTGAGTCTATAGTTAATTATGTCATCAATGCATTTGAAGAGAAGGAATCGGTCTCTGTGAAACTACCTGATCTTAGTAAGACTTTCGAGACTGTGTTAATATTTCAATATAACTAACAAAGCTAGAATATTATGGTGTTAAGGGAGTTGCACTGAAAGAAATGAAGTCATATTTGGATGATCCCCACCAATTGGTTGAACTTGATGGCTGTCGATCTATAGCTCTTCCAAAGTAAAATGTGGTGTACCACAGGGCTCTTTGCTTGGCCCAGTACTTTTCATCATCATGATTACTAATTTACCCAGTAACATGAAACCTAGATCTGTTTTATATGCTGATGACACTACTTTTGTGGAAAAATGCCAACATCTAGAAGGTGCAAAGGTACGATCTAGTGCTACCCAAAGACAGGCTAAGGAGTGGTTTGATATTAATCATTTACATTTAAATACTAACAAAACTCAGCATGTTGTGTGCAGTCTTAAATCAGAAATAGCTGATATTGAAACTGCTAAAATACTAGGAATTGATATTGATACAGAACTTAACTGGGAGACTCATTTCAGTCAGATCTGTAATAAACTGAGTAAAGCTGTTTATATGTTAAGGCAGCTCAACTTTCTTATTTCAAATGAGTATCGTTTAACACTTTAACCATGCCTTCTTTCAATGTCATTTGAATAATGGTGTTGAGTTATGGGGTCATTCCCCACATGTTAAACAAAGTTTGCTACTACAAAAGAGAGCTGTTTGCTCTCCTGCTAATATACCACCATGTGATTCCTGCAAACCTTTTTTTATTAGGATCATGGCTGTATTTAGTTTATATATCTTTAAGGTTCTGATTCATGTGGAAGTTTATCTAGGAACTTACCATATGGACCTCACATCCATAACTACACTACAAGAGGTAAATCAAATCTAAATACTACTTAATGTAGATTTTCATCAACTTACAACACATTTCATAATATGAACATATGACTGTATAACTATCTGCCTACTCAGTTGAAACCGGAATATATTCAGAGTTTCAAGAATAGGGTATACGTACTCTAATTTTGAGACCATATCGTACTTCAGGATATGTAAATTACTACTAGTTCACCACTTCTTCTTGTAAGTGTCCTCCTTAGACTCTTCTTTTCCGTATCTATCATAATGCTTCTTCATTCCTTACTCCGTCTATCCATTTTATTTTCTTCATTCTTCGGTAGCAAAACATTTCATCACTTATAATGTTTTCTCCGATGCTCTGCGTAAGTTTATTTTCTTTAAGAAGCCCACACCCGATTGGAGGATACCAAAAGATAAGCAGATTCGGGAATACAGTTAAAACACGTAAACGTACCGATATTGGAGCGGCTGTCGTGAAATTCCGGCAATGTTTATTCGGGATTTTTACTTGGTTACCCTGAAACCGCCCTTGTGTTTACTCTGGTCCTTCTTGGCGTCTCATGGTGGCGAAAAAGCGACTTTCCTGGCTATATGATGTTAAGTAGACACAGGGGAGCCTCATCTCTCTCCAGGAAGCGGTTTGGAACGGTCGCTAATCCGAAAACACAGTTGGTAGCGTCCAATTTCAATGTGGCACGCATGCGATTGTCATTTCGTCAGGCCATTTTCACCTAAGTCCGCCTCAGATAGGAAGAGATTTTGCAAGCACTAATACGCATTCTCACTCACCGATTGTGGTGATCACCGTGCTAGAGAAGAACAATGACTGTCCGAAACTCCAGTTGGGCTCTCCAGTGACGTTCCTCGCGGCGGACACCCCTCTCTTACTCGCATCCATCACCTCCCGGATCAGCTCCTCCAGGGCATCATCTGTATGGACAGAGAGAGGAAGAAACAAGCCATTAGACACCACCAAACGCATAAACCCTATGCTTGGATCGATAGATGAGAATAGAGAGCACATTCAAACAAGAAAACCCGCCACCGGACCTTTCGACTTGCCGGGCCGATGCTCTGAGCATGCTCCGAAAGGTCCGGTGCTCAAGTCCCGGTCAAGGATCTGCTCGATTCCGCCTTCTCCAACTCTCCTGGTTTCGTCCTTTATGTGTTCCTATTCCTTTTCCTTATATCTATTTCCATGTGATTGAATATACATTGACGTATTTTCATGATATATGTGTTTTTCCTTAACTTCACTTCGGTTGTAGAATCTTTAGGTTAAAGATACTACAACTGAAGGCTTCTCATCTATATCTGCAGTATTTTGAAATAAGGAACGAAGGAGGAATTTGCTTGCATTAGTAAAACATATTAAATGAGTATAAAAATAAACATGCATAATTAAGTTAGCTTCCAAGTGTGAGGACTCCTGAAATGTTATTGATTGAAATAGTAAAATGAAAATCGTTTCAGAAATAAATAAAATGTTTAGGCAAATATAAGATCGATAATCAGCTCAATTAGAACCGTGATAGTCCCGCTTGGCTGCTGACCGGATGGCCCGGGTTCGATTCCGGTTGACGCCTTCCAGTACCCTGAATTTCAACAAAGCTACGAATATTTGCAATCCTTGGGGCACTAGAACTTCTTGGGAAACAAAATGGTGGCGAAGTGAAAAGACCCGCTCGCTGATACCCTTCGTTAATTCGTGAATTTCAATCACAGTTAAGGACTTGGCATCATGCAACGCCCAACTAAAACCAATCTTCGGGTTGATTTCAGTTAATTTTGCCGTTAATCATTGGTCCGAAAGAGTTCTAAATAGGGGATTGGGACGCTAAACTGGCTAATCTACCGTCTTTTCACTCCGTGGAAGTTTCCGGGATCGAATCGCAGGGGTGGCAGGATTTTTCGGAGGATTCCCGATTGGGGTGCCGTATTGAGTACGCCATCCGTCGAATGGGACGTTGAATTATGTGACCCCTTTGGCGGATTTCTTTATTAAGAGCGGGCTAATGCCGACGCCGTGTTTCACTTTTATTCCCAGCGGTTTTAATCAATATTTTAATTAATATCAAATACAAATGTAGTTAAAGGTATTTGATCAAAGAAAACATAGTCATCGGATTAGATAATCATTACTATTGCGCAAATTAAAAGAGTGGGATTACGCGCAATCAAATTCAAATTAATCTGATTACGTAATCAGATTATTTCTAATCTGATTACTTCGAAGCACTCGAGTGCGGTTGAGAACGGTTCGCAATTTTCATTTGTTTGAACGCCATGCGACAATTAGTTTCCTCCTCCGGTTTGAAGTCGTTTTACATTGTTGCGTGTATGATTAACACGTAATATGGTAATTGTTTCGTTCGGTTTCGTAAACCACACAAGCCCGCGATATATTTTTTTTAAGGTAATCTACCGGTTAAGGTAGGTTTTTGGATGGACACAATTACCAAACAAATATTTTATTAATCCTAACAAAACACAAAATGCATCATCCTACTCTATATCAGGTCCCTCTTCATCTCTGAGTACTTTCTTCCTCCCTTCATCCCGTCCAACATCCCTATCCTGTTCCTTCCCTTTCCTCTTTTGCCCAACATTCTACCCTCTATCACAGTCTTCAACATCCCACTGCCGGTCAACACCCCCTTCACCCACTTTTCCTGCCTCCATAGGATTGCTCCCAACAAACCCCTCTCTTCGCCCACCATACCAAGTACTTCCTCATTAATTTTCTTCTCGGTCCATTTCACCTTCTCTATTCTTCTCCACACCCACATTTCAAAAGCCTCCAATCTACGTCTATCCTCCTGCTTCAATGATCGTTTCCACAACGTACATAGCTACGCTCCATATCAAAGTTTTTACGAATCTTTTCTTAAAATCCTTACTCAAAGTCCCTGTCATCAACTCCCTCCTACTTGTGAAAGCCTCTTTGCCTAGCGCAATTCTTCTCCTTACGTCCCTACTACTTTGACCGTGTTGGTCCAAAACACTACCGAGATACTTAAACTGTTCTACCTGCTCTATTTTTTGCCCTCCTATTTTAATGTTAAGCTTGGCCTTTTTCTTTCTAGAAAATCGCATAACTTTTGTTTTATTAATATTGATTCTCATCCCATACCAGTTGCACTGAATTTTCAATTCACTAACCAATGCTTGCAGCCCCTTGGCTGACTGACAAACTAAAGCTTGGTCATCAGCAAACCTAACTGATTTTATGAATTACCCGCCCACTTTCATTCCTACCTCGAGTTCTTCCCATGCCTCTTTGATCATTTCCTCTGCATACAGGTTGAACAGCAACGGTGATAATGGGCAACCCTGCCTTACACCCCTTCCTAGCACTGCCCATCCTGACTCCCCGTTTCCCACCCGCACCGGAGCAGTCTGAGACATGTACAGGTTGCGGATTAGCCTCCTTTCCCTCCAATCTATTCCTATTTTCTGCAATATATTCATTAGTTTTTCCCAATTCACTCTATCAAACGCTTTTTCGAAATCTACGAAACAGGCAAATACGTCCTGATTGTACTCTATATTCCTCTCGATTAGTGATCTCATTACTGCAATGGAATCGCGAGTACCTCTCCCCTTCCTAAACTCAAATTGGTCATTCCCTAAGTAATCATTTGCCCTACTCTCTATCCTTTTGTTTATGATCATGAGAACCACTTTAGCTGCGTGGGATATCAAACTAATTGTGCTATAGTCCTCACATGACGTGGCCTTTAACTTTTTCGGAATAGGAACAAAAACTGATCTCACGAAGTCTTCCGGCCAGATTCCCTCCTCATAAATACTACGGATCAGCCCATATAGCCTCATCCTCCCACATTTTCCTAAGCATTTTAAAAGTTCCACGGGAATGTTATCCACCCCCACGGCCTTATTTAGTTTCATCTCCCTTAATGCCCTTTCTATCTCATTGTCTAGTATGCCTGGACCTAAGCTGTCTTCCTCTACGTCATTTTCTTTTTCAATGTCTAACTTTGTTGGTCTGAGTTCTTTACTATACAGTTCTTCTATATACTCCTTCCATCTCTCTTGGATCTTTCCTGCGTCAACTATTACCTTACCCGCCTTATCTCTAACTGTTAACATAGCTCTTCCTTTCTTACTTCCCGATAACGATTTAACTTTGCTGTACAGCGCACCGATTTCACCCTTCCTCTGCAGACTTTCCATATCCTCGCACTGCGTCTTCCACCATGCTTCCTTTGCTTTATTTGTTACCCGCCTCAATTTATTGTTCAATTCTTTGTACTTCATTTTGCCTAATTCTGTATTTATATTCTTCCATTTTCGCCGCTCATCCATCTTTGTAATCATCTCATCCGTGATCCATGGTTTCCTAGTCCTTTTAGCGTTAACGGTTCCAATAGTTTCTTTTGCGGCTTTGGACAACCCTTTCTTGATCATTTCCCATTTTTCTTCGATAGTACTAAGCCCTTTACCATCCTCCATGATTTTCTCTACCGCCTGTTTGTATTCCTTCCTTTTCAACCCATTTAATGCTTCTACATTCCATTTTCAAACTCGCCGCCCCTGCCTTATCTTTTTGAAACGTACGCTACATGTCATAACAACTAAATTGTGATCTGAGTCCGCATCCGCTCCCGGGAAGCTGTGGGAATTAATCACACTGTTCCTAAACCTGTGTCTAACCAGGATATAATCTAGCTGATATCTTCCTGAGTCACCTGGCAAAATAATAAGGCAGCTAAGCTGGGAATCACTCACGGAGAGAAGGTTAAATTGCAGATCAAATCTCTTGCTTAAATTGGAAGGAGGTGTCTTTAGCAGTGATGGTGAAAATGTCTTTTTACCCCCATCGTACTATTGTAGGAGATCAGGCCCATAAGACTAGTGAAATTAAGTGGAGAACAGATAGATTGAAGATGTCATTTTTTCCACGAACGATAAGGGATAAGAATAACATTGTTCGACCGCGGTAGGGTCATATTCGGGTCCAAATTGGTCTGGTGAGTGTTCAACCCCTGCCACACACTCTAGCGGTGGCTTACAGGGTGCTTAAATAGATAAAATTAAAAGAATAAATCCCTGGGGGCGGATAAGGATAAATACTGCGTCTTCTTATTTCCTGGACACATTTTTTAAAGGTTTCAATGGGATCTGGTAACCATAGACTTCTTCATAACGATTATCCACCCTCCTGCTTTTTGCCGTGCCATAATTTGGGAGGTAATCATAAACCCCGTGTGGTAATTCATACCCTAGCTTGGAATTGGGGACAAGGTTAGTTCGGATTTGGTTTGTTTTCGTTTTCAAACATTTATTCCGCAGTAGAAAGAGTTATATAAATCAACATAATTATTTATGAATTATAATTTTTTAAATATCCACTGCGTACCCTTTTAATATGATTTATTCTCTCGAGGATCGAGGCAAAACAATGTCGAACGCATGATATGTCTATATTAGCGTTCGTGGAGGGAAGAGGCGTGCATTCGTATGTAGGGTCCACTTCAGGGGAATGACGTGAATATGCGTGACGTGGAAGTGACATGAATAGTGGGTGCATCTCGCGATTTGAATTAGTGCCGCTTCGATCGATGCCGTGAGGTCCTCGCCGGCTAATTAGTTCAGGGGAAGGGTTGTGGGGGTAGAGAGAAGGGAGGGAGGCGGATGGTTGGCGTCGTGTGATCGACAGCGGTCAGGTACTCGGACCCACTGGGGGAAAAAAGGAAGTCCGGCTCTTTTAGGGCCTCCAAATCGAGAGTTTACTGCAAAGGCTATGGCGGGAGCAACCACAAGGATAAGGGGGGAAATAAAACGAAGTACTTACGTAATGCGTGTTAGCTAAAGCCATCGGTCGTGAAAGATGTTTAAGCATTCCGTGAAAGCAGGCACGCGTTTCAGTAGGTTGGGTGCGCGAATGAAAACGGGCTTGTTTGCATTAAATAAGCGAGGATTATTCGCTTCAGTTCACACGGACAACAATGACCACGCTCACCAGGAAAGGAAAGCGATTGGTTATCGCGCTCAAATGAATGCCAATCGGTGACGTAACAATTAACAATTATTTGAAAGGCTCATTCCAACGTGAACGAATAACAGACAAATACGAGATTTATCATTTCATTGGCAAAAAATGGCAATCGATTACCCATCAGCCTTTTTTTTTTGGTTTCGCTCAAGCAGGCTCTAGTTCATCGGTACCACTAATCGATGCAGTCCGCTGACTGCAACCGATGCCTTTGACAGTTTATGCAACGCATAATTTAAAATGGCGGCGAAGGGACTGCTAATGAAGGAGACAAAGAGGATCCCATAGCCAGTCGGACGCGCGGGTCACCTGCTAATCAAACTGGTATGTTCATTTCGAACCGAAAGCCCGATAAACGTGCAGCGCACTGAGGTTATTGTGAATATCGGAATTATTGGCAATTGCGGTAAAGAGAAGAGAGGGCAAAATAGAATATTTGGCCTCGTAAAATAGATGTATCTAGGATTTCCTCTGGAAGCTTCACGGATAATGTGGCTAATTGGCCATTCAACGGACTCCCGTTTCAAAATAGTTTTCCCTCTGATTGTGTTGAGCATTTAATTAATTAAAAATACCTAAGGAAATGTTTTCGCATTGCTTCTTTCTGCAGATAACAATGGTTTATCTGTGCTTGTCCCTTCGATGGTATGTTATTTTGAAGCTGAATGTTCGAATGCGCATACAACATGCGTTCGTTAAAAGTCACCTTACTAATTAACGAAGTTTCTTAAATTGATTTCATGTTGGGACGGATCAGTTATTAATCAGAGGATCTGGGTTGGTAATCACTCAATTGAGCAAAGTTTAGCTTACAGATTAAATCTCTTGCATATTATTTGGAAGGATGTCTCTTTAGCAATGATGACGTTGAAAATATATTATTATCCCCATCGTACTACGGTATGAAAGATCGTGTCAATAGAATCAGAGATATTAAATGTAGAACAGATAGATTTAAGATTCCATTTTTCCCACCGAATGATAAGGGACCATAATAACATTAATCGACCGCGCTAGCAGTTTGGGTCAAAAGTAGTCTGGTGTATATTCACCCCCTGCCATACACCGCATCTGTGACTTGAATGATACAATGAACTGATGTAATAAATAAATAATAACCGCCTTTATGTCACTAGAAAATGCAATGCGACGCATGCAAAAGAATAAATGAACTTTTCTTTTACGTTTTCCATTTATACTCACTATCACAGCATTGAGCAAACTGAATTGTAATATTCATAATGTAATAAGCATTTTGTTTTATTATACATAGGATATGATGTGCAATGAATTGCGCATCAATGAAATATTTGGGAGAACTCCGATTATTATTTTTTGGTTTATGAAATCGTAGAAGAGGAAACATCATTATCAATAAGGTCAATAACTATTTAAAACAAAGTGAGATAAACAAAAATAGAATCCAATTTTTTCCAGTAATGACCGTCTTCATCGAGTGCTAAAAAAATGAACAAAAAATACAATCCTGCAAAGATTTTGGGAAATATTTTGTTTAATTGGTATTCAGATGCATATTTTACGCGATTCACTGTTGAAATCAAACTTTTTTTTTACCGGTGATTAGTACGGGTAAATATATTCCCTGGGTGATAACTTGGTTCTTATTGAGGGAACTCTAAATATCGTGCATTCAAGCGATCCATTCGCTTTGAATCCGTCGATCTAGAGCTCTTTTAAGTTTCGTGAGCACCCAGGGTCAGTCGGCCGTGGAGATATTACGTACACACACATATCCTGGTTTCCCATCCAGGTTGGTCAGTCTGCGGATAATACACTTTTTTGTTTCATCGGAGGGAAGTCTAATTGTTACGACATAGCACACTCATTTGAAATTGGACACGTGTCCGGAAGTGGATCCAGAAATTAGGTCTAATACGGAAATGCACATCTTTTTATTCAAGTAGTTAGAATAAACGAAGAAAAACTGAGTGATGGAAAAACGAGGTTGTTTAAAAAAAGAGAGGTTATTATTGTCACAAAAATAAATGTAACAATAAATGAATACTAATCTGCGTAGTTAGGTCTCTCTGTTACTCTGTTACGTATAAACATAGGTACTAACGTAAATTAGAGAGTCTACGAGTAAGGGTAGAACTAATAAGATTTAAAATATCATTTTCCCCACCGAATGATAACGGATCAGAATAACGCTCTGCAATCGCGCTAGGGGGGGGGAGTAAAGTATTTTGGGTCAAAATTAGTCTAGTGTATAATAACCCCCTGCCACACACCCAAACGGTGTGTGACGGAATGTGTTTTAAAAAATCAGGAAAATATTGATATCATTGATGTCAATCACACTTTTTCATTTTCTCCTTCTTATCTACACCTAATACCTGTATATGTTTTCACAGGGATAGGGATATATATTTACGCACACACACACACACACACACCCACCGAGTAAGGGCTGTGTGGTGGAAAATCATAAAAATTATGAAAGCCTTAATAGAAGCACAATCCCTTTAATCTTTACCGACTCTATAGTGGCATCCCGATAAGAGGGTTTAATATCCACGGTCCCAAATTAGCAAGTTTTCGGATAACCATAACCAAAAGTGTCATTTACGAGGAGTTGACATTCTACTGCGAAGGAAAAATCCGCGACGTGGATTATCTTACGAAACTACAGCAGAAACTGAAGAAAAGAGTCGAAAGAGAGAAGATACTATATCACTGCAGTCACCGTAGCCTCGATAAATTTAGTTATTTTGGGGCTACAACAATGTTTACTGAAACGGTCAAGACGCGGAATTGAATTTTTGCCTGACATAGTGTTACCTAGTGGAAAGTATTAATATAAATCTATTCCTAATTTAAAAATTTATTTGATAATAATCTAATTGATAAATGATCGACAATTTAACTCATCCATTATTACATTGTCGTAATGCTCCGACCGCGGAGGAGGTATTTCATGTTCCCAACTCATGACGCGAAGAAACAATATCTGCGCAGTTGCCTTGTAGACGTGTCATATCTCCGTAACGATGTTCGCCCCCGTAGAGTGACCGCTGTGTCAAGGGTACACACACTCCAGCGTCGATTCAGCACCGGACTCTACAAACATATGAACCTTACCCAAATCTTCTTTTACGAGAATTGTCGATGTTTTTTTTAGGTATGATCTCTTTTAAAGTTATCTCTCGCAAATAGACAACAATTATGCTGAAATATCAAAGTAGGCATACTTGTTTCGGCACTTTTTAATCTAATTAAAGCGTTTGTTTGCAGTTAGAATATTCCTATAAGTGTTATTGATTCTAATTCAAATATGAAATGTAATTCCAATATGGGAAAAAATAACATCTTGAATCTATATGTTCTACACTTAATTTCTCTGATTTTATAACTTGATCTCTCCTACCGCAGTACGATGGGGGTAATAACACATTTTCAAAATCACTGCTGAAGTTTTCAACATCCTTCCAATTAATGCGAAAGATTTAATCTGTAACTCATCAAATAGTGGAATTCATCATCTACATCTACACAATATCCCGCAAGTCGCCGCATGGGCGTGTGCCGGGGAATGTAAGGTCACCACCCGTTAACTAGAATAAAACCACATGCAAAACCAAGTCATGTTACTTCTACACTATTACTATTTTGTTGATGCACTCGACAACCTTAACCACACGAATTGAAGCACTTACATGCAACAATATTTGGTAATTATTTACCTGGGCAGCTGTATAAATAACCTGGGATGGAGAAATGTCTAAAATATTCTAGCAAATAAATTATTTTAAGCTAAGGAGGCCATTATACGGGAGACATCCGGCGCTCGTGGTGCCCACACGAACTCTTTACTCTTTAAGACGTAGGAATTAAGTAGTAGTAGTAGTTTTTAGGGGAGGCGACCGACAGCTAAGGTCATTTGCGCCATAGGGGACAGGAAAGGATGAAGGGTGGGGAGAAACCCAGCGTCGGCATTAGCCTGCTCTTATCGAAAGGCGCCAAGGGGTCCGCAGCTTAACGTCCCATCCGACGGACGGCGTACTCACTCAAAGTGCCCTCCACAAAGCACCTCAAGCAGGGATCGAGATACCTCTGAAAAATATTCAACACCGCGCCCTCAGGGTGGGAAGCCAGTACGTTAGCCCCCGCACCATCTCGATCCCCACGTAGGAATTAATCTCAGCAATGAAGCAATCTTTCATTTTGTGAACCCTGAAATCCTTGTTATTTATACGCGGAGTGAAAATAAACAATCTTTGTTGTGTTAACCGCAATGGCGGATCCATTCATATTCATATGCCTCGGCATGTATTCAATTACACCAGTCACCGTGAACTTGATTTTGTCCTTAAAAATTGTATTTTCCTTTGGCATCGGTGGTACTTCCATGCTGGCATCATTATGTGTTCCCTTTCCAATTGTTGCAGATGGTGAAACGTGAAGACTTTAATTGGTAAACTCAACGGTCGCGTAATTTACTTTCGTGATGTTATGTCCATATTTGCTTTCTTGTTTTGTTGTCTCGTTGCTACGTTTGACGATAGAACTGTAACTACGGTAAAATTGAAATGAACATGCTTGCACAGGAGCAATAAATGCTCCTTTTCATTTCACTGAATCAACCGCAAAACTTATTTTAAGGATGCAATTCTCCGATGTATTAATTACGCTGAAAAATTAATGACAATCGATCCTTTAAAACGGCTTCACGGCTTCGATGGTGAATGTGCTCCTGTTTCAATAGAATATGGCATTTTCAGGTGTTACTTATAAACTGCTTCAAAGATTTTTACTAGCACAGCGCGGAGAATTTGGTGAGTTAACATGCTTCAATTAAATTCGTTTTAGTTTCATTCAACCATAAGAAATATATAGAAATTAATCGAAAGGTCATGCTTTCTCGGCATATTATAAACCAAAATGAACCTTTCCAAGTTGAAAAAGTTGCTTGTTTCGGTACCTAATAGGATGTGGGATAATCCAAGGGAGGAAAGCATTTACGAGGAACCAGTTATCCAGTGATAAGATACTTTCGGAACCTTTCTCCACGATTCCAAGTTGTTTTTTTACGGAAAATATATGTACCCGGTATAAGAAAACACGTAAGAACCAGTCAGTGATTATTTATTATCCAGTGGTTCTGCTTCAATGACGATTTTTCCCCGCCGTACATAACAACACTCCATTTCAAAGTTTTAACAAGCCTTAACAACCTTACTCAACATCCCTGTCATCAATTCCCTCCTTCTTGAGAAAGCTTCTTTGTCGGGAGCTATTGGTGAGTGTTTACGCCCCAGAAATATTTATATTTATGATTTTTAAACGTTATAAACAGTTTTAATGGCTCAATCATATTTTATTTCAAGCTTTACGTAATAGGAAGGATATAAAATTTCCTCTAGAGAGGTGTGAATTAGCCTATAAATATGTCGGTACCCATCTTATTACGCCACCGACTACTCGTAATAAAATATCTCAAATGAATTTATGATAGTTTGTCATGTTTATGTAATTGAATGATAGAGAGACGTTCAGTGCGGATTCAGTAGGTCGCCCGATTGAATTTGATCCAAATGATCCTGGATGACAGATCTTACTTATGTGGAAAAGAGTTACTTACATGCCTTCAAACGCTTCACCTCGTTACCTTACGTTTTTAACTTGCCTTCCCGTCTGGGGAGGTAACTTACCGAAATCCCTACTTTAAGTTATTTCAAAGAAATCTTTTACTAATGTCTTCCACAGTGCTATTATCTGTCGTCTTTCACCCCTTTCGCGTGCATTCAAACCTTGATGCAATACAGGTACATCTTCCGTGCATGAGGTTCTTCATTTAAGTCGCGTCGAGGATTTCTTTGAAGAAATCCGCCCAGATTTTCTCGGTCTTTCCCTTATTCTCATTTTATTAAACAATTCAATCTTCTCTTTAGTTGTGATTCAGACTGTCAAATTTTCTCTCTCGACACTATCCATAACTAGCGACGCACAGTTCTTCCAAGACCGGCGCAACCAATCAACGTTTCTCCAAGAACCACCAATCATTCCTCGGCTCTGCTATTTCCTGTTTCGAAATCTCCCTTCAAAAGACCCCCCCTAATCAATCGCAGTCGACAATTGAGATGTATACTATGCGCATATCCTGACATTGAGAAGTTTCCCTTCTCTTCAATTATGCGAGGCAGCGAATTACTGAATGGTCATTTTCCTGCCATCCATAACAATTTATTTACTACAGACAATAAACATTTAACTTACAAATTAATACCACGTAATTTAGGGGTTACCATCATTGCTGAGTGAAATAGAAAATCAGTTTGATAGGTATAGGGACAATGAAAACAAAACAAAGATTTTAGATAAGGGGAAGAATTAAGTTCAACTTCAAAACAGTACGGTAAAAACTAGAGCAGTTTACCCATCTAGGCTTACACCTATCTGTTCTATACTTTAAATCTGTAATTTTATTGACATGATCTCTCCTATCGTAGTTTTATTTGGTCAAATAATACATTTTCAACGTCATTGCTAAGGAAACCTCCTTCCAATCCATGTAAGAGATTTAATCCGTATTCTTTAACCTTCGCTACATTAAGAGATTCCTAGTCTTGCTCCTTAAATATTTTGGATACGCTACTAAGTTAATCATAATAGGGTTTCACAAATCTAGTTCCTCTACGTTGCACGTAATCTAATTCGACAATCAATCTAACGTCATGAGGATCCCATTTATACTAGCGGCATATTATTCTAAACGAGGCCTAACGAGCGAAAGATTTAAATTCTTTGACCTTTTCATAACATTTCCCCAATACTCTTAGTTTAGTTTAGTTAGTACCCTGCGAGCCATCACCAAGGTGTGTGGCAGGGGGTGATTACATACCAGACCACCCTTGACCCCAAACACCTTTCCCTCCTAGCTGAGACTGCAAAAACGTTATTTTATTCTGATTCTTTATCATTCGTTGGAAAAATATCTTAAATATATCTGTACCACTCTTAATCTCTTGAATTTTACTGACACTATTCTTTACCCTAATATGATGGGGTTATGCCACATTTTGAAGATACACTTCTAATAAATGCTAATTTTTTATTAGTTTGTCCACATATTCGTTGTGCATATATGTATGTTCCATCCAAGAGAGGTCGTGAGTGAGGGTAATGCCGTAAAGTATTTTTCAAAATTTTCAAGAATGATATCATTGATTGTGTAAGGAATGATATGAGAGTGTGTGGAAGCTATTGCCGCAGATGAGAAGAAATGAAAGATAGTCTTAATTGCTGTTCCCAAGTGAAATTACGATGGAGGCAAGAAGGGGAAAGGAGAATGAGATGACAACTATTCACGTTTCGAACACCCGTGAATCAATCCGAAAGGGTGCAAAGTCACGAACATTAGGTGATGGCATGGCTCTCAGATGGATTTGGTCGGTGGGGTACCTCGTTTTCATCTCCGTCCGTCGCTGGAACGACTTTCTGGTCTAGCCGGTTTTATTTTGTTGGAGCCTTGGGGGAGGCGTCCTTGAAGGGCACACGTCAAAAGGGAAAGAATGCTGACGGCGGTCAGCCGGGGAGGGAGAAAAAGAAAATGGATGGCCCCCCTCCTTCCCGCCCCTGGACTTTAGACCGAGTCCGCTATCGTTAAAAAGTGAACTTTTCGTACTCGGGCGATTCTCAAAATGACACGTTCCACTCACGAATATCAACCGCTCAACACGAGAGGAAACGTCCAAGTGAAAGGAATTTATCGTAAACCTAATTAACCCTAATTAACTTCTTAATTTGTGTGCGCAGTCGTCGGAAACCTGGGAGTGATAACGAAAGTTCAAATTGTTGATGTCGTATTGTTACGCGGGGATCGCGCATGCGTGGTGCTGGATATTTCGGTTTTGTTTTATCGGCGAATTTTCGTCACTCACGTTTTTGTTTCAGCGACTAAGTCGAAATACATTAATCCTGTGAGAAAACACAATCACATTTGACGGCGATTATTGCTGTGACCAAGGATGTGTCTTTTTCGTTTAAGATGTTGGAAGAAACTTAATGAAACTTATGAAGCTCTATTTTCTATGGCTAGATCGAAAATATTGATCAACGATATTGTCAGTAACACTCCATTACTCTCTATTCCGGGTCAATAAAATCACCAACTGATAATTTTTCTCTCTTTATAACTCCCTCTCAATTAGTCCGATTTTCACTTCCGTCCTCACGGAAATTTACATATAAATAGACAAACTGTTGTGCTAGCTGAACAAAATCTCGGTCCAATGAAATCGTCTGGGAGGTGTACGATGTCTCTTTAGCAATGATGACGTTGAAAATATATTATTAGCCCCATCGTACTACGGTAAGAAAGATCGTGTCAATAGAATCAAAGATATTGAGTGTAGAACAAATAGATTTAAGATGCCATTTTTCCCACCGAATTATAAGGGATCAGAATAACATTGCCTGACCGCGGTAAGGGTAAAAATATTCTGGTCAAAATTAGTCTGGTGTGTATTCACCCCCTGCCACACACTCTGGCCTGCAGGGTATGTACTCGTATATGATGTAATGCGAATGACATTTCAGCCTCTTTCAAATTACAATTACAATGCCCCCTATCATCAGGGGATCTGCTCATTCTGGTGGCTTGTAAGAAGTCTTCCCATCTTGAGGGCCCGTGGTTCGAATCTTGGCTGAGACAAGCATTTTTCACAGTTATTCCGATCCCTAGTCCTTCAAAGTGGAGTACGCCGTCCGTCGAATGGGACGTTGAATTGTGTGACCCCTTGGCGTCTTTCGTCTCCAATTCTTTTCGCATCATTTTTCTGCAAAGTCTGCGTCTCTGATCCGTTAAACATCCCACTCCAAGTTTAATATACTATATTACCAATCTTTTTCTCAGCTCCTTTTTCAAAGGTTGGGGATAGCAATTTCTTCTTATTATTGATTCCCTCTAGCCTCGTTAAGATCAGGCTAATTTCGACGCCGGGTTTCTGTCTCCACACCTCTTTCCCGAATCCATGAATAATCTACATCTGTCAAATTACATGTAAGTAGGTCTCCTGCCCGATTCACTACCCACTTACCCAATACTCCTTTTCGCTATACCAATTAAGCATCGTCATAAAAACCTTATGCAAACATGTTTTCAAGTCGATTCGCACCCTTTATTCACTTCGCTTTTTAATATACTTCCGTGTTATGTTCATCTCTGAAACATTTACGACGACCCTCTCTGTCGTTTTTATGTCCGCGTGCGTTACGTAACGAGGCCCCCGACGAGAGACTTTGCTTTCCCATTCAACTCGGAAATTTTCAATAATGGAAGGCGCTGCACGTGTGCAGCTTTGTTGGAAAAGATAATACTCTGTTCTTCCACACATATTTTATTATGCACGACCCAGGTTTCGACTTACGAAGTCATCATCAGGTGTAAGTCGAAACCTGGGTCGTGCATAATAAAATGTGTGGAAGAACAAAGTATTTACTTTTCCGATATGAATCGCTTATACAAAGTGAAGCCTCAAACCACTCCATTCGTACAACTTTGCTCTGTCCCGCCAATATTTAAATATAAGAAAACTGCTCTTCCTTTCAGAATATACTTCGTAGTAGTCGTAGAAACCTTAATGGTTCGAAGGAATGCATCAAGGCAATCAGATGTCTTAACACTTTGGTAAGAGCATGCTAAGCAACCTTCATCATCATTAAGGAGTAAGGAAATTATTTCTCAGTTTAAAATTTCTGAAATAAATCTGTTTCACTGATTTTAGTTTTTTGTAGTGTCCTCAACTGCTCAATATACATGTTACTCTTGAAGAAACCTTAAAAATTTTGAACTGATTAAAAAAAAAACCGAGTTTCAGCGTATTAGTACCCAACGGATGGATTTAACGTGTCGGCACCCGGGTCGCTCAATAAAAGATTTTATTTATATATATACATAGTACGAGTATTATACATATATATATATATGTATATATGTATATATGTATATATATATATATATATACACAGGCACACACACGAGTATATTATTAATATATATAGAAAAAAAATTAATGGAAAAATATTGTTTTTTTTTAACTTCAGTGATAATGGATTTCCACAAAGTTAAGCTTGAAAACATCGAATGTTTCCTTTAAGTTATTCCGATCACCTCCAGTTAAAAATGAATTTGTGCTGTGTTGGTAATTTTTTAAAAAATTAAGTTTTTTCTTCTGGAATGGCGGATGGCTTAACCCACCAAGTCGAACGAGTTATAAGAAATACGACGTTTAGAATCGCAATCTGTAGGCTTGTTCGCGCAGCGGAATTATGGGACTAATTTACACCTTCCGAACCCGTCAAGTCAGAGTGAGAAGTTATCAAGAAAATTTACTCGCGAACAGGCGGATAAGTGAGGAATACTTCTTTCCCTTGAGTGGTTCGCGAAAACAACTTCTCGAAAATGAAACTGGGTCGAACGCCAATAATCTCCGAATACGAATTCGACAGAGTGCGACACATATTTTGCGCGAATGAAATAAAAAACATAGTAGATTCAACAGTTTTTTTCAATGGTAGATTTAAAAATACAACCGGTTTCGCCCTGAAGGGTTGACACCATCATGTCAGACCTGATGATGTCGACTATTCAACGAAACCAGTCGTTTTAATTACCACCACTGCTATCAACTAAAATGTCACTTGATAGTTGAGGAGAGAGCTATCCCGTGTTTGAAATTCAAACATAAAACAGGGTAATAAGGGCAGCCAGTTCCTCATTCCCTGAGCCACCTGTGGATTCCTGGGAAGATCTGGTACCCTGATAAAAATCGCACAGTTTGGGTGAAGCTGAGGGTTCTCAGAGGCGTCACCGGGAGTCGAACTCGGCCCTACGGTCAGTAGCAAAGCCTTCTACCCACTGAAACTACAAATTCCCCTCGTTTCAATCAAAATCTTTGAAATTTCGGAAGCTTATGTTCCCTTCAATCCCAACTTATACCAATTTATAGCGGCTAGTCACTGAAGACGTCTCGCCGCGTGGCCACGTTTGGGCTTGCAGGGTAAGGCGTGGATGGAGATGAAAAATCTCCCCCGCCTCTTCCACAACCCTCCTCTTCCTCTCCTTGACGATGGACCTATTCTCAAAATGGCGATCAACACGACCTTGGCGTTCATGGCCTCTCCCAACATTGAATTAACCACACTGATGGTGGATGCAACCATGGAAGAGAAAACTAACTTATGGTGCCAACTGTTGACAGCAACCAACAATCGTCGTACTTTTCTCCCAGCTAAACAATTTCATCGTAGCCAAGGAGACAAAAATGTTGCCGAGCGACCGATGCATAGTTTACAATCGTGAAATGATCTCATTCACGATTATATGTATGTGTGTGTGTGTGTGTGTATAAGAGATCAAACAAATTTAAGCGAATATAAAGCGCTGCGACATCTCATGCAGGTACCTGTAACTAACTCTTCGACAGTGCGATTCGGCTGATCTCGGTAGCCATTTACAAGTTACAAAAACGTCTACATGGTTAAATACTTCTAAGAAGATGTAATTATCCAAGTTTACTGAAGGTTTTAAGGGAAATAGAATATTTAATTTTTAGTTCGCATTGTGTTTATTAAGGACAGGGTCTTCGGGTAAAGAAATGGTTGAAAGCTAGGATACCACTCTTTGTTATCTAAGTTATTCCTTAATAATTTATTCCATTGGCGATTCCTATGTCGCCCAAATTTGTCTCTTTACGTGTGTGGTAGGAAGAAATGACACTTAATTAACTTTCCGCATCCGTTCTCCGTAAATTCAATCTCCTGGCGTTTAGCCATGTTGTCAGTAGCGGTTTCTTGTACGAGAGGGAATTCCAGTTTTTCTTTGCGGGGTGGGGGGGGGAATAATGATATTTTGATCTTCTCTGTTACACAACATTTCTCTTAACCTTTAATCCTATTCAACGCCACATTAAGGCGTTTATTAAGTCATCTCAAAATCCTCCGTAAAATAGTCATTTTACAACGAAATTAAGGAATTTGGTGTACCTTTTAAACTTCGATCTTGGAATGGTTTCCAAGCCGATTTTTACTCTAAACTGGTCACATCACTAAGGTTTATTAAACATCTTTTTACGTGTCTAGCTTACAATCGGCAGCTAATCGATCTCATAAGGCTAGATTCACAACCGTATACTCCTCTTGATTTCTTCCATTCCAACAAAATATTCCTAAGGAGGTCATACGAGTGGGAATTTATCTTGACATTTTTTTAATGCCCTCAATGCATTTATGGCGTCTCCTTTCAATAATGTAGATCATAGTTTTTTTCTTATAGTTCGCTCACATTGATCTCAGACACAGTAAGACGCGCGTTGATGACTTAGAAAAATGCGATTATAGAGATAAATGGATAAATATTGATAAAGTTAGATATTGAGGAAGACTTAGATTGGAAATTTTGGAATATGGTGGGATAAGCAAAGAAGTTGTTAGAGGTTGAATACGGAAAAAAGGCACTAATATTGGTCGGAGGAGATCTTGATATGGGCGGGATGTTGATAAGGAGGTGATACCGAAAGAAAAACTTTGGGTTGGGTTAGTTGGTTGTAGGAAGAAAAGAATGAATTTCCTGAGCTGAATAAGTCAAGAAAAACCGAAGAAGAACATGGTCTGGTGCAAACAAGAGGAAATCTAAGCGTTATGTAATGCATAATATACTTTCGAGGGCCCTTCAAAAACTCTACAATCAATTGATTCCTGGCCCGCAAATTTCCGGACATTTTTCTCACAAGAGATATCTAGAAGAAAGGCTTAACTCAAATATTTAATACATTCCCCATTTGGGAGACCGAGGGAGCAAAATGCGCCGGGTAACAAGAAATCGTGGAGATAATATCAGATTACGCAATAATTAACAGTATCCCCTGGTGACCTTAATTGTTACGTACATCTCTCAACAATCATAGACTCGCAACAATTCCCGGCGCTGCCGCACAACGCGCGCAGAAGATGAGAGACAAAAACGAAAACAAAACAATCCGCACTTTTGTTCAAGACCCTGTTTACCCCCTTCCCTTCCCCTTCTGTCTACCTGACACGCAGGGGTGCTCCTGGAGGAACCTCAACCTGGTCGTCAGCAACCTTTCCACCAGTCTGTCCTCGTCAGGGCCTTCCAGGGCTGAGAAAACTATGCCACCCATCGCCAAGTACGTCACGTAGAACGCCACGTAACTCAGCAGCAGGAGGGTGCTCCTCCGTATGCCGAGGAGCTGTTTGAGGACCGGCTGATCTGGGGAGGAGGGCCGATCGTCGGAGAACTCCTTGGAGCGAGCCACCGACGATGAGATGGTCGTGGTCAGTTTGCTCGCGACATCTTTGAGAGCGGAGCCGAACACCTTGCCGCTTATGCTGGTGCTCGCCGTGGTGTTGGCACCTCCGCTTCCGATGTCTAGGCTGGAGGTGGTCAGCTTGCTCGCGACATCCTTGAGAGCGGAGCCGAACACCTTGCCGCTTATGCTGGTGCTCGCCGTGGTGTTGGCACCTCCGCTTCCGATGTCTAGGCTGGAGGTGGTCAGCTTGCTCGCGACATCCTTGAGAGCGGAGCCAAGCACCTTGCCGCTTATGCTGGTGCTCGCGGTGGTGTTAGCACCTCCACTTCCGATGGCCAGGTTGGAGGTGTAGAAGGGCTGACCAGGGTCGCCGGACGAAGAGGAAGAGGGTTCCACCGTGACCCCTATGGACCCGTACTGACTCCTCCTGGTCGAGACAATGATCTCGGAGCGGGATCGAAGGGTGCGACCGGCTGTTCGCTGCGACACGACAATCGAGGTGGTCTTCTGACCGCTGGGCGAAGAAGTGATAAGCTTACGGTCGTCGGAGTCTCCCATGTTTCCGCGCCGACTTCGTCCTCTTTCGGATTGGAAACTGACTCAGATTACCAGCAGCTAGAGTGCGAACCTGCTCGTCTTCGGTGGTTATACGACACCCCTCGAAATTTATGATTTTATTGGTGGGAGTTGGCAAAACTTTTGTTTTACATAAGGGTTTCCCCAACAGTTTTCCTCACCAGTCAAGGGTATTGTCTCGTCGGTATTGGTCAAAAGGAGTTCGATTTAAAAAAAAATTCGATATTTCAAAAGTTGTCCCTTACAGTTGCTTTTATTCCGATTTTATATTTTTTCTCGTTCGACCAAGAAGTCGTTTCCTCGATGCGAGGGAACCCGTAGCTGACAGCACGTGTCGTACACAAACAAACACACACACACACATAGACACAAAATAACACGGGGGGGGGGAAAGTTTACGATTAACCACTAGTTTGCAAAGTTAACTATGCGTTTAGAACAAACTCAATCTCTCTATCTCTCCATCGTGAAAGATCCGTGTTTCGAACACTTGCACCACATCGCCATCTCGAATACCGCTAATGATCCACTAGCCCAGGAAAATCGCCATGCCCACGCCGTGTCCAGGTAACCCGTCTCGTCGCCGACGCGTCACAATCGTTTCTATCCAAAACTCACCCGTCGTACGAGCATAAAACAAAATTTAAACAAAAAAAATACTTGAAACTCGTCAACCATCCTTGGTAGCACACTCGGGTTCAGGGTGTTTCCCTCCGTACCGTTGGAGGAAATGTTCGTGGACGAAGACCCTTTTCGAAGCACAGGAATCCTGTTTTTTTTTATTTTTCCTTTCGTATCCTTATTATCACCACTCTCCCTCCCTTCCACCCTTCGACAAACAAAATACTATCGGATACCCCAAGAAAAAAAGATTTTGAAAATATAAGCTGATCAAGTCTCTGAAGAATAAATAAAACAATTCTCCCACCTCTCTCTCCTCCCCACTATCGTCACCTCATGGAGAAATACTGGATTTTATGGAGAACCAACCCGGAGAGGGAAGCACACCTTCAACCACAAGAGTCGGAATCTGATCTGGACCCGGTATCAACCCCTCATCCACCTTTATAACCATGTGCGTGTGTGTGTGTGTATATAAATTAGCTTCACAGTTCCGACTCGTCTTATTTCACCTCCTAGCTCTCTCTCTCTCCACATACACGCACACACCCAAGAACGTAAGGCGACCGACCTCTCCTCCGTCCAGCCAAGGTTTCTAACAGCTATTGGCCGTCGTCTTCTTACGAGAAGTCGTTGACTCCGACGGAGACTTAAGGGGGGGAAGAACTCATGTTGCCGATGGGAAAAATAAGAAAATCTCCACCTCGCCTATATATTTTTGAGATGGTATTCCTCACCCCCTGTTCTACCTGCTCCTTTGGGAGACGAGATACAAGTCCCTCCCCCTCTCTCCACCACTCCCCTCCCCTAAAAACCACGGCCGATCCTCTGTTGTCCTCTCACCCCCACTTTTTCTCCTCCAACCCTCCTTTCTCACCCTCCTCCCTCCTCTGTCTATCAGCCGACTCCGCCACGCCCCCTCCCAAGATTACTCCACACCCCCCTTCACCTCCCCTCTCTCTCTCTCTCTGTCCCCCCTCCCGCCCCCGCTACGATTATTCGTCAGCTCTCCCCTCCCCTAAGCGTGATGTTGTTACTCGGGCACCTGTCCATGGCGAACGGTCCTAAAGGCCCTCGAACTGGATTTTAGGGACCTCTTAAAGACCCTCCAACCCAAGATTAAAGAAAAATAATTTTTTAAATATTCCGTTGAATCGGACACTTCCCCTCGCTTGACTCTTCTTAGAGTTTTATTGGGGCTCTTGAGAGAAAAGTGATTCGGGATTCTGAATTACAACCAACATACTTTTCTTCCTCTTTTTCTTCCCCACCCTTTCCTTAACCCTTAACGGTCAAGTCCCCCCCCTCCCGGCGATTAAACGCGCCGACCAACTCCTAAGCTCCTCCAAGTCGTCGACCGAAAAGTAAAGGAACTTCTTAATATGCGGGAAGATGATTATATTAAAAAAAATAATTTGATAAAAATCCCTCCAATTTTCCCCTCCCCTTCCTTCTATAGAAAAGGAAACGGAGAAAAAGCGAAGTAACTATGGCGATCAAAACAAAAGAGGATCGGAATCCCCGCTCTCTATATATCTCTCTCTTTTCTAGAATGCTTTCCCCCTCCTCTTCTCGCGATAGTACTGTTTTCCGTATTCTCTGCCACCTATCGGTAGACGGCGATAATGCTTCCTCGCTCCTTTGACCGCTTCGTGTAGAGAGCGGCGAGGGAAAGAGATGAACAACAGAATGTTTTTTTACGTACGAAAATGGCCCTCTGATAGTGGAAATTTTCAATTGTGGAATGCGACACAAACGCGCACAAGGGGTAATGAGTATTGCGATGATATTTGTAGCAATGGAGGGAGTGCAATTGGGTAGGAAACCTTTCGGTGTTCTCTTGGGTGGGATACTTTGTCGAGAGGGGAGTAATAAGAGCTGTAAACGCTGAACTGCACACGCAAGGACGGGAGGGAGGAAGACGTGGAGGGGAAGAAATTAAAACTATTCTCCCGCGTAACACGCACTTCTTAAGTCGTCAGCACTTCTTTGAGTCACTCGAACTGAAGAACCAAAATGATCTCCTTCTCGATGAGAAAAAAAATACGACGCGAATACTTTCCCGTTGATTTCTAAGATTCCGTCGGCGTGTTCATTGTTCCTTACCACAACCTTATTAAAAGAATGCACTTTCTTTCCCGGTGTCTGTAGTCCGTCTTCGGATTCCTTAAAGAGTTTGGAGACACAACGGTAAAGACGAATTCTCAAGTGTTTCCTTCGCTTAACTTGGATAAGGGTGAATTGTTTACGCAGATGAGCTCAAGTCGTCATGTAAAATGATTGTCATTCACGGTGTTCACTTTCCTTATACTTTCAAGAGTGTTCACTCATTCCTCGAGCACCACTCCGTTTGAAAATGGTACGTACTAGTCGGGAATAACTAAACAAAAAGATAATAATAATTAAGATACTGCGTTGGTTTCTTTTAATCCTCTTGTCGTCACCACTCGGTCAATCTTCTCCTCTTCAAGAACGGAATGACGATGAGTTGTTTCTCTCCCGCCCGCGGACTGCCAAGCGGTGTGCCGGCCGAACACCACCGTCCAAACTGCTCGGTGTCCCAATGGGGAAGAATAAGGTCCCCCTTGTTTTACAACTCGATAGGGAGCAGACGAAACCCTTCTCCTGCTTGCTTTCGGTAAAGTGGTATTGGGAGGGTGGGGTGAGTTTGGTGTCCCCCTCTTCTTGCAGCTGGCGATGTTTCTTATGTAACGCGCCTCTGTCGACCTTAAAGACGGGATTCCATTCTCCCTCCCACGGCTTGTACACTTGCACCGGACGTTCCAGACTGCACCTGGGGCCCCTCGCCTCGTCGCTGCCGGGACTTGCGCGCGTTGTCCTTAACTCCGCGCAAGTGATTGTGGGGCGGAGGAGGAGGGAGCGAGGACACGCGCTCGGGTCACAAGCACGTATCCGACTGGAGGCTGACCCTCTAGCCGAGCGCAATATATACACAAATACGCGATCGCATGGTTCTTATGCCCTTTGTATGCGTCTCTTTAGGGGAAGAGGGGAAGGAGGCTTATGTCATTCCTCTCTCTGTCTCCCCTCTGCCCGCTTGAGTAGGGAGGGTTTTTCTCCGTTTCTGTGGAAGGGAGGGACATGGGGTCAGACGCTTCCGGTAGGCAGGGGAATGGTTGAGGGGGGTGGGGAGCGGAGAAGAGGAGATAAGGGGGGGGGGCAGAGACCGCACGTTTATGTTATGGGTACGGCGATGTTGTCGAGACAATGTCGAAGTTTTTCTCGATTCGAGAAGTGTATCCTTGGGAGTTATGTTGAAAAGAATACATTTATTGTTGTTTTTTTTCAATTGTTCAATTCAATTGTTTGTTGGATGATAGTGTATGTGTTTGCATTAGTGTTGGATGAAGGGATTTTTGCATGAGTGTATACGCCACTATGGGTATAGTTTTGCATGCATGTGTTGATTTTGCTTGTGGTATTGTTCCTTTTTACGGGTGGTGACCTAACTAACGCCCTCCGCCACCCGCCCTTGCGGCGGCTTGCGGAGTATTATGTAGATGTATCGATGTTAGGAATTTCATCTCCAGTGTGAATATCGGGACGTTTAGCTGTAAAGACATACGAAAAAGTGATAGGAATACCGGCACCACAGTTATCAACGCGGCAAATGAGTTAAATTGATCTTCTACGATGGGTAATACAATGATGACCTAAAAGGACGCAACTGGGTAGAATTACCAGCATGTACAACGTACTTCCAAACATATTGAACTAGAAAATATGTCTGTTTACTCACAACTAAGTCACCCACAGTAATGAACCCCCGAAGGTCGCTTTGATGGGTGAGGGTGGAGGACCCCCAATACTAAACCAAACAGCGTGGTGACATTCGCACGTAAGGGTAATTAGGGAGGCCAGATCCTTATTCCCTGTGCCGCCACTCTCTTAGAGAGTGGCGGCACAGGGAATAAGAGAGAGAGAGAGACTGGTTTGTGATGACAATGGAGGTGATAAATTTTATGATCATACCGTCAACATGTTGATATTGGTAATGTTATCATTGTAGTGCAATGTGAGAAATACTATCAATATAATTTCTCTAATGTACCTGATGAGGTAAGTACATATCTGCTTATGCGATACTCCTCGATGTACTTAATAAGAATTTGTTGAGGTGGTTGTTACATTTTTGTTAGGCCAAGTCTAAAACAGGCGGCTAGCGTCTGGGATCCATTTTAGCGAGAATGATTCGCAACGAAAAGAGGGTTAAGAGTTGCGGGAAAGCATGCTGGAGGACTTGAGAGTCCCCCGATTCTAAGAATCAGGGGACAGCAGGCCAGACTTTTAAGAAATACTTTTGAGAAACGTACAGGGAACTTGGTGTTTCCATGCAAAACACAGAGAATTATTTCGGTACCAAATTAAATTCGATCAATCTGGATAAAATAAGAGAAAGATAGCAAAGACCTCCGACGTACAGATAGATTCAATTGCTCCTTCTTACCTCGAAAGATACGCACCCGAAAAAAATCAAACCTAAGAGAGCGTAAAAAAATCTAATGGTAAATTCGAATCCTAGAATTTGATAAATGCGCTACAATTATTTCGTGATGCACAAAGGCACGTACGTATATGCACGAGATATAGTATTCTTGAAAACTAGATGAAATATGTTAAAGTGTATTTATGCATAAAATGATAAATCTGCACATTTGGATTGGTGCTCTAACACCCCCTGCCAAACACTTTTGTGACAATTTGGAGTTTTTGTGTGGATGTAGATATTTAGGGAAAACAATCACATTTTGTCGTAACCTTGATATTTATTTCATGTGTAGGTGGATATTATTATAACTAATGTCGGTATTGGAATACTAATATCGCATAACCTTATGTGGATGTCCTTAGAGCTAACTGTAATGATCTCTTCAAGGACGAAATTGCCTTCTTGTTTTCCTTCTGTAAATCCCTTACCCTTTTCTCATTAAATCCTAGCCAGGCTCGGATATGCCATCGCGTTTCGGGAATTTTCTTAAAAATCGAGGAAGAAGGAAGTTTCTGGCTCTTGCGTCGGATGGCGACTTATGTACTAGGAAACTTAAAGACGGATTCTGGACTTCCGTCAACGTGCTTTCCGTGTCGTATTTTTTAAATTTACGAGTTTATTCGTATTTGTGTGGAGAGACGTACACTTCTGTCGAACTTCGTAACCTCTTGAAGGGTCGCCATGACATCCAGAAAAATTGACAGATCCAGGTAAAATCAAGAAAAAATGAGCTGACTATTTGAATTAGACGAGCATATAACATTCCAATCGCGATTCCTGATCAGAAGGTCAGGATCAGGATGCTATTATTAGCGTTATAGGTCGGATGGGCATGCGTTGAAAATATTTGAGAAAAATTTGAGAAATCGAAATTTGAATTCTTACCTGCAAACGTCTTGGAGGGCGTGTGGCAGGGGGTAATAGGTCACAAGCCATTAGAATTATTATTGTATAACGACATTTTGGGAAGTTTAAAATGTCGTACGTTGTTTATTAGTGATATGGTCACGATCCTTTGGTCTCCTCTAACAACGCCATACGCTGATACAAGTTTTAATATTGAGTTAGCGTTACAACTCGTATAATTTGTAGCCATCCTAAATTTTTAAGTCACGAATGTAATCTTCCACTTATTCAAGACCTGGAAAATGCTCATGCGGCCCATTTTGGCTTGAGGAGGATACCTGTGTTTACAATAACCGAAAAAAATACAAATATTACGAACGTCATTTAAATCGGTACCTATTGTATGACAAATTCCGTGGTAGAGGTGTCGCCATCCAACATTAATGCCTGATTAATTAGTGCTTCTTCTAACTTAGCAACTCCTGGTGACCAATTTCACCGTCGTGCCTCCCTATAATAACCCTCTCTCACGCGCGTTTCTATATATCTGATTACATGTGAAATTTACATTTGATTACATGAATTTGTGGTGGTATTGTAGTAGATGTCGTATGGCTGTTGATATAACACCCTCTGCCACACCCCCCCTACGCGACGGCTTGAGGGATAGCGTATATTTTCAGATATAAAACAGTAAATACGGGCTTGTGTAGGTTATAATAGCTTAAAGTTACAAGATGTAATGTGTGCATCGCACAGATTTGCATGGTGAAGTGCATGCTTGAGTGTAAACTGTAGTATTAGCGTTCTAATATCTGATTATTGAATGAGTGTAGTGCGAATGACCTCGGGAGCTATCAAGGCACACAGGTCACTGCTAGTTTAGATGTGCATCGACGAAGTGCACTACGCACTCTCCTCTATGGGCGACGCCATTTTGGACTCGTCCGAAAGAACAATCACTCGCAACGCGTCGTGCACAGCGAGTGATTGTTGACTTGCACGTGCTCCCTCGTATCCACCACCCCCTCTCCTCTCTCGTTACGTCACAGACCAGGTCACCCCACCCCCTCCTTATCCTCCTACGCCTCCTCCCCATTTCCACCCCCCCTCTCTCTCTTCTCAACGCTCAATCGGGTGTGTCCACATTTTATGAGGCAGCATTTTTCTTATTTTCTTTTAGGGGGAAGGGGGAGGGGGAGGAGTGATATCGGGAAGTAAATGGACTTATTATAGTCGAGTATATCTTCTAAGAAATAATGAAAACTTCAACCTTAAAGGCACATTCTTACGCGGTTCTCTGAAAATTATTTCGGAATAGTGCGAAGATGTCAGTTTTGGAAATCATACCATTTAGACTGTTTTTTTATTCCATTTATTGATTAATATAATTTAAAAAAAAACGTCCGTAGGTTCTTTTATGATTGCATTATTTAAACTCTTAAAAATTGCGAACATTATATTAGTTTTTCGTGAGAACGACGTGTATTTCCGCAAATATTAATCCATAGCTTTTCTACTGGTTGTCATTTCCCCCAATTTTATCAGAATACATTCTAAATATTGGTGTTTCGATGTTGATCTGTATTGAAACTAACGATGAGAACCTGTTTTATTATCATAGTTGTTTGATATACTGCAAATGACATATACACTGACACCTCGATGCAACTTCCCTAATTTTCTCTGAAGATATCCAGGATATGGGTGGGTGAGAGTCCAGTTCACTTGGTCCTTCCATGAACATAATACGAACCCCAACGTATTACGGGCGGAGGGATCACAAATATAAGATTAGAGAGATTGACTGCAAGACTGACAGGTTTAAATGGTCATTTTTTACAAGAACAATAAGAGACCAGAATGCTTGTAATCGAAATACCCCACTAGCCGGCTCGACATAATAAGTATTAACCTCCAAGGTAGCGACTGCACATGGTTATACTAGAATATTTATATTTTTTTGGGAGATTCCCCCCATCTTTCCCCATCCATTTGAAAAACCCGAAACCCCTCATCCCTTGCCCTTTTCCTCCTGGCGCTACACCCCCTGCCACACATCTTTTTGGTGGCTCACAGGGTATTGATATAGATGTATATCCTGGACCTTGGGCAGTCAGCGCGGTAATATGTAATGCATCCGTCACAATTACATTTAATATTTTGAGTTGCACACAACGTAAGAATCGTGTCGACCTTAAAGTAACTATGTAGGTCCCATTGACGGATTCGCTGAAGAATTTTCGCAGGAAAGTGCAATGAAGAGATTAAAGAGAGTCGTTACTTAATTTAATTCGTAAGGCGTACTTGGAATACTACGCTGAAAGTACTTCAGGTGCATGGGTTGGAGGTTATTCAGTTAATAGATTACAAAAATCAAAAGCAAAATTGGAAAAAAAGTTAATAGATTCGTTGGAAAAAATGACTTCGAGAAGAGATGAAGAGTGACGGGTATGTTGGAAGGAATTAGGCTGACTTAATTCACGAGGAGAGCAGACTAGACTCATGTCTATTGAAGAGGTTTAGGACACCCGAGTTTTCTATGTGATGACGATAGCTATATTAGGGCCCATAAAACCAGTGTGGGTATCACATGTTCACATAGTCAGATATAATGGTTGTCACATGTCTATTAAATGTTATGATGTTAGACGTTTGAAAAAAATCCTGATTGTACTCTATTACTTTCTATTAGTGATCTCATTACTGCTATAGCAACACGCATATCTCTCTCTTTCCTAATTTTTGAATTACAAGAGGAGCTAGTTTTAAAATCCCACACGGAGCGAAGGTTAAATGACAGATTAAATCTCTTGCATAAATTGGAAGGATGTTTCTTTAGTGATTATGTAAAAAAATTGATATCACCCCCATCGTACTACAGTAGGCGAGTTCACGTCAATTACATTAGAGAGCTGAGGTGTAGAACAGATCAATTTAAGATGTCAGTTTACCCACGAACGATGAGGAATCAAAACAACATTGTTGGGGTAAAAGTATTCGGGTCAAAATTATTCTGGTGTGTATTCACCCCCTGCCACATACCATAGCGGTAGATTGCAGGGTACCGAAAGAAACTAAAGAAGACTGATATATGGATAGGGAGACGGCTAGGTTGGTGAGGCAGAGGGAGGAAGGGTCGTCTTGGATGTAATTAAGGGAGGGGAGAGAAAGTATTCACTGCTAAGTGGACCTCAGTCAATTAGGGATGAGGAAATAGTGGGGAGATGGGAGTGTAAGATACTGTGGCCTGTAGAGGCTAATGGCCCTTATCCTGGAGTGATAGAAGAAGGATGATATCTATTACACCATAGGTATCCCGTTATACCACCAAGTTCGCGATAAGTCATCGATTTACAGTAGTACCATGGCGCCGAACAACCAGAACCAACCTGGTACCCATGCCCGAGATGGGATTAGTGCCTGTGTCCTTTGAGATAGCGACAGTTATCATCGCGGAAGATGTCTCGATGCTTTAGGGTAGAGGGTAAGGGGCCCCGGTTCCTTTCCATGTGCCGGTTATTGCTTCCCAGGAAGATCTGGTACCCGAAAAATCCCACTATATTTACCAACAGGGTCCACTATAAAAGTAATGCGCATTTTCTGGGAAAAATAGATTTATTTATCGTACTTGTACAAATGCTTAAAATTCTTCAAAATACTCTCTCCATCTACATCAATACACTTGCGGAGACGTGTCTGCCTCGCCTGGAAGGTACCCTGGAACTCTTCGACGGGAATCTCTCTCAGGAACGTTTTAACATGCTTTTGGATGTTTCCCACTGTCTCCCAATGCTTTCCTTTCAGCTCTCTCTCTTTAGTCGGGAAACAAAAAAGGGTCTCTCGGAGTCAAGTCGAGATTTTAAGAGGGCTGGGGGACCACCGGGGTGGTGCTCCGGTCCAGGAATTTGGTGACGATGAAAGACGTGTGGCTGGGCGCTTCATCGCGCCATATTACAAAGTCGCGAAACACACTTCACACTGAGGCACATTTTTCCGCTCACGTTGAAATGGCAGACCACCCACCACATTTCCCGACCAGTTTTACCGCGCTGCAATGGATAGTCGCGTCATAATAAAATCATGCGTATTAATTTTATAATGTTCCATGTACATGTATATATTTTATGTAATATTTTAATATATTATAACTATCCTTAATATACCGGTTAAAGTTGGTTTTTGTGGGAATCAGCTACCAAGTGGTCCAAGGACAATTCCCTTATCTCTCCTAGCAAGACACAACCCAACATTCTACGCTACAAGCCCTTGTTCATCTCCGTTTATTTCCGTCCTCCTTTCATTCCGTCCAACATAAACAAGTCCTATCCTATATGGATGGATGGCCCTTGTACCTATCCTATTCCTGCCTCTTCCTCGCTTGCCTCACATTCTCCCCATGTATATCACATTCCTTAACATCCCATCGCGAATCAATATGCTCTCTGCATTCATATTCCCTGCTTTTTTGCTTCACCATAACTCTAATGGACGATCTTTAGGGAAAATATCGAGAGAAATCAACGGCAGAGAAACACTAGAAGGAACATGATAAGAGGAGGGAAGAAATTTGCCGCGGAAATATCCCACGAAAGGAAGAAAAAGAGACAAGTGAAAATAGGAGTGATTAAGAAAGACGAATACACAGAAAAATTATCACGGGGTGAGAGGGAATTAATAATAAATAAAGTGAAGGAAATATGGCCGCTGTAAAATCAATCTTAGGATTAAATTGTCGTTGATAATGATGATGAGGGAAAATGTTGAAGCGATGAAAACCAAATTCAATTAGATTATTCTTCAAACACGTATTACCCTGCAAGCCGCCATGAGGGCGGGTGGCAGTGGGTGGTGTTATGTCACCAGTCTATTGGGATACGTAATTGGGTGACTTTAGACTTTGGAATTTTTTTATTTTTTTTTCGTGACATTCGAGTTGTCGAGCGTGATTTTTCCCATGCCGAACGTGATTTTTCGCATTTCCTATTTTTCCATGGGGTGGTTACGAATTATATGATAGGTAGAAACCTTATTTATCGATTTGTCCTGCGGACGGTTTTGCCAAACTCTCTTGCTGTGTTTCGTCCACTGATCCGATTTTGCGGGTTTTGGAAGTGTTTTGTCTCCGCTGCGTCAGAATTGAACTAAAATGATTCGTTTTCACTAAAATAATTCCTTTTTTCCCAAATGATTCTTTTTTACTCAAATGATTCGTTTTCACTCAAATGATTCCTTTTTACTCAAATGATTCTTTTTTGCTCAAATGATTCGTTTTTACTCAAATGATTTGTTTTTTCTCAAATGATTTGTTTTTTCTCAAATGATTTGTTTTTTCTCAAATGATTCGTTTTTACACAAATGATTCTTTTTTACTCAAATGATTCGTTTTCACTCAAATTATTCGTTTTTACTCAAATTATTCGTTTTTACTCAAATGATTCTTTTTTTCTCAAATGATTCTTTTTTACTCAAATGATTCGTTTTCACTCAAATGATTCTTTTTCGCTCAAATGATTCGTTTTCACTCAAATGATATTTTTAAGTGTTCTATTGTATTCCCATGGGCTCTTAACCCATTTTTTCCTTTAAAGTGAGGTTTTCTGTACGTTATCATTCACTGAAGATTTTTCTCGAGACGTGCAGGTTTTCATTGCGTCTCGCTGAATTCCATAATGTAGATATACTTGGCGGGACATTAGGAAGACCGGCAATAAGCAGGTGATTTGGTATTCTGAGGAGCTATGCGAAAGTTGGCAGCTTCTCTCTTTGCTTGTTCGTATGCCTGTACGTTTATACGAATGCCCCCATGCCTCATTGACATGCAATGTAAAATACCAGGAACAAAGAATACGATACCTCCTTCTCTTCTATGATATGTTTTCGTTTGAATTTGCAAGGATTAAACGAATACTGAGAATGTCATTGTTTTTAGTTTGCATTGGCAAATAACGATTATCGTTGATTTCGAAAAATTCCCAAAAATTAAGGTTTTGATCTCATTGGAGCTGATATTGATTTGCTATAATGATACAGTAGTTTTGCTCTAATTTTCAGAGATTTTATGCAGTTATCTGTGTACTTGATTTTTACAAAATGATGGACCATATTTACAATCTTTGAATTTTTGGCTTAAGTATGAGAATTATTAACATCGAATTGTTTCGCCACGGTGTGACGAAAAATGAAGCGAATCACCCGCCGATTCAATGATTCTTCAAAAATAAGAATCTGAAGCGAAAAGTTGTTTCTCTTTTCGCTGTGAGAAATTGAATCATTTTTTCCATCGAATGGATTAATTTTTTGGAAACCCATTATCATGATCCCATCAATCATAATGATGATGAAGTTAAAAAAGTACACTTCCTATATGTTCCGTAGAAGGATTCGTACCCCCAACGTGTCATATTTATCAATGAAAACGATCGCACTGTATTAAACGTTTCCTATATTAACAGTTTTCTATTTTTTATTTGATATGCGAGTGACTCTGAAATCGGTTCTGGATAAAGCGATTTGACAATAATGGACCAATGTCGATATTAAGCTCATATATATATATATATATATATATATATATATATATATATATATATATATATATATATATATAGTCGAAAGATCCGGTATTCAAGTCCCGGTCAAGGAAATATTTTTGCGCTTGTGATCTGCTCGATTCCGCTTTCCCCATCCTATGTTCGCCCTTAATAAGTGTTCTTATCCCTTTTATCCCAGGACACAGTTCCTAAATAAATATTTTGTGACTCCTAGCAAAACATCTGCATCAGGTCCCTCTTCAGCTCTGAGTACTTTCTTCCTCCCTTCATCCCGTCCAACATCCCTATCCTGTTCCTACCCTTTCCTCGTTTGCCTAACATTCTTCCCTCTATCACCGTCTTCAACATCCCACTGCCGGCCAATACCCCCTTCATCCGCTTTTTCTGCCTCCATAGGATTTCTCCCAACAAGCCCATCTCTTCCCCCATCATACCAAGTACTTCCTCGTTTGTTTTCTTTTCTGTCCATTTCACCTTCTCCATTCTTCTCCACACCCACATTTCAAAAGCCTCCAGTCTACGTCTATCCTCCTGCTTTAATGACCACGTTTCCGAGCCGTACATAGCTACGCTCCATATCAAAGTTTTTACGAGTCTTTTCTTAACATCCTTACTCAACCACCCCGTCATCAACTCCCTCCTCCTTGGGAAAGCCTCTTTGCCTAGCGCAATTCATCTCCTTACGTCCCTACTACTTTGACCGTGTTGGTCCAAAACACTACCGAGATACATAAACTGCTCTAGTTTTTGCCCTCCTATTTTCATATATATATATATATATATATATATATCGACATGGGTCCATTTCTGTCATATCGCTTTTACAAGGCGCACCAGGTGTGCGGTACCATAACAACTTAATTTCCTTTTCCAAAAGCAAAACCCCTTTAATTTGAGAACAATCAACCTAGGCTGGAATCGAACCCGAAACCTCTGCCTTCCTTTGAGGTATAATTAAAACTTGTGGGAAAGAAATTGCTGCCACCATGGAAGAATTTGCTGGTAGTACTTCTCTTTATATTTTCACCGTAACGATTTTGACTTGTGAACGACTCTGTCGTTGTCAACATCATAGTATCTTTGATACTTAATCGACATTGTTCGATTTATCCTATATCGGTATTCCTCGATATGCACAAAAATCTCAAGATGACATCAATGCGATGAACCCGGTTCTACCGAATTGAATTTTTCTTTCTATTCGTTAAGTTTTTTGTACTATCTTTGATAGATGGTGGTGTCACTACCACCCGAGAAAAGGTCTCCGCGATCAATATTTGTAATTTTAAGGTACGATTAAGTACCATGCATTGATAATTACGGCCGTTTTGAAAGATTTTGCCGCTTATGGTGATGTTTTCGCCATGACGATTTCGTTTTATAGACGATTCTGTCGATGTTCAGCGACGTGATAGCGATTGCGATATAATTGACAAACCCTAAATGATTGATGTTGTTCGATATACCCGAAAAGTATCAAATTGTGGATGCATTGTCGTCGCATTTGTGTTTAATTTTGAATCGACGGTGGCAAAATGAGTATCGCACATCGCATCCCTGGAGACCACAAATCCGAACCCACGCACAATGGAAGAGGATGGAAGGGGAGGTCGTGAGGTGTTTACGTAAGGGGAGAATGGCCTTGGGAGGGTGGGAATGCGGGAGGGGGCAATGCAAGCAAGTGCCAAGGCGGCGTCTGTTGTCCCCCCCCCCTCTGCATCCTACCCGATGCAACGCGACAGAGAATATTCCCGAGTAGCTTCACTTAGTCGTCTGGCGAGCGAATCTGCAGCGTAGCCGGGCGATAGCCTCTCTGATCGGAATGCAGGCATCATTTGTTCGTTTGGGGAGCCATTACTACAAAATGCTACGGAGTAGGATATTCTAATGATTTGCATAAATAGGAGAAAAATACACAAAATGACTCAGTCTAGTTTCAATTTGGATATGCTTTCCTGGAAATTTTTGATGTCGAAAACATCGATTTTTTCCAAAAAAAATATTCCTTTTTTTTCGCACACAAATGAAAGCGCATGTTCGCACACTAGAATTAAGATAAAAATTAATTCATTTCAATCAGGAGCAAAGTTAATATTGTCGCATTCTCTCTCTTTTGCTATTATCTAAATTGCAAACTTACAAGGTCGTTTCTAGGTCGTATTCGATAGGTTAACGGACGTACATCGTAATCATGTATTGCTTAATTTGATAGTATTGGAATATTTATTTTAAAAGTTAACTTTGATCGTTCAAAATTTTTTTCGGTGTAATTCGATGGTCACGAATTATTATACCTGGCAAAGGCATTGCATTTGTCCAAGATACGAGGATATGCTGGAAAGTAATGCACATATGCTTTGTAGAGCGCGGACAAAAGCAAATAGCAAGATCAGGCAAAAAGTACATTAAAGTAACAATTCTTAAGTTTCAAAATCATATATTTATTTTTCAACATATTCACCGTTAAGGCTAACACATTTCTCCCAACGTGTAACAAGTTTTTTTCCATTCAGTCACTGAAAAACTCTTCCGGTTTTTCTCGAATCCAGGACTTGACAGCTGCTTTCACCTCATCGTCCGAGGTGTAATGATTACCTTTGAGGTGTCTCTTAAGTTGAAAGAAAAAAATAAAAATCGCAAGGTGCAAGATTAAAGGAATAAGGAGGGTGTGGAATCGGTTCAAATTTCAGGTTTCGCTGAGCCTCTCCAGTTGCGCGCGAGGTGCGTAGATGAGCGTTGTAATGTTGCAAGATTATTGGCGCCAGGCTGCCTTTAACACGACAAACTCGACCGATATGGGTTGCGATACGCTTTTGAGTGATTCGCCAGTGATTGGAATCAAATATCCGACGAGTTTGCGATGTTTATCGTCTGTGGCAGTGATCGGACGTCCGCGGTAGGTTTCATCAACAATTATGGCTTTTCCAGGCTCGCAACCACGAAATTTTACTACCCATAGATTAACAGTAGACCTTTCAACAGCATCGTCACCATAAACATCCTTTAAACGACGATGAATCTCAGTAGGAGTCACTTTTTATGTCACGCTGTTTAACTGGTGTTGACATACCACTAGAACACGTCTCCATACTTACGATTCTCAAAATACACTGGATGAATCTAACGACCTCAAATCTGCGCATGCGTGTTGAGGGGGAATGTTACTTCCACGTACCTCTAGGAGTGCTTCTTAAAGGTCATTTTGTTTGTGTTCAACAAGAATGTCTGCATTCGTTTTCAGCATACCCTCGTATCTACAAAATCGAGTGCCCACTGAGGAAACCATAAAAAAGAAACTGCCCAAGTAATTACACAATGAAAAGGGCTATTATACGAATTAAATCCAGTTGCAGCCACGCGGATATAAATTGGTCCAATGATGCTGGTTATAGCCACTTGTGATATTTTACAGATATTTTTGTTCTTCAAATAAAATATCTCCTTCGCAGTCAACAACATCCACACGCTATCACATGACCATTTCACGTCATGGTTTCGATCATTACCATGAAGTCATTGCGCGGGGCAGCGGAGTGTGTAGATTTCCGTTGACCGCGAAGTCCTCGATATTGGTCGTACATCTCTCGGAGGATTGATGTGACGCCACTCACCACTCAATTCTCTAGCCGTGTTTAAAACATCACGTCTTAAAGTTTCTTTCAATTCGAAGTCAGCCATTTAGTTGTTTCGTTGCCATGGTCGCCCTCTCTTGTATGCACTTCCTCACCGTTCATCGCATCTTCTCGCAAGGCGTGAGTTCGATTTTTTTTGTTCATCTCCGAATAATGCTCTCTAAATGTTCACGTCACATTACGTAGCCCACTGGAAGAGGGGAAGAATACGGTTCGATCGTATTATCGAACGAAAACAAAATCATTTTTGTTGGGAGCCAAGATTACATGAAGTGCGAGCTAGAAGCTAATGGATTAAATGCAAATCGCATCAGTTTAAAGTCTAACAAGGGGAGAGAATGAATTTCACTGCGTATTGAGGACGAGAATTCATGACGAAATTGACCGTCGGACATTTTGAAATAAGGAACATATTTTTTCCTCGCACGTCTGGTGAAAGAAATGAATACAATTGCCTCGTTATATGAACCATTTATAAGAGGTGCCCGTAGAAGAATGCCACGTCCATTTCAGCATTGCATTTATAAGATATTTTGTGTTCGTTGGCTCAAAATTTTATATTAAATTACCGCCAGAAAATATAAAATGGCTTCAAAGTGTACTCACCTACCCAAAAGTCTAGTTTTTAAACATTTACTCATTTAATAATTCTAAAAATCATCATTTTCCGGCATCTTTAGGGATTTTTTTATTAATTTACTGTATATATTTATTCGTATTATTCTCTGCCATTTTACTCGCTTAATGGCGGTAGCTACCAACAGGGATATCGTATCCGTGGCAACAATGGCCGCCCTAATAACATTTCGCATAAACAAGATGGCGTATTTCAGGAATGAAATTTTATTGCACGGGACGGACAGGTTTCAACTTTAATGTTCTTCACTGTTTCAATGGCCGGATTCACCGTTGGGAATCAGTGGAATTGAACTAATAGGCACAGAAACTGGTTTCATCTCTTAAGCAAACCTTTGACTTAAAAGTCCCTCTGGATAGTCACCGTCCTCTGTTTTTGAGACGAAATACCTTCTTGTATTATCAAACGTCCATGGCCGTCTCGGCTAGCTCTTTCTTTCCCATCAAATCATTCGTTCTTCTCCCCTCATGTACTCGTTTAGTGATGATTCATCTGTTATCCGTTCTATCAATACACTGACATAAAATTCAGCGTACTTTTCGGAAAATAACTGACCGATTCACTAAAGTATTTCAAGCTTCTTTTGTTTGAATGTCTCTACGAATAGATAATATAGTCCTCGTGCGAATACAGTTCACTCCTCTTCCATACTTGTCCATTAGGCGTGCATTCAATGTATGGTTTTTCATTGCCCACTAATTAATTCTTCGCCCTTTATCTCTTCTTTTTACCTTGGACACCTTTTCCAGTATTCCAACTATTATTATTATACATTGGTGCTTATCCTGGCATGTATATTTTTTTCTCCTATGCAGTAAATAGGAAAGGAGTACTCTTTCAAGGGTAGTAATTTTTTCTACCTTAGAAAATCATTTAGAATTGTATTATTAGAATGCAAAATGACCCCGCACGTAACTAAAAAGATCAATGTGAACTGCAAATAAACACGACTTCGTACGGTTGGTAGACCTTAATGGTATACAACGCTGGTGCGACATTTGGTAATTAGATTTAAACTTAAAAAAGTGGGTGGGGATGGATTTCTGTAAAAATAGCGATTCCTTCCCGAACGCCTACTGCATTGGGAGCACCGAAATGGAATATGTAGACTCGATTAAATACATAGCCGTACGTAATATGTACCTAGTCATTAACCTCACTCACGACCTCTCCTGGGTGAAACATATGTACGAGGAATATGAGAACAAGCTAACAGAAAATTAGGATTCTTTAGAAGTATACTGGATAAATGTGAAGAAAATGTTCAAAGAGAAATGTTATCTTTCGCTGGTTAGACCTCAATAAGAATATGCTGCTTGTACATGTACAAGCCCCTCCACGAGAATATGGGATCTTCACGAAGTTGAATTGATTGTCGAATTAGATCACTTACAGCATAGAGGAGCAAGATTTGTAAAACGTTCTTATGATAAACTTATTAGCGTATCCAAAATATTAGAGGAGCTAGGCTGGGAATCACTCACTGGGCGAAGTTTAAATTAAAAATTAGAGCTCTTGCATAAACTGGAAGGAGGTCTCTTTAGCGATGATTATGTTGGAAATATGTTATTACCCCCACCGTACTACGGTAGGAGAGATCATGTCAATAAAATTCCCCTCTTCTCATCCCCTGCCACACAACCTGTTTGTGGCTTGTAGGGTACTACACAGTGTAAATCGGTGCAGTAAACAATGAAGAGCAAGCGAGGCGTGTGACTCTAAACAACAAAATTTCATTTTTTCACGAACGATAACGGATCAGAACCACGTTTAATGAATGATCTACCGTACTATTGTACGTTGGGAGAGATCAAGTCTATAAATTAGAGGGATTAATTGTAGAACAGATAGATTTAAGATGCCATTTTTCCCACGAACGATAAGGGATCGGAATAATATTGTCCGACCGCTGTACGTTCATATTCGGGTTAATAATTAGTCTGTTGTATGTTCGACCCCTGCCACATACCCCAAAAGTGGTTTGCAGGGTGCTAAAATACTATTAAGATACTCGATGGGTTGCAAGATCATTGCGGTTTTCGCGAAACGTTCGGTTAAACGTTAAAACACGATATCCTGAACTAGAGCAGGTGGAAGAGTTTTCCTATATCGGAGGTGTTTTGGAACAAAATAGTGAATGTAGTAGTAACATAAGGGGAAGAAAATCGTCAGACAAAGACAATTTCACAAGGAGGAGGGAAATGATGAGAGGGACGATGGGTAAGGATGTAAAGAAAAGGCTTATTGAATGCGTTGACATGGAGTATAGTTATGTGTGGCGTGGAGACATGGTTATTGAAGCAGGATGATAGGCGTATATTGGAGGGTTTTGAAAATGTAGGTTTGGGGAAGAATGGAGAAAATCAAGTGAACAGAAAGGGAAATAAGGGAGGTAGTGCTAGGTATGGTGGGAGAGGAGAGGGATTGTGTTGGGAGGCAGGAAAGATGGGTGCAAAGCATAATGATCGGCAGTGGGATGTCGAAGACTGATATTTAGAGTGGAGATCTTCAACAAAGGGTTAGGAATGGGGTAGTAGGAATAAGCACGTTGGACAGAATGAAGGGAGCAAGGGGGTAAGTGAAATTGAAGATGTAATTGCACATGACCTGTCACATTTTAGATTGTATTCTTTCCATTATTCTCCACATAAACTTCTCGGAAGTCTCCAATCCACGCGATGCTCGTATAATGTATGCATACGATAAATAATAAAATTTTGCACAAAATTTCAAAAAGGAACCCTAACAATTTGCCAAATATACGATAACGGTAAACATATGTCGTTGGAGAACGCACAACTGCGGCTACACAGTCAGGTTGCGTGGAAACTCATCTTCACAATGTGTTCGGTCGCCTTCCATCTGAAACTGGAATCAAATCGTGTTAAAGGAGAACGATTTCTTGGACTATTTAAAAAATTCCTGGGCGCCTGTCGAAAGAAAGAAACCCTTGCCACAGTCGGGTTTCCTCAAAAGACGTTTCCCCATGTTATGGAGAGAGGGGGGGTGGGTGGGGAGGCTGATCCCTTCGACGTGTCCGTAGCAGCATCTCTCTTAAGTACCCGCCTCCTTTTATTTCCTCTCCCTCATTTCAATGGCATCTGGTCCGGGGCCCAACGGGTTTGGCGCCTCCAAAACATTGCTCGCCCAAGGTCACCGGGTACAACCTCCCGAAGGGGCGGAGCACAAGGGGACTTGATTCACTCTCCCCTCGGTCCATGGACCCGCGAGATTAAGAGACTCTTACCGTCTCGGAAATTCATGCTCTGCGCATGCCCGGTCGGTCGCTATGTGAAGGGCGCCCACCCGGGTAGTTGGTTGGTTGGCGATCATCCGGGAATAGAAGTTCGATGACCAAATGAGAGCAAACTCAAACTCACGCGCGAATCACCGTATGCACCGCGCCTGGACTGCAGTGTTACGGTGCTGGGGAAGAATGAATGATAAGAAAATGAAGGGGGCTAAGTGAAACATTCAAATTGGAGAGGATAAACTAGAGAGGGGGTAGGAAATCTCACCGGAGTAGTTTTAGTAGCTAACTGGATATATGTTTTTTTTAAAGGTAATCTACCGGTTAAGGTAGGTTTTTGGATGGACACAATTACCAAACAAATATTTTATTAATCCTAACAAAACACAAAATGCATCATCCTACTCTACATCAGACCCCTCTTCATCCCTGAGTACTTTCTTCCTCCCTTCATCCCGTCCAACATCCCTATCCTGTTCCTACCCTTTCCTCTTTTGCCCAACATTCTACCCTCTATCACAGTCTTCAACATCCCACTCCCGGTCAACACCCCCTTCATCCACTTTTCCTGCCTCCATAGGATTTCTCCCAACAAACCCCTCTCTTCGCCCACCATACCAAGTACTTCCTCATTTGTTTTCTTCTCTGTCCATTTCACCTTCTCCATTCTTCTCCACACCCACATTTCAAAAGCCTCCAATCTACGTCTATCCTCCTGCTTCAATGACCACGTTTCCGCGCCGTACATAGCTACGCTCCATATCAAAGTTTTTACGAGTCTTTTCTTAACATCCTTACTCAACGTCCCCGTCATCAACTCCCTCCTCCTTGTGAAAGCCTCTTTGCCTAGCGCAATTCTTCTCCTTACGTCCCTACTACTTTGACCGTGTTGGTCCAAAACACTACCGAGATACGTAAACTGTTCTACCTGCTCTAGTTTTTGCCCTCCTATTTTAATGTTAAGCTTGGCCTTTTTCTTTCTAGAAAATCGCATAACCTTTGTTTTATTAATATTGATTCTCACCCCATACCTGTCGCACTGAATTTCTATCCGATCTATAACTAAAGCTTGGTCATCAGCGAACCTAACTGATTTTACGAATTCCCCGCCCACTTTCATTCCTACCTCCAGGTCTTCCCAGATATGTAGATTAATTTTTAAAGGGAGGAGTGATCAGGGAATAGAGGAAGGGCGGCCTTAGCATTATTATTCTACTCTTAACGAAAGACCCCTAAGGGTCACACACTTTTAAAAAGGTTGGATCGTGACTGCACGATTCAATGTCACGTATTGATGACGATTGATGTGAAAGTAACGCAAAAACCCATCCAATTGTATTAAAAGAAATATTATATACGTGGATATATAATTTTAACCACTCATAAGAGGTCCTGATTTTAGTTTTTTAAAACGTACTCAAAAATGTATTTTGGACTCTTTCTATCTAATTTTAGCGATAATGCATTTTCGATTGTGTTTTTCCATTACATTAATTTTCATAATTTCATGTAAGGCAAATAAGTGCTTTTTGTTAGCGGTATGCATGTTACAACTATTCACGAATTGGTCCGCTTGTAATATCAGCTTTTCGTTAGAATTGCATGTATTTTTGCATAATTAAACCTTAGTTCTTCTGCTGATAGTTACCTCCATTGCTATTTTGGCCATGCAAAAATCCCGAGTTTTTCAAGGTCGATTTCTGTAAAAATTAACACGTTTCGACCCTTTTTTTCAACTTAGTTTGATAAGACCAGTTTTTGAGGCCAGTTTATCAAAATGGCACATAGCTGACGTCTCGATGCAACCTCAAAAACATCCGAAAGACGGCGTACTCATATTGAGGTGCTCTCTACACGTGGAACCCCAAGTAGGGGTACCCCTGAAAAATATTTTTTTCCACAGCCGGGATTCGAACCAGGGGCTTCCTTTCGGGATGGGTTGCCCCCGCACCACGCTGATGGTGCAATCAAATGCTGACATTTCACTGGGTTGAAAATCATTCTCCTTGACTTGAAATGGAAATTGGATCCCTTTCTTTCCGGGATTCCCTGTGTTAGAGTAACTTTTGGTAACTTAATTGGTTGGAAACACTCCGCAAAAAAATCAAGGGGATCCCGGTTCATTCCCGCTCAAGGCGAATTTTTTTCACGCTGTAAAATTTCAGTTTTAAAACTAGAAATGGATGGATAAAATGAGCGAGAACTCAATAATTTAGAGCACCCCTCCATCAATTTGTATGGCTCAGAAACTTGGTCGTTGAGGCGAGGGTATTAGCGTATAATAGGAGGAGGCATTTGAGATTCGAGTGCGGAGAAGAATGGATACGTATGAAAATAAGCAAAAAAAGGGAGAATAGTACTTTCAGGCAAGTAATATGGAATGGGAGAAGCTTTTTAAAGAGAAATAGTTGGAATAAGACAAGACAAATGGATCCATAGTGGAAATTGTCTTTGGAAGATCGTGTTAGCTGTGAGAACGTAAGGCGAGCGAGGGAGTAGGGGGAAGGAGTAGATGGAGGGGAATGCTGGACGGTACGAAAGTAGACGGAAAATACGTGTCATTTGAAAAAACGGTTTATTGAAGAGCTGGGTGAATGGGTTAATACACATTATGCAGCGCCTTTATATGTAGAAGGTGGGGTTAATGAAACATGCCTTGTTCATAACGTCAAGGTGAAAAAGAAACAATAGATGCTTTCATATCTTTGATACCTGCCCTCGACACTGGTTGAGGTGAAAGCACGCCTCCTAACTGATTTGTAGCCTCTTTGATATATCCTTTCCCCTTTTCTTTAACTTGACCTCGCCGTCCGGGAATTCCTCACTACTATTTAGGGAATTGGAGTGGTGTTTTCATTGCTTTTCTGAACGAAGCCCACGAATTTCCGGGGGGCGTGAGAAAAATTCATCGGGTGGGAACTGGTTTTCCCGGTAATATGAGGCAACTGAGCATATCGATTACGTTCAAACATTCCTGTGTTTGTCTTTTATATGTGTTCCTATCCCTTTTTCCTAATTTCTGCATGCAATTGGACGAATGTAATATATATATATATATATATATATATATATATATATATATATATATATATATATATAAACACAGATGTAGATTTTTAAACCATAGAGACACAAAGAAAGGACACTCACAATATGTTGTTTTGACGTTTCGACGGCTCGGCCGTCGTCTTTAGAATGGCGTTCTCGGGGAAGAGCGGAGGGGACATGTGCGGGGGAGAGGTGAGGGAAGGAGAGATAAGGGACCAATAGGAAATGAACCAGGGGGTGGGAGGGGATATGTAGGCAGCCATATGATGCAATCAGTGGGCTTGGTTCAGTCCGGGCGGTTTAAATGACTGGGTCACCCAGATATGCGCCATCTCGCGGGTTCTCACCTCTATTATACTAGCGGATTTGGGAAGAGTTTCAATCACCGAAACGGAGAAGCAGTCATCAAAAGATTAGTGGTGGGAAGCAGTGTGAGTAGAGATGGGATAATTAAGGTAGGTGGGAGATTTGGTGGATTATCGGTGGTTATTCATGCGGAGGGAAAGTGTGGTCGTGCATTCGCCCACGTAGAATGCAGGGCAGAAGTTACGGAGAGGCGATATATAATATTTTTTGAGGTACAGGTGGCGACCGGTTGGGAGTTGGTACTAAGTGAGGGGGAGGGTCTTAGAAGATGGCAGTATGTGCAGCGTGGGCGGTTACATGATGCGGATAGGGGCGGGGGAGAGACGGGGGGGGGGCTTGCAGTTGGTTTTGTGGACTTAAAGATGTCTCGCAGGTTCGACGGGCGTTTAAACGAAACAGAGGGACAGTGTGGGAATAAAAGTTATGTGGACTGAGTGTTATTGATAATTGGGAAGAGGTCACGGATTAGATGTTTAATTTTGTGTGTTCCGGGGAAGAAAGTGGTGATAAGATTAGGGCATTTTGGGTGGTTTGGTTTTGGGAGGGGAGTGTATTGGGTTGACGGTTTGAGGATTTTACTATTTAGTAGTCTTTCAGGGTACCCACATTTTCTCAGAGAGTCATGTAGCTGGTCCAAGTATTTCTGTTGGGAAGGGGTGTTGTTGCAGAGACGTAAGCCACGGACTGAGAGTGAGAATGGGATGGAGCGCTTTGTATGAGGTGGATGGCAGCTGTCGAAATGAAGATACTTTTGTTTATTAGTTGTTTTAATATGAACTGAGGTGTAAAACGTATTGTTCTGGAGGTGAATGTCGATATCTAGGAAAGTGATATTCGAGTCGGATATAGAAGTGAATGATACTGAGGAGAAGGAGTTGAGAGAGGAAATGAAAGAGGATAAAGTTTCGCGTCCGTGGGACCTAAGGAGGAAAATATCATCGATATAGCGGGCCCAGAAGAGTGGTTTGAGGGTTTGTTGTTGCAGAAAGTCGTGTTCTAGTTTACCCATAAAAATATTGGCGTATGTAGGAGCCATACGCGTGGCAATTGCAGTACCTTTTATTTGTAAATATATTTTGTCGTTGAATTGGAAAGCATTTTCGGTGAGGACGATTTGACTCAGTTCGATGAGGAAATCTGTGGATGGGTTGTGTGGTGTGGGTCGTAGGGAGAGGCAATATTGCAGGGCTTCTAAGCCTTCTTTGTGGGGAATGGAGGTGTACAAAGATGTGACGTCTATCGTGGCCATGAGAATGGTCGTGTTGTGCGGAATTGGGATTGAGTGTAGACGTTCCAGAAAGTGGTGCGAGTCTTTAATGTAAGAAGGGAGTGAAGTGGCTATTGGTTGAAGGTGGTGATCTATTAATGCGGAGATTCGTTCAGTGGGTGAGTTGATTCTAGAGACAATGGGGCGTCCGGGGTTATTGGTTTTGTGGATTTTGGGTAGCAAATAGAAATGGGGGGTCTTAGGATTAGGTGGCGAAAGAATGGATATATCTTTGGGAGAGAGACCTTCTTTGAGACCAAAATTGGATATAAAAGAGAGAATATCCTTTTGATATAAAAGGTTTGAATCTTGGGGCAGGGGGGGCATAGCAAGAAAGGTCGTTCAATTGGCGAAATGCCTCAGCGTCGTAGTCTTCTTTGTTTAGCATGACAACGGATGACCCTTTGTCCGCCGTCGTGATTGTCGCCGTCGTGAGCGTAGGCTCCTGCATACGCCAATCTTTTTACGTATACTGTGCATAACTCCTGGCATTTTTTCCTGGCAGTTTCTGGCAGTTTCGCTTCTATTCAATAATGTGAAGCAGCGCATCTATCTATATATCGCCTACTGGAAAGTACTAAACTCTAAAGAAATTTACATCCGTACCCATTTCCACTTTCTATTCATCTTCAATTGAACACTGTATTTAAAACGAGATAGGACAAAAATGCAATTATAAATAAATCGGTAATTGATACGGTATTGTGGAAAAATGAAAAAGAAAGAAAGAGATGAAATTGGAAAGGCGAGAGGAGCACGATATTTGAAAGGAAGTGTTTAAGGCGTAAAATGCGAGCGGTGGTCTATGGATAACTTTTAAAAAAGGCTTAATACCCTGCGGTATTAGGATGTTTTTTGTCCCCGAAAATGTTGGCCCAAATGTAGAGTACAATTTAATGCTGTCTCTGGCCTGCACTCCATGGTTTATCTCTCCAATGTTATATATTAGACGTCCCCCTTCCCTCAAATAGTTTAAAAAGGAAGTTCTTCCAGTGAAGAATCCAGTCCTCGTTACGGAGATAATCTCATGCTGCAATTAGCAGCCGTCAAGTACTTCCACCGTGTTCATCTGTTAATTCCTGTACCGCGTTGGCTTTTGGCACGCGAAACTAAGTGCAATGGAGGCACTTGTGAGCCCGGAGGATTTAGAGACGGCAATCACTTTCGTGAAACGGAGACTGAATTTTGCGAATTTCTTGCCAATGGCAAAAGAGAGATTCAATATTAAGAAGAAAATACTGTACGGACCTTTGAAAAAAGAACTGTAGGATATGGTTAAGATTGTCTGTAGTATGAAGTGTGTATGAAGATATGAAAATAGTGGTACAAGATTGGGAGACAAAGAGGTAAACGATGAGAGAACCTCACAAGCAGTAGTACAACAGCCAAAGATATTGAGGAAATGCGATGAAATCTTAGATGGTTATCAAGGTGAATACTTTGTGCCCGGTTCCTTCGAAGTTGAGGGAACAAGAAATACATATAGTACAGCTCTGGATTTTTGACCCTTTCTTCATTGATTACTTTCAAGATATATTAGCATTTATTTAGTCTAATTATTTCAATATATTTGATAGATAATTAATGTTTTGCTGTACAAAATAAATTTATAAAATACGTAGAGTTATTTAACATTATTCGGGCATCTCTGAGAGAACAGGATCGTCAATAGATGCTCGTATAAATAATCGCGACTGTCTTGCCTGCTGGCCATGAAAGTATTTTTATGAAATTCATGTCATACGAGTATGCCCTCCATGTTAATGTTGTACGACTTGTCTTAGACTTCATTAGTTCTTGATATCAAAATATTTTTAAAAAGGTATTCAAAGTCGTTGGATCTCAAATTATAGTATTTTGTCATTATAAGCGATTATTATATGTCTTATAAAAATAAGATAAAATTAAAGTAATAATGCCAATTTTAGCTTAAGTTTATTTACAGTCTAAGAATCCATTTCACAATGGTGATGCCTTGCCATTAGAATTCATTGTGAATTCATGAACTACAAAATTAAGAATGCCATCTACACCCACGATCTTATTCCAATTCAATTCCTTTAATGGTCTTTCCATCTCCTAATGTCTTTACAAAATATATTTCTATATTAGTTCCTCCATATATTTATTTCCTCTCCATTGAATTATTTCCCGGTTCAATAAAATAATTTTCCTGATTTATCTTTAATTGTTAGCACGAATTTTCCCTTCTTACTTCATCACAGTGATTTCACTCTCGCTTCCTGTATACTGCACCTATTTTAACCTTTCCTTCGTAATCTCTCCATATTCTCGCATGAAGTCTTTCTTTAGGCTACTTTGATCTGGTTCCCTTTGTTAAAAATTCAAATAGCTTAGGGTGAAACTAAGGATGACTTGAGTTGGTCATGGTAATAGAACCAACCCGTGCCCTCTCGTCCAGTATCCCAGCGCTCCATCCACTGGACCGCCATGTCCTCATGGACGATACTACCTGCCAGAAATACCCATTTGAGTTGATATAATAAAATCGACTCGAGATACTACATCTACATAGTACCCTGCAAGCCGCCGCGAGGGCGTGTAGCGGGGGATGTTAGGACACCACCCGTAAAAGAGAATAAAACCGCATGCAATACCAAAAATTCACGCCAATCTAATCCTCACACACACAATCGCATATATATTCATGGGAAAACCTAGTAGTAGTAGTTTTTAGGGGAGACGACCGACAGCTTAGGTCATTTGCGCCATTAGGGATGGACAGGAAAGGATGAAGGGTGGAGTGAAACCCGGCTTCGGCATTATCCTACTCTTAACAAAAGGCTCCAAGAGGTCTGCAGCTTGATGTCCCATCCGACGGAAGGCGTACTCACTCAAAAGTGCCCTCTTGCGCTTGCGAATAAATATACTATCAACTAACATACACATGCACCAACGAATATAACTTATGTCTACGCAACGTTTAATCTTGTCCTAATTTGTAAATGGAATGTCTCAACTATTTATGTGTACTATAACTCTGCGGTCTGATCTACCGAAATAGTGTGGGGCCATAATAGGTGGGGCCATCCTTCAGTGTAATTTTTATACTCGTTTCTTCTGAACCTCGCTTGTTCTCATCGCATCTTCTTATTTTAACAATTATTGACGAATCTGAAGGATTTTCTCCGGACTTTATCTAATTTGTTTCCCCAAATTTTCTCCCAAGGATCCCAAATACTCGCGGGGAATTCAAAATGAGGCCCTTACTAAAACAGCATCGCCATTACCGCTATGTACGTATCGTCCCTCTCTAGATATTTTCGAGAACAACGGTGGGCAATGTACACCGAATATCGCTCGACCCTGTTTGCGGTTCGTGTGATCAGAATTACGACGATGTCATTACCTTACAGTCCCCATTCATGAGAGAGGGGTCCAGGGCGGCGATCACGTGAACTGCGCGTTCCCTAGCGTGCCGACGCGATATGACAAGAGGAAGAAGAACAACAATGCCCCCTTCCCCCTTTCCCCACCCACCCCTCCTCTCTTCTAGTAAGACGATACCGCGCCTGGACCATGCTCTCCGAATGGGGCGACTGGGTGGGTGGATGGCCTGCTCTCTGCTCTCGTAAAAGTCCCAAGAGTTCACTTTACACAACTCCGCCCCATTGTCCCCCCGCTGCCCGCTCTTTACAAATGTCAAAAGTGACTGACGATAAGCGCAAAGGACGCGAGACACGAAATTGTTGCCGCGTGCGCATATGCGACCACGAGACGATTCGGTCCCAAGTCTTTTTGGGTTAGGTTGGGGGAGAAGGGCAAATAAGTTCAATCGCTCTCGCCCCCCTTCCCTCTCTCTCTCCACCGTATCGCTGTCCTAAAGCAACCCGTCGTACAGAATCCATGTGTATGTTTGCCCAGTAGTACAGAGAGAGAGAGGGGGGGAGGGTCCAGCATCGTTCGAACTGGTGCAGCGGTTATGTTTATATGCTCGCCACAATTGTCCGTGGACCTGCGCTTGACTCCGTGGTGGACTCTTAAATCAGTCTGACTCTCCTTCGCGAACAGTCACCCCTTCACGAGGTAAATGGGACCAACAAATACAATGGTACAATTGAGCGGTCACATCAGATGAACGCTCACCAAATCTACATCTACATAATACCCCGCAAGCCGCCGCAAGGGCGTGTGGCGGGGGGTGTTAGGTCACCAACCGTAAAAAGGAACAATACCACATGCAAAACAACAACGTGGAAAATTACACCCACAGCAGCGCACACACTCATGCAACAATCTCTTCATCCAACACTCATGCAAACACATATACAGCAAACCAACAAAAAACTGCACCCCAGGATGCAGCACGAAAGCCATCCAACAACACGTCCACAAATCAAATTCAAATGGAGTTGATTTCGGTCAATTTTGAATTCCATGAGTACTACCCATCCCGTTAGCATTCGACTTTCATCTTGCCTCCTTTTTATATAAGAATACGATCGCATTTTTTGTTGCTTTCAGTCAGAGGTGAATGGCGAAGTAAATAACATGCTGCGGTTCGCAGACGACATCGCAGTAGTAGCAGAGACCTGAGAGGACCTGCAAGCAAACCTGAATACTATCGACCAAGTACTTCGGGAATATAACATGAGCATCAACAAGAAGAAACTAAAATCCTTGTGTGTGGAAGAGAGAAGCTGAATGAAGATATCACCATTCGAGGAGTGAAGCTAGAGCAAGTGGAATCCTTCATTTACTTGGTCATTAGCATAACATAGGATGGAAGAAACTCGACCCACATCAAACGAAGAATAGCCCAAGCTAAGAACGTATTCATGAAAAAGAGGCAATTACCGAGTTCAAAGAACCTCAGACTGGAAACAGGGAAGCAGTTTGTCTAAACGTTTGGGTGGAGCATGGCACTATACGGATCGGAGATATGGAATATTGGAAAAGTGGACCAACGAAGAATAGAAGCAGTTGAAACATGGTGCTGGAGGAGAATGCTGAAGATTAAATGGACAGACAAATTGAGGAATGATGAAGTATATAGAAAAGTAGAAGAGGATAGGACAATATGGAGAGCTCCTCGGCAAAGAAGAATTGGATGGATTGGACATACCCTGAGAAACGATGGATATACGTGAACATATATCATAGGTATATACATATATTTAATAGGCAAAGAAGCTTTTACGAGGAGGGAATCGTTGACTGGGGCGTTGCTTAACAATGTTACTGAAAGGATAGTCAAATCTTTGATATGGAGCATATATAAATGTGTGTGTGTATATATATATATATATATATATATATATATATATATATATATATATATATATATACTACCTTGATCAAAAAGTTCCCGGAATAACCACCGTGTGGCGCTCCCATCGTTCCGATTTGAGTTCTGTTTTTTTTTGTTAAATTGGTACATCTGTTGTTGATATTCCCTTTAAATCTTAGTGTCATAACTTGACATTTGCAAAAGTTACGTAGCCAAGAGTACATCTATCTCTGTGTGTGTTGGCGATTTTTTACAATTTCAGAAATGGATTTAAATTTGCAACAACGAACTTGTATTAAATTTTGCGTAAAAAACGGATTTAGTGGCGCACGGACGTAGGAAATGTTGGAAAAGTGTTTCGGCAACGATTCTCTAAAAAAAACGGTCGTTTACCAGTGGCACGAGCGGTTCAGAAGTGGTCGTGAGTCAATCGAAGATGATGAACGCAGTGGCAGACCATCGACATCGAAAGTCGGTGAAAAAATTGATAAAGTAAAAGAAATGTTGGTCAATAACCGCAAATTAACCATCAGAGAAATAGCGGAGGACTTGAACATTGCCTATGGATCCGCCCAAGACATTGTGGTTAATGATTTGGGTTTCCGTCGTGTAGCAGCAAAGTTGGTGCCAAAAGACCTCAATTTCATGCAAAAAAGAGACCGTGTTGACGTCGCAAAAGACATGATTTGCGAGGCTGAATCCGATCCCACATTCATCAAAAGGATCATTACTGGAGACGAGACGTGGGTTTATGAGTACGACACGCAATCCAGACATCAGGCAAGTGAATGGCGTTCACCAAATGAGCCGAGACCAAAAAAACCACGTCGTTTTCAGTCAAAAAAGAAGGCAATGCTGACGGTTTTCATGGATTACAACGGTGTAGTGCATCATGAATTTTTGCCAGAAGGCCAGACAGTAAACAAAGAGTATTATTTGGGCGTTATGAGACGTTTGCGTGAAGCAATTCGCCGAAAGAGACCAGAAATGTGGGCAGAAAACTCGTGGATTTTGCACCATGATAACGCACCGTCGCACAGTGCTATCATTATTCGTAATTTTTTGACGAAAAATGCAACAAATACCATCCAACAGCCACCGAATTCACCTGATTTGGCTCCCTGTGACTTCTTTCTGTTCAATCGAGTTAAAAAACCATTACGGGGAACGCGTTTTAGCAGCCGAGAGGAAGTAATGGAAAAATCGCAGGAAGCACTGATGGACATACCGAAAACCGAATATAAAAAATGTTTCGAGGATTGGATCAAGCGCTGGTATAAGTGTGTTGCAGTCGATGGGGATTACTTTGAAGGGGACAATATAGATTTAGATGAATAAACTTGTATTTTTAATTTTCTGAATAAATTCCGGGAAATTTTTGATCAAGGTAGTATATATATATATATATATATATATATATATATATATATATATATATATATAGAAGGAAAAGGTTAACTGTTTTGAGGTAGAGAGGTGTTTGGAATTCGCTCTTCCGGGCTCTTCCCCTGCTGGGTCGTCAAACTGGTTTAGGTTTAGATAGGGGGTGGATGGGAGGCAGAGTGGGATGGAGGGATTACTCTCTCGGATAAGGGGTAGAGCAGTGCTTCGGTCGCCAAAATAATATCAGAAAAGGGGGAAGGCTGTCTCCCATGTGTATTGGGGGACCAGAAGGCATGCATGCATAAATGTAAATATATATGTATATAAATAGATATAATATAATTTATTAATTATATAAATAAATATAATATATTTTTATGAAAATATAATATATATATACATAAATATATGTGTGTATATATATATATATATATATATATATATATATATATATATATAATTTTCGCGTGAAACGGAGCGACTCTGGCTTTCTGCAATCCGTTCATTTCAAGTGCGAGAGAAGTGACATTAAAATGGCGGTGGGAAGTGAAAAGATCCCACCTGCCTTAATACCTTCCAAAAAGACTTTCCCCCCCTCCTTCCCCGGCCAGCCGACAAGTTTCTCCCTTCTAGATCACGGCCTTATCATCGTCCCATTTAACCTCTCAATATCACCTGCACACAATAAATCTACCCTCTTCGAATTTACCTCATCAATAAACATCTCCATTGGCCCACCGTGTTTTAAATTTCTTATCCCGCCTCCCCCTTACTATATTGGCTACTATACTCTTATAACAATATATCGTAGACTGACTGTATTAAATAATTTTTCCTTAAGCCTTAAAAGGACTCCTGTACGGCTTTAGTCTTAAGAAGGCTGCAAGAAGCTCAGTTTCTCCTTTTTAATATATCGTAGTATACTTATCATTAGTCTTAACTCATGGCCACCTTTCGCGAAATGGATAAGCAAGTGTTGGAATAAATGGGATTTTGGACGGAAGTTGGAATGGGTTTCATTGAATCACCTGGGAGGGACTCGATAAAATTTAATGTATACAATTAAAACAAATGAAATTTAGTACGTGAGAAATATGAAGGCCAAGTTAAAAGCATAAATTTTGAAGAATGTGAACTAGTAAGAATTAAAGACTTCATCCATCTAGGAAGTGTTTAAGAAAACTCTCCCACTAAGAATGTTCCCGATCTAACCGGTAGAAGCATTGATGGAATAATTATATATTTATATAAGGTAATTTTTTCCCTCAAACTTTGAGATAAATAATTTCTATTTTTTCTTCAAAAAGCTGTGTATAGCTCAGGTCTTTGTTGATTTTTATATTTAAGGAATCAAATGTCAGTCGCGTAAAATATTATAATAATTCCATTGATTGACAACGCGTACGTCTCTGATATATATCAAGTTTATATAGCTTATAAAGTTTCCATTTGTTTCTTCACCGACCACTCTAGTGACCTGCACAGTTTTGCGGATTGGGGATTAAGGGGGGGGAGGAGGCGAGGGCATAGGAACGGGTTTTTGACCAAAGGGCGTGGCTGCGGCGACGAAGGGCGGGGGTGGGTAGGGGGTGAGGTGGGGGTGGTTCGGAGGTGGGTAGGGGGTGGATAGGAGATGGGTTAGGGGGCTTGGGTACCCTAATCCACCACTACCCTTTGATTTAATCCCTCATACGTTTATGAAGTTCCCATCATTCCTATTGCTGGCATACGAACATTCCTTCTTCTTTCGATGAAATTATTCCCAGTCGTCTCAATTTCAGATATTGTTTGTGTGTGGTAATGTACGACATTGTTCACCTAACTGAGTAAGGCTATGCTGTCATATAATGACATATTAATTCATGAAACATTTAATGAAACTTCATTTGCTCGACTATTTGAAAATTAATGCTCGTATGTATTGAAAAAAAACTGTGTGGACTTGGTTAAAGAGGGTTCTAATTATTGTTTCTCTTACTTTTGTTGCCTTTGATTGTATTTTATTTATAGCACGTTATAAGGAAACTTTCAGCTTACTTTTAGTTGAGATTTTTTTATGGCTGATATTTTGTTGTATATGTCCTTCTACGTACAATAATGGTGTGGACATGTTTCAGGTCATTATATCAGAAATGCAAGTTTGACTATGTTTGATTTGTGCACCTCCTGATAATCTATAATTGCACATGTATATCCTACTCATTTGCTTATGTATTATTACTATTATTAAAAATACTAGTAATAATTTATTTTATCATTAGTTATTTATCGTGTGGTATTGTCAGTGACTGTTTACATTAAGAAAAGTAGCGCTATTTCTTTGCTTAGGGTCACACTTCTTGTCGCTTCTGATTGTTTTCTGAATACATTTACATTGATTAGTACCCTACAAGCCACCGCTAGGGTGTGTGGCAGGGGGTGATTACTCAGCAGACTAATTTTGACCCGAATATTTTTACCTCTGCCGCTGTCGGATAATGTTACTCTGATACCTTATAGTTCGTGGGAAAAATTACAACTTAAATCTATCTGTCCTACATTTTATCTCTCTAATTTTATTAATATGATCTCTCCTACCGTAGTACGATGGCGCCAATAATGCATTTTCAATATAACTGCTAAAAGGACATCCTTCCAATTTATGCTAGAGATTTAATCTGTAGTTTAACCTTCGCTCCATTGAGTAATCCCCAGCCTAGCACATCTAATAATTTTGAATACGCTAATAAGTTGATCATAACAACGTTTTACAAATCTAGTAAATCGGCAATCAACCCAACATGCATTAAATTCATAAGGGAAATATATGGGCTTGAACTTTTACCTTTCTCGTATGAGTAACAACTCGATTTTCATATTTTAAATACTCGTGAGCCATTCTGTGACTGGTGTTCCATATACAGGAACGGAAATATGATTCGGTGATATGACACGGCTTTGACAACGTCACGCTGAACTGGTGCAAGGACCGTTTTACATTCATGTTATATTTTTCCCCTCGTCTTTTGGGTTGGTCCAGGGGCGGTGGAAGGGCCTCTGGGGCCCAGAAATACCCTACGTCGTGCCGTGTAAGTGGGTCGAAGGATTCCGTTTGAGGTGGGAATTCCGGCTCCCTTCCAACCCTTCGTTAATTCCTCACTGCCGAAATATTCCTCCCTCCATCCCTACCTCGCTGGGAAATAAAACAAAACGCCCCTGGCTGGTATTCGGCTAACCACAGAAGACCAAAAGCGATGCGGAATTCGGGATTGGCCGAATTTGGGTTGCGAGGAGGGGGAAGGAATTTCGTAGACGGCAGGTAGACGCAATAATGGACGCAGCTTGAAGTGGGCACAAACAGGCTTATACACAAACACACATACACAAGCACAGGCGTTTGCAGAACACACACACACACACGTTTTCATCAGTCAAACCAACCTTCTCATAGTACCATCCCTTGACTGAATACTGGCAAAGTTCACTTCATAGTCCTCTGCTGATTTTCCCACTAATTAATCGGTGTTTGGACATCATGACACCACATTATATTTTTCTTTCGGTAGGTCTCTCTTTAATGAATTTGCATAATTTACCTTTTAACACGCTGAAATATTATATGGCTCTGTTGAAAACTAAATTATTCGAGTAACTATTATCCTCAATTGTTAATTATTATTTATTTCTGTAAATTTTTAGAGGTTAGCGAGCTAATTTTATCATTAAAAAAACAATTTGATATTTAATTCGTCGAGGGAAATTTATTTTAATTTAATCGAGGGAAAAGGATTTTCATAATAATAGTTGTAGGTTGGTACGAATGCGAGGCAAAAGTGGAGAAAACTAAAAGAATTTAACGTCGGCAGTTGGTAATCGTGTCTTTATTTGTAGAAATGTGACCCTTTTTCGTCAAATTCCAGAAAAATATTTCATATGCTTGAGGGAATTGGAGAAATTTTTAGGTATTAGTTTTCCTGGGAGTGAAATTAACAAATAATGTATAAAAACGTTTAAAATAATAATAATAATAATTAACAAAAAATGTGACAAAAACACTTGCTCACGCCTGGACGGAAACAGAAAACTTTTCCCTATTAGCACCTTCGGACAACGTTATTTCGAGCTGTTATCTTTCGTGAGCAAAAATGACATCTTAAATCTATCTTTTCTGTACTTAATCTCTCTAATTTAATTGATATGATATCTCCTTTTGTAGTACGATGGGACTAATAAAACATTTTCAACATCACTTTCAAAGATGCATCGTTCCAATTCCTATGCAAGAGATTTTATCTTTAATTTAACCTTCACTCAATTGAGTTATTCACAGCCTAGCTGCTCTAATATTTTGGATACGGTATTTATTTTAAAAATCTAGCACCTCTCCTGTACACGCAATCTAATTTGACAATCAATCCAACTTCGTAGGGTTTCCCTCCACTCATTCTTTTCGGTATTCCCTGAAATTCCTTAGGGCAAAAAATAATGTATTAATAGCTCATTGACTGGTTAATAGAGGCATTGGAGAACTTAGAATAAATCTCAGGTCGTTAATGGTCAGAAATATGTTGAAAATAGAAGCACGATATTTTTCTCGAGATATTTTATGCAGAAAATAGGAATAGATTGGAGGGATAGGAGGCTAATCCGCAACCTGTACATGTCTCAGACTGCTCAGGTACGAGTTAGGAACGGGGAGTCCGGTTGGGCAGTGTGAGGAAGAGGTGTAAGGCAGGGTTTTCCATTATCACCGTTGTTGTTCAACGTATATTTGGAGGAAATGATTAAAGAGGCATGGGAAGAACTGGAGGTAGGAATGAAAGTGGGCGGGGAATTCGTAAAATCAGTTACGTTCGCTGATGACTAAGCTTTGGTTTGTCAGTCAGCCAAGGGGTTGCTGGCATTGCTGAGCGAATTGGAAATTCAGTGCGACAAGTATGGGATGAGAATCAATATTAATAAAACAAAGTTAATGCGGTTTTCCAGAAGAAAAAAAGCTAAGCTTAACATTAGAATAGGAGGGCAAAAACTAGAGCGGGTAGAACAGTTTACGTATCTCGGTAGTGTTTTGTACCAACACGGTCAAAGTAGTAAGGACGTAAGGAGAAGAATTGCACTTGGCAAAGAGGCTTTCACAAGGAGGAGGGAGTTGATGAGAGGGACGTTGAGTAAGGATATTAAGAAAACACTCGTAAAAACTTTGATATGGAGCGTAGCTATGTACGGAGCGGAAACGTGTTTTGGTCCAAAGCAGTGGGGACGTATGGAGTTGAATTGCGTTAGTCAAAGTTCTTTCACGTGGACGAGAGAAATGATTAGAGGGACGTTTAGTAAGGATGTTACATTAAATAAGGCTTTGATGTGGAGCGTAGAGGATAGACGTAGCTTGGAGGCTCTTATAGAAATGTGGTTGGGCAGAAGAATGGAGAAGGTGAAGAAGTGAACAGAAAGGAAAACAAACGAGGGGGTGGTGTGCATGATAGGAGGTAGGAGAGAGGATTGCTCGTATAAATCCAAAGGAGGCAGTAAAGATGGATGCAAAGCATATTGATTGGCAGTGGGATGTTGAAGACTAATATTTAGAGTGGAGATCTTCAACAAAGGGTTAGGAATGGGATGATTTTTATAGAGGGGAGAATTTTAGGCAAGCGAAGAAGGGGTAGGATTATGATAGGGATGTTGGACAGGATGAAGGGAGGAAGAATTTGGAGATTAAGAGTCTGTGGTCCAATGCGTGCGTTCGCGATGCTAAATGCATTTGGAACGAAGAATTATCTCTTGTATACGAATTTGAGTAAATTACTTTCGTAGAAGCCGTAGTTATTATTGGGGGAGGCTATCGACAGATAAAGTCATTCGCGCCTGTTGTGGAAAGATGTGTATACTGTCAAAGGGAGGATTATCAGGAAATAGGGGAAGGATAGAGGAAAATCCGGCTTCGGAATTAGCCCAACTGTTAAAAATGATGTGTGCCTAGGGGTCAACACTATTGAACGGCCCATTCGGCGGACGAAGTACTCAACTTGAAGTTCTCTCTTTACATGACGCCATAAAGCAGCGGTATTTCGGAAAAAATACATGTAACCACCGGGATTCGAACTCGGGGTTTGGTGCTAGGGAGCCAGAAGTCACTGAACCGAAAAAAACCTCGTATAGCGTTCGTTTTCACGGTAAAGAAACGTCCACATTTGCCTTGGGAAGACGGGTTCCTTCTAAGGCGGTTCCAGAGAATTTATTTTTGTCTTTCTCCGACTCGCCAGCCTCAAGGTTTCAGCCATCAACCCCGTCCTCCCCCTTCTGATGTCCCCACCCCACTCGATTCACCCTTGCACCCTTTTTTTATTTTGCATTCCCAGCGATCTTCCTTTTTTTCCATGGCACGCACGATGGACTCAATTTTCCGTGATTTTATTTATAGCGCCGCCGTTAGGGCCTTTTTGTTTTGCTCTTCCTCACTGACACCCCTCCCCTCCCTACCAAAATCTGTTCGAACGCGTTCTTGAGAACTTCACCGGCTCCTTTCTTACGGTGGAAAATTTTCTTGAAGTTTTGTTCAAGAAATCACGTGCGAGAAAACTGAATTTAAATGACGTAATGGCCGCGCCGCGTTTTACGTGAATGGACTTGGCTGATTCATTTTTTTCTCCAGCTCTCTCGATCAAAACACCCACTCGATTATATATGCGTATATATACACACACACACACACATATATATATATATATATATATATACTATACTATATATATGATGCGTATATATACGTATGTGCATATATATATATATGTGTGTGTGTATAGATATATATGTATATAGATATGTTTGTGTATATATATATGTATGTGTATAAATGTTATATATATATATATATATATATTGCTATATATATATATTGCTATATATATATATATATATATATATATATATATATATATATTGCTATATATATAGCTTATATATATATTGCTATATATATATATATATATATATATATATATTGCTATATATATATATATATATATATATATATATATATATATATATATATATATATATATATAGGGTGCGGTGCTTAAATCTGGACAAAAAAGCGTGAGAGATTTCTCGCATGAGATTTCCTTGCCGGGTTAGCAAAACCTTCCCCAGACTTTTCCGAAAGATTATACTTGACCACAATATCGTAAGCAGTTGATCTGGGGTGTCAGAAGAATCGAAATATAACACCCAGCGCGTACACTTTCGATAATAACGGCTCTTCGATTGTACTCCGCACTTGTACGTAACATTTAGGCCATTTTTAAGTTATGACTGTTTACTAGATGCCCATAGCTTTCAATAACGCCTATAGTTACCTCCAGTGGAACTAAGATATGATACACATCTGTTTGAATGGCATTGCTCGATATTTCTGTCGGTTCATTTCAAATCCTTAAGTTTGTTGACTGCGTAATGATAACTTCAAAATAAACACATATTTTTACCTACTGTTACCGCCTGCGTATTATCCTGGAATTATATGGCACAGTCAAAATTTAAATAACTTCAATCGAGTGTTATCACGAATTTCCGTTCCCCAAAAAAAATCTGTATCACTTTCGGGGTAATTTTAATAGTTTTGATGAATGAAGCTAAAAAATGTTGCAGATTGTTAATCAAATCACGCTTCTTACGTCTCCGTAGATTTTATTGGCCAGAAAAGGAACTATTTCTATTAAATGGTTCTTCTAGCGATTGCGGAAATCTCGCCAGATGTGTAATTAATGTTTTGGAGTTCGACCTAAGGTTTTGAGGACCCACGTTACCTCTAGACGGCTCGTTCAATATTTATTGTCAAAGTCTCTTTTTTGACATTTGAAAGGGTCTTTATACGGATTGACAGGACAGAATTCTGACATCTATTTCCTACTAACATGTCCTGTCCATAACATTCGGTTGGAGGTCACGCTAAACCCGTTTTCTCATTTTATCAAAAATCTATTTTACATATATTCCAGACTTGGCCTATCCTCGACTATCGAAAAAGAAAAACAAAACTACCTTCGTCCTTTGAATAAAGCGTGAAGGTCAAATTATGTAGCTGTCTGTTACCATGCCGGATGGAGTAAATCTTGGAACTGGAGACTGTGTCGGGCGATATTAGGGCCGTGACGCTTAAAACGTATTGCACGGGCGGTGAAAATTACCTCCTACTTTCGTTCAACATATAGACAATTAAATGCAAGAAATTTCATAAAGTAATGATTACACCAAAGGTGAATTTATTATAACATTATCTGTTAATTATAGTCCTCGTTCAGAACGTTTCTGAGAAGTTTTTGGGATTCCGCATACCTTCCACCATTGAAGGGAATTGACCAATCGGAACTCTTATTTGTGTATTACGCCCGGTGATGCGCCACTTCTGTTCAACTTTGTAGCGTAAGTTACTGCCATGACCGTAATGAATTAATGGCGTCGTTGAATGTATGTAAATACTTTATTCACGGTCGCGCATCTCAACAATTAAGAAATCATTTATTGGTTGTCACCTGTAACGCTCTAGTGGAGGAAGTGGCAACTATTATCATCAGAAGACTGTTAAGCAATGTAGAGGTCCTTAAATCTCGGTTTTTTTTTAAGATAAAATGGAATATATTTTGAAATCGTATTAAAAATTTGCGAAGCCATTATGTGGCGTTAAAAGCATACCATATGTAACTATAGCATTCGTTTCATGCAACCGTCAAAGATACGTCGGGTGTCTAGAAAGTAACTTACGTTTTGAAATAAAATATAAACTTCGAGGCAAGACAAAGTTTTATTATATAAATTTTAATTTAATAATAAATTTTATTATATAAATTTTAATTTATTATATAAATTTTATAAATTTTAATTCTTCGACTATTTTTCAATATAGTCGCCATTAAAAAATGACGCATTTATCATTACGATACACAAGCTTTTCAATTCCATTTCTGAAGAAATCTGCCACCTTATATTTAACCAACGCAAGTTACTTCTAGCGAGAGATCCGTAATCGTAGTTCGTCGGTTCACCGTTAGTTCATCTGTCACAAAACTAGGCCGACAACTGCGGTCCTCGTCGTAAACATTGGTGCTCTGGCCATTTTTAAACCAAATGCACCACTGCCTCACTCCGCCTCCTTCACTAATTATTCCGTCTCCGTGTCTTCACAAAGTTACCTATGTATTTCGTCAATTGGCTTGTGGTTTTTTGCCAGTAAAAACCGAATCACAGATCTCACTTGAAAACTCGTGGGATTTTCTATTGCGACGCCCATTTTAACCGTTCTTAATGTGAACAAAGAAGATTAACCACAGTAGGGTGCGTAATGAGTGTAGGGACACCAAGATGGTGGCTCTAGCCCTACCCACCGTCACGCTAGGCCGAAACGTGAATTACTTTCTGGTCAGCTCTCGTAATTTTTTCATAATTATTCGATTTTCAACCCAAAATTTACACGTCTGCTTAATGTTTTTCCTAATATATTTTTCCCTATACTTGGTCCAGAACGTATATTACGAAATATTTCATTCTATATATTTTGAATGAAATTGCGTCCGCTGTTGTTACATTTCCCAGTTGAACTTTAAACTGCACTTCCAGACACATAAAGACTATACAGGTGGGGAATTTGGCAAAAACGTATTAAGTTTCGAAGGAAAACATTTAAGTCGTAATTACCGGATTAACAGTTCACTCTTCCTTTCACATACTTCCGTAAGTGTAGTAATATGTAGGGGTTAGGTTGAAGGAGGGATTATAAAGGCTCAATATCGCCCTAATGAAGCCATTTAATAAATAAATAAAATAAATAAGTAGGTAGTTTATATATCATGTACTCTTATCTCTAAATCTTCCATCCAAAGCTATTTCTTATACCTCGAAGGCCATGTTTCTGTGGCATGAGGTGATGAAGCTTCGTGTTTGCATTTTCCATTAATACTTTCTTCGCCGCATTTTATTAACTGTTCCATCAGTTGCCTAATTCCGGAAAAATGCTTCTCTTGACTGTGCGATTACTTAATCTTAATATTTTCGTTCTCCCTTGAAATAACCTGTCCCAATGGACTACTCTCCCTTGGACGTTGGTCAAGGGCATACCTAACCTGCGCTTGACCCCTAAGGTCGAAGAATACGATCTTCCTGGGGCCGCACCTTCCGTTGCGATGTTGCCTTGACTTTTTATTGCCGTGGAACGTTGATTCGTTTCTCTTCCCATACGGCATGCCTAAGCGTACGGGCATATACTACGGGTGTACGTATACAAATATTTTTTCTCGGAAACGAACGCTCTTTAGCGATGACTCAATAATAAAAAATTTACGATGAAATTTATGTCCATTTTTCTGTTTCGACCCAGGAAAAGAAATTCCTCTTCGTTCAAGATCGTGTTTTTAAAAAATAAATGGGTATTGGGCACACAACGCCGTCATTCCTTTGTAAAATTGATCTTTGTCAATGAGAATATGATTGAGAGCAAAAAAAATATCTTGGGCCGTATTTATAGCTTTCATCTGTGCGGCCATAGTTCTGCCCTTATGTAGAATTACCTCAGACATATTCATGAAAATTTCACCGAACAACCTTTCTGTGCAATTTTAGGAACTGTGCTCCTTCCACGCTGGATTTCCCATCAGGTGTACTAAAAGGTGTGTTGAACATGGGTTCATATGGAAACTTCGGAAGTAGTCGGGTTAGAAGTTCTCATCTTGATAAATACGTCATTTATTTCTTTCATTTGTTTGGGTGTTCGTCACGAGAACGTGTTCATTTCCCTGAGAAAAGGCAGCGACGCTATCCCTCTCCATTCACTACGTGCTGCACGACTTATGCTCCTGTGAAGAAGTGATTCACAGTTAACAGCACATATCGGATTCCGATGAACCCAATAATGCATTTTTTCAAAACGTGACCTTACGTTTTTTGCAGTCTGATTGCTTTTTTCTCTAGCGAGCCTTATTTTTCGTCGTCTCATATTCCAAAATATTCCAAAGAAGTATTTTATTTTATGGTCTACGGTGATTCTTTCTGCTATCTCACATTATTTTATTTTATTTTTGTTGGGTCCAAACAGTTTCGCGCCTTCCTCCTTCCGTTGTCATGGCGGGAGTGTAAAAAGAAGATAAGCGCATGGCGTGATTGTCTTTCTTCCTTTTTTTTGTTTTGTAATCAACGGTTTTAGAAACTGCCCGTTCAAACAATCCAATGCTCTATTTGTCCCCCTTCCGATTCACAAAAGTTCTCAAAAGAAATAACTAGATAAATAGAGAGAACGTGAAACGTCTCCTCTCTTCATCAGAGATCCGGAATCAGCTGTGAAGAAAAAATCCTTTCGAGGAAAGTTCGTCGGTACACAAAAAGAGAATCGACTGTCGAGATCTTCTCGACCAAGTTTCTTCGCTTGAAGTTTACTTGAATCAGTGAAAAAAAATATCGAATGGATTATTTCGCAAAATGCGAGAAAAGAACACTGCTGCAAATATTATAAAAAGGATCACATCTTGCAAACTATTTTTTTTCCGCCTAATCTAAAACTAATAGAAATATTTGTGACATCTGTAACATACTAATTGTACCTTAATATGGCCGCTGTTTTTTATGTGCACGTGTTGGCACGTTACTTACGAGAGCAATCCCAAAACCATAGCCTCCAATAAAAAAAGTAGAAATGAGCGTTTATTTTCAATCATTTATTAATCATTCTAAAGCTCGAAAAATTTTTCTAACGCTCTATATGATTTTTCATTTCGATCTATGCATTTTTATGGGAGCTGGAACTGTTTTTCAATGCCCGTGTCATATCAGCACGTCACCATGGTGACTGTCGTTAATGTGTCAGTTGTTGAAAATAAATCTTTTGAGACACTTTATTATGAATGGCATTGGAAATGGAATTAACACCTCCCCCATATTTTCTATCCCAAACTCTATAGATATTACCCATTTAAAACGTCGCAAATCGTCACGATTTTTCAAGCATCTCCCACAAGTGAGTGCAACCATTTGCTATTGTGTACACATGTGACAACAAGAGATGTGAAAGCAATCTGGTCGTGGATGAAATCTGGAAAATCGATACCAAATTTTTTTTCATTTCGTTACAAGAGAGTCTTTGTTGGGAATACATGTAGGTGAATAAAAATGTACTTCGCTGGCTCATTACGAAAGTCTTTTAATTTTTATAAGACGCACGAGAATGTTTTTACCTTCATCACGTATTGCGCCGAGGGTATATCGATCGAGGTTTTATCGGGCACGTTTATTGCTCACTTAAAGAGGCGGACGCAAGTGTTTTCTGTCATGGTGAGGCGTGTTTTGAATACCCCCATCCCCACACACCACAACGGTGAGTTGAGCTTTCTATGTGGACAAGTAAAACATTTACATATGTTCGACGAGAGGGTAAATCTTGAGGGGTCTAATGTGGAGAGGTAAGGAATCAAAGCAAGGGAGGGGAAGTAAGGAAAAAAAAGAGACGAATTTAAGAAAGGGGACGAGATCCAATTTGTTGGTCAAGGCGGTCATTCGGGAAGGTTCCTGTTACCTTTACGTATTAGCTAGGGATCCGAAACTCTCATCGGTCGTACAACGGGAATATAATCTCACTTTTCCGATTTGGAGCTTACTAAAAATGGAGAAGTAGTAGTAGTAGTAGTATTTAGGGGAGGCGACCGACAGCTGAGGTCATTTGCGTCATAGGGGATGGACAGGAAAGGATGAAGGGTGGAGGGAAACCCGGCGTCGGAATTAGCCTACTCTTTGCGAAAGGCGCCAAGGGGTCCGCAGCTTAACGTCCCATCCGACGGACGGCGTACTCACTCAAAGTGCCCTCCACAAATCACCTCAAGTAGGGATCGAGATACCTCTGAAAATATTCAATACCGGCGGGATTTGAACCCGGGCCCCCTGGGTGGGAAGCCAGTACGATAGCCACCTCACCATCTCGATCCCCTTAAAAATGGAATTTTAAACGACAACCAGACATGGTTTGCATGAAAAGTGTCGGAAAAAGTTAAGAAAAAACAGATTTATTTCAAATAATGATAAAATGCCTCAAAATTCTTCAAAGTACATCCCTTGAGTGTTGACAAACTTTCGCCAGCGGCTTTTCCACGTTTCGAAGGCTCCCTGGTAGGCGGAAGGTCCTTAAGGGCACGCTTGCCAGCTTCATTGGCGGCACTTAGGGTCCCGTAATGGTGTTTGAGGGAGAATTTCACTTTTAGCAATAAAATATAGCGTGCTGGTGCCAAGTCGGGGCTGTAAGGGGGTTGGGGAATCGTCGAGATGTGGTTGCGGAAGGTCTTTGAAAGCAGACACTCGACTCGTCTATTTTGGTCGTCCGTCCAAAGACCTTCGTGACGAGTTCGGCGCAGCCCCAAATTTTCAGTGACTTATCAATGCCATTACGAGCCGCGATAATGGGCACACTTAAGCGATGGTCTGGATTCAGCACTTCACGCACACATCGGGAAAAAATTGTTACCGATACTTTTATTCAAACATTATAGATGGTTAGGTAAATTTATTTATTTACGAGCATAGGATGCTATCTACTTAAGAGATGATTTTTTTCCTAGAAATACCTCAGCAAAATTTGCTGTTGCATAACAAGTTCTAGTATTTCATTGTGTTTAAATTAATTTATTTTTCTACAATTCATGCATTTTTATTTGCTTAAATTAATCTTTGGAGAAGAATGCTGAATGTTAATTGGACAGACAAAGTGAGGAAATGAGGTAGCACATACGAGCAAGAAAGGAAAGGACAACATGGAGAGGTCTTGGTTATGATCTAAATGGGTTGGACTCGCCTTTCGTTTCGTTTTTTATCCTACATGTTACGCGTTAGCCGATGCTAGCGAGAGTGGCTGAGGGTGAATTACACATCAGGCATACAAAATAAAAAAATAAGTTTTCCTTAATTTTTTAGCTGCAATTTATTTCTGTAAAATAATTATTGAAAGGGAGTTCATGATTACTAAAAGTACGTGGACTATTGTATAAGTGAGAAAACCACACACGCGCACATGAGGAGCACACATGAGAAGGATAATAACTTAAGTTAGATTAGAGAAGATACCCATGATGCATAAATGTATTATTTAGGAAGGTAATAATAGAAGGGAAGATCACTTAAAGAAAATCGAAGAGACAAGTACCTATTTAAGTGATTGTTTCTTATTTTAGTACCCTGCCAGCCACTGCTAGGGTGTTTGGCGGGACTAACTTCCACAGGAATATACCCTACCGTGGTCGGACGATGTTATTCTGATCCCATATCGTTCGTGGAAAAAATCGTCATCGCTAATCATCGTCATCGCTAAAGAGATGTATTTCCAATTTAAGCAAGAGATTTAATCTGTAATGTAATCATCGTTAAATTGATTGATTCCCAGCCTACTATAGTTGCTCTAAAATTTTAGATACGCTACTAAGTTTATCATAAGAATGTTTTGCAAATCTAGCTCTTCTACGCTGCTTGCGACCTAATTCGGCAAAACAATCCAACTTCATGAGGATCCCATTTACACTAACAGCATATTAAAATGAGGCCTATTCATCGAAAAATCACATTTCTCTTGGACCTTTTCATCACATTTACACAGTACTCTTCTAATAAATCCTAATCTTTCGTTAGCTTGTCCACTAATATGTGTTCACGTGTATGTGTTTCACCCAGGAGAGGTCGTGAGTGAGGTTAACGCCTAAGTATTTATCGAGTCTAGACATTCCATTTCGGTGTTCCCGATGAAGTAGGCGTTTGGTTGGGAATTGCTATTTTTCCAAAAAATTCATCACTACGCACTTTTTTAAGTTTAATTCTAATTGCCAAAAGTCACACTAGCGTTGTATAGTATTAAAGACGTATTAAGAACAACTTATATAGGACGTAAGAACAGTGAAACTATCATTGGATGAGAGGGAATAGCAACATTGAATAGAGAAGAAGGGACGAGGAAGCCTCCTACCTCAAGGATCTTTATCACCAATCAGTATTTCAAACCTAAGATTGAAATACTTTTGGTGATAAAAAACCTCATAAAAGATATTACTTTTTTCCATATCTTCCTGGTTAAATATAGGCAGCACAGAGAAAACGGTAATATCCCTTGTTATTTCCCTGGGGCGTGAATTTCACTCCACATTTAGGGTTTAGTTCTAGGTGAGGTCCTTTCTCACCAATCAAACTAACCTTTGGGTTCACGATTGTGGTTTGAGAATAAATTTTAATTTAATATATGTGTGGCAAATGAAAAGAGTAAGCGCGTATATCATAACAATGGTACCTTATTTCCTCAAGAACCTTTAATTAAATATATAGTTCGTTCTCTGTCGAAGGAATTTTACCTTTCTGACGTTGTCCACGCATCGTGTCTGGATTCGAACCCGCGACCTTGTCTAAAACCACCGGTTATAATGTCAAAGTGCCTGGATTATGACCCTTTTTGCAAAGGAGTGGAGATGGAAAAAAAATGTACTTGGGAATGATGTAATCAACACCGCAAGAGAGTGAGAGAGTCCATGATGTAGCTTTTCTTTTTTCAATATGGTGGCTTTGAACCCTTCGCAGTGTGCACCGCTTGGAAATGAAATTTGGAGCGTTATATGGGTCACAGATATCGACGCGCATTCAAAAACTGCGTTTATTCGACAGGGTACGTTGCGAAAGGGGGAACTTTTATGAAGATAGATGTAGAGCTCGCCGAAAAGTTATAAAGTCGACTTTTGGTGGATATTACTAGTCCCCTCTGGTGGCATTCTATTAACCCACTTGCATTGGTGGATTTTAGGTCAGGTCTTGCCAGTGCTTTTCCCGCAGAATTGGAAGCGATGTTCTGTGATGGCGAATAAACGAATTGGCGATATGACTTCATACGTCACCATAGCTTGCCAATGCCATAAGAGAGAACTAACGCCCTCTTTGCGAGGACGCGGTGATTTTATTCGAGCAGGTTCAAGTTTTAAATTGCAAATATTGGACATTTTTTAAAATGAATAAATAACATGTGGAGCATTGCATTTGGAATGAATGAAATTAGTTTCGTCGAAATATTTAAAGGTTTCGTTCGCCTCATCCATATTTTATTTCGAAAATTCTTTACTTGATGGAGGTTCAGTTGATGAGTATTGTTGAGTCTAATGGAGCTCTGCTCGAATGTGTGCGTGCCCCATTAGAATGTGGTTACATTTAGCAATGATCGAAATTAATAATAGATGGCGCATTTTAATCGAATTGTCTTCATAAATTACTCAGTAAATTGTTACAACGCACAGCTGGGGAGCGTTCATTGTTTCTTGCAGAAGGGATTTATATGCGTATCAATTCCAGTGTCTCGTGATGATTTTTTTCCAGTATTTTCCAGAGGGAGAGATAATTTTCAAACCATTCTATAGCATGCAAACATTATCTTCATGTTGGTCAATTTCGGTATTGACAAAGTGTCCGAAAAATCTTATTTTTGAGTAATTCCAGGATGATTGATCCCTAATCACTATTTTCTCATTCCATGTTGGTTCATCTGTCCACGAGACTTGCAATATTCCTCGTTTTGAGAATCTGTTCGGCAACATACGCCCGTGAAATCCACGCTCTATCAACTCATCTCAATTTCCGTAATATTTATCTTAGAAAGTTACGTCTGTTTATGTAAAAATTCAAATTGAAATCAGCCACGAATTAGATATTTTATGGATAGACTTTTTTGTAAACTGCGAAATTATTCACCAATTTAAGTGATTGAAAAAGTTGATATCCCTTCGAGTTCTCGAGGGAAAACTATGTTTCTAATTTCTCCATCGACACCATAGCACAGTCATATGGCGTCGATGTTCGGTCTGTTTTTCAATGCAGTTTCATGATCTGGAATCCGTACTTGAATTTGAACTCGTAAGATATATTATTTTGACAATTGAAAAAATATAAACTTATTTGTCAAGTAGTTGCGTTGCAAAAATGATGTATTTAGTTTTTTTTATAGCAAGAAAATATTGTCAATTTTTAATGGGAAAGTTGCAGACACAATTTCTTTCTGATATTTTAATACCCTGTAAGCCAACCCAAGGGTGTGTGGTTCGGGATGAAAATTTGCTGCAGCAATTTGAACGGAGCTGTTGAATCTGGTCATCTTCTAGGTGTTGTAGATACTACGGGGAGAAAAAGACATGCCCAACTATTTAGAGGTCAACTCTGATGGGCGGAGGTTAAGAAGTTTGAACCATGGACACGAGTGTAGTATTAAGACGTTCTAAGAAAAATCTGTTCACTTTTTTAGAGAGAAGTATTTTTTAAGTGGTATTTTGACTTGTATTATCTTTCTATTTTTTATATTTTTTTCGTTTTTATTACAACACATCTGATGGAGGTCTTCTGCGAGCGTTAAATTATTTTCGTGTAGTTTCGAATTGACGGACGAAAGTTAGAGAGATAAATAGATGACTAGTCGTCTATATTTTGTGGCCAGATTGAGACTATGGATTCCCTTCTACAACCTAACACCTCGTCACAAATTTGCAAAATTAAAATTACAGATAAATTTCACGAAGTCTACATAACTTGCAATCAAATTAGTACATTCAATATCTTTACATACAGCAACACAATACATTAGTTGTGTAGTTAATTAATAACTATAACAAATTATATGCAGCATACACACATACAATACGAGGGTGGTCTGAAATGTTTCCGACCTAACAAAGATACAAGGCATTTTTTTCTGACATTTTTTGAAATTTTTGAGGTCGGAAACTTTTCAGACCACCCATGTACATACACATGCTATGAATACACATATCAATATATGGAAACAACCTTGCACAACAAAGTTGACAGAAAGTAAAGGCATTGGGAGAAAATCTGGAGTTGAATTTGCCTAACATCAACGGAATGCTTCGTACAAGGCCTGTCAGCCTAATTCATATCCAGCTTTGTTGAATCGATCGTTATCGATCGACATGAAATTTAGGATAATATTTTAGACATGTGACCCAGCGCTACAGGTAGCGGGAGGTTCCCCCCCACCGAGAGAGATGAGTTAAGGTAGATCTTGTATCAGATAATGGCACTATAACTGCAACAGAATGTTACCAGAAAGCCACCGCAATGGCATGAGAATTGCAATAGCAACTTTTAGTCTCCAAGAACGTTCCAATTTTAGGCACATCTTTCATTGAAAACAGATAACTCTAATGGGATCAGAATAGCACCATAATCGCGCCAGAATGGTACTATATTGGTGCTATAATTTCTGCAATATTGCGCAAGCTTATAAATAGCAAAAGCACTGTTTATTTTCCAGACATTTTCCGTATTAGATAGATCTTGAATAAAGTCCTAAGCTTTGGACCGATTTTTTTTACATCGTTTGCACTAAATCGACCTCAACTGTTTTTTTAATAATGTCGCGAAATTCCGCGGGGACGTCCACTCTGCAAATCATTAACGGCGAAAATTTTCCATTGTGGTGAATGACGTAATAGTTTTCGGACAGATGCCCTGCCAAAGTACTCTACCCATTTAGTTTTTACCCGGGTTTCGATCGATAACTCTGCGACGCGGTGACCTTGCCTCTGTGATCTCCCTCTGTTACCATATACGACCGGAAAATTCGGGAAACGATGCGTTTTGAGGTTTTTTGCACCCTCGACCATCATTGACGGGGTCAGTGTGCTCTTGTCTTCCCTCTTGGACACCAGGACGGTGACGTCAGGCGCGGGGTGACTCGCTTAGTGACCGCAGGCTTGGGAACTCGAGTCTAGTCAGCTCTCGCCCCCCCGATCTTCGCCTTTTTTTTCATTATCGCTCTCCTCGTTCTTCTTTCTTTTTCATTTTAGTTCGCCGGAGACCCGTGAAGGACAGCGCTTGTGTCATAAGGACATCGTGAGGTCAAGAATTTCCGATGAAGGGATTTCAAAACATCCCTTCATCAATGCGACGTCTTTGACCCACTGAACAGGAGAGCGTAATTGATAATTGATGACGCCACGCGCTGTTTTTTTGTTTCGTGCAGCCATTTTTCAAAAGTTCAAAAATAAGTACGCCAATTTTAGATGAAATTACGTTACTGAAGTAGACATGCCACGTTTAAGATTCAAGTTTCTCGTACAACTGGCGTACCAATGTTGAAGTGGTGTAACGTGCTATTCTTCACTCCATCTTGAACGCAGTGACATGTGGCATGATAATTCATTCCGTCGTATTTTCGTGAGGATGTAGAACATATGGTCCAGTGTGCGCATTTGTGTTAACCTAAATCGGATTCATCCTGACGCCGTTACATATATTAACTTGATGAAAGATCTGAACTTTATATTTTTTACTTGTGTGAATAAAGTGTGTATAAAGGAGCATTTAAAAAAAATCAAATCAACTTGACTCAACTGTCATCGATTACCTCCTCTTAAATATTCCAAAGCACTACCGACATACGGAGATACGGAGGGGGGGAGAAAGCTTGGGCAGATCTTAGGAAAGAGGCGGGGAATCCAAATTTTATAGGGAGAAATGATCACAAATTTAAGGTAAAATGCCGGGCACATAGAACGAATAAAAAAAATTTTCTTTTCTAAATAGAACAATTGTTGATTGGAACACCTTACCTGCAAAAATATTCGAGCCCTTTCCTAACAGAGTCTATACTTTTAAGAATAGCTGTAAGAAATATATGTAATAATTTGATTGATGTGTGGTGTATTGTATTATATGTATTAGCTTAATTTTTTTAATTTATCTTTTTTTCTTGCTGATTAATGGATGTAAATGGAATGGGGATTCGCTTGTTTTGTTAAAAAGATTTGTGTTTTGAAGTCTGACTTTATCTATTATCTTTTGCGATTATTATATGAGCGTACATATGAAGAGCACATGTACATTTTTAATAATAATATTAATAATAATTATAATACTTAAACTGTTCAACCAGATATAGTTCAGGAAATGCTATTTGAATAAATTACTTAATTGTCCCCCTTCTCGAAAACCGCATAGTCATTGTATTATTCACATTTATTCTCATCCCATAACTATCTCACTGACTTTTTTTAGCACCCTGCAAGCCACCACTAGGGTGTGTGGCAGGGGGTGAATACAAAACAGACTAATTTCGACCCGAATATGAACCTACAACGCTCGGACAATTTTATTCTAATCCGTTATCGTTCGTGGAAAATATGACCTCTTAAATCTGTTCTACACTTAATCTCTGTAATTTCATTTAAATGATCTGTCCTACCGTAGTACGATGGGGGTAATAATACATTTTCAACGCCACTCCTAAAGAGGCGTCCTTCCCATTTATGCAGGAGCTTCAATCTGTGATTTACCCTTCGCTCCATTCAGTGATTCCCACCCTGGCTAATCTAATGTTTTGGATGCGCTGATTAAATTTTCATAACGAAATTTTACAAATCTAGCTCCTCTACGCTGCACGCGATCCAATTCGGCAATTAATCCAACTTCGTGAGGTCACAATAAATACTAGCAGTAAAATCAAAATGAAACCTAATCAGCGGGGAGAATCAGCGAGCATTTCTCTTTAACCTTTTCATGACATTTACCCAGTAATCTTCTAATACATCCTAGCTTTTTGTTAGCTTGTCCACATTCCCCGTCTGTGTCTCACCCGAGAGAGGACGCGAGTGAGGTGAGGTAAAGCCGAAGTATTTAATGGAATATACACATTCCATATCGGTTTTCCCGATGCAATAGGCATTCGAGGGGGAATCGCTGTTTTTCCAAAATTTAATCACAACGCACTTTTTATGGTTAATTTTAATTGCCAAGTGTCACACCAGAGTTATAAAGCATTTAGGTCTTCTGATAAAATTGCTGTGTCCTCAGGATCACGGTATCACGGTAAACCACTGCATCGTCGGCAAATAAACGTATCGTACTAGTGACGACGGAGTCAATTTCGTTAACGTAAGGTAGGAATAAAAGAGGTCCGATTACACTTCCCTGGGGATCACCTGGCGTAACTTATACTGCAATGCACTTTTACTTCGGTTTTTCAATGCACTCTGTAGAGTTTGCAACCTCTCGGCAAACTGACCAACGAAAGCACCACAAAGCTTGCTTTATCTTCCGATAAACGGCTAATTGATTATGTTTTCTAGGAAGGGTATTTATTATAGCTGATGTCAAGATATATGTTCAACACGCCAGCTTTGACTTCAGTATCTGTTAATACTACAACACTAGGTTCTATAATGTTTTACGTTGAAATGATTTACCCTGTACCTCCCAAGAGCAATATCAAACTGTTTCGAAGTTTTATCAAGTAATTTCTCCTAATACTTTTCCTAAAATTTCCTCACAATACAACAATTCCGGATTCCAAAGAAACTGAGGGAGATGCCTTAACATAAGAAAGTGTACGTATACGTCGCGGCATCTCCCGAAGTTTCTTGGAATTCTTAAAGTTACTTCGTGTGATGGTAAGCCCTACCATACAATGTTTGCATAAATAGTAAAGGGAAACTTTGTGGAAAAATAGATATATTTCAGATATTGCTATAATGTCTCAAAATTATTCAAAGTACATCCGTTGAGCGTCGACTCAATTTTGCCAGCGGTTTTTCCCAGACTCAAAAGCTCCATAGTAGGCGGAAGGTCCTTAAGGATACGCGTACAAGCATCTTTGGTGGGACTTGGGGTGCAGTTTGCGGGAGGATTTCACTTTTGGGAATATAAATATTCTCCTGGTGCCTAGTTAGGACTGTAATGTGGTTGAAAGAAGCGTTCCAGGCAGCATTTGGAAGCCGGAAAATAGACGTTTGGAGCAAAATAATTATTGGCAGCAAAGGGATTTTGGAGGCGATAAGCATGATTTAAGGGTAACTAATAAAATCAAGTTCAAATCAAATCAACAGAACTTGTATATACTGGGAGGCAATTGGATGCCAAGGGAAAAATGGTGGAGGGGAGGATTCTGGTAAAACAAGGTAGAGGGAAGACGGGAACAGGCATTCTGGACGGAATTAAGATAGTACGCAGGGACAAGGAATGAATTATTATAAATCGTGGTGAGCGGTTTAAGGATATTTCCTGCCATGTTGTTAAGGAATTAGTACAACAGCAGTGTGTAATGCCAGGGTCCATCAAAAACCTAGTCCAATCTGGTAGAAATATATTAGTAAATTCATAATAAATTCTTCTTTTTCGATATTTATATGTATTGATAGTTTTGTCTAAATAAATCGCTGAAGATGGATGTGGTCAAAGGGACGATAAAATATTGTACCTGAAGATGGTTCGATGAACGAAAACGCGTTATATAGTACACTACAAATAAATCTGTGGAAAAGGGTAAATTTGTTTTTTTCATAATTTCGGAAGGGTTGACATTAAAATTACATCCTTTGTCGCAACTAGGGTCTTGGTGGGCAAGATGTTGGGATAGACAATATCGAAATGCTATTGATCTGAAATCGAACAATTCTTATGGATTCGTCGAAATCTTGATCGCCTAAAATACTTGTATGTGATTAATAGGTATAAATTGAGAAAACGAATCATCACAAGTTTCACTAGTATCAGTCAGATATTCGCTAATTGAATGAGACGGGAGGCTTTTCCGATTTTTTCAACAAGGAGGCAAGAACTTTTTCGTTTGGTCGAGCTTTAACGTCGAATGATCGAAACATCCAACTCACTCCAGCCGTCGTACGTTTTTCCAGTTCGTTGCTGGTTACCGTTGTAGATTGCATACACCGTTGGCGTCATTTCAATGTTTATACGGATATATTGAGATTTATTTAAACGTTTCCCGTTTCGATTGAAAAAAAATGATAACTTGACTGGTCATTATGGTGGACAGTAAGGAGGAGTTCTCATCAACGCAGAAAAATATGCGCTGAGCTGATCAATTTTGTTATATCATCTGTGGCCATCTAAAATTTCTACTTGTTGCTTGTCGTGCATGAACTTTCGATTAACTCCGACCTGAAGCAAGGCCGCCACGAGCGTTGAAGTCTCCCGTCGACCGCGACGGCGAATGATTGTCTCGAAAACCATTTTAATCGACGGCGGTGATGACCAAATGTTTCGTCGACCGGAAAGGGAGGGAGGAGGAGATGGGGTCTCTGAATTCCTCTTAATTTGTAGGAGCCAATTGGAATGCAGACGGGTGAGAAGTAGCTGCCAGACTTTCTTTTTGACCAGCAATCTCATTTTATTATTTTTCTTGCGTTCCTCATAACACCATGTTATTTTCTAGTCTTCTCCGATTTCATCCTCTTTCATCTATCAAAAACGTCGCTCATTACGATGGCAAGGTGAAGTGGTCAAGAGGAAAAAGTTAAAATAACTTTTTTGAATTCAATATAATAAACCCTCTTGTTTCCATCTAATCCCCAAGAAACATGTATTAAGCAATAAGGTCTTCTCGGCTTTGCCCTGCAATCGTTTTCAATTTTATCAAAACTTAATCTTTCGTAGAACTCCCACTAGAACTCATCTACTGCGTACGACAGTAGTACCAAACCGCAAGTGTTAATATAGTCTCATCTCTTCTCCCCATCCTGTTTCCCTGATATCACATCGCATGATTGCCCCCACACGCAAAGCGAATATCCGCTCATTAGTATTTATTTAGACTAGTGGTCAGCAAACCACGGCAGTTTGTCTCCTTGAGTGTGGCTCCTGTGTGAAATTAATTCAGAGCACCATTGGTTTGCTTTGAAGGACCTGGAGAAGGAAGATAAGTTGATTTTAAACACGTCTAAATTGACTTTATAATTCATTTACGATTGATGATTTTATCATAATACCGGCTTAATTTGTTAGCACATAATCATGTTAATTCGGTTGCCAATGTGGACAGTGCCTGACGTGGTTACTAATATAATTTGTGGAATTTAACAATGCAACGATATTAAAAAGTAAAAGTTATTCCCCTTGACCGGATCAAGGCGAGTGATTTTTACACTTTGAAAATTGTTTCATTGTAATGCACATTAGTGGCTTACCCTGTTGTGGCATCTTTCGCAATTTTTTAGAACTCGTGGAATTTACTTTTCTTTCTTCATCTGGTAGCACCTATTTCCTTCTCCTTTGGGACTCCCAAACTCGTATGGAGTCTTTACTTCATCAAATTTAATTTCGTCGTGAAAAAAATTATGTTTTTCATACCTTCTTCCGTGATCTAATTTTTTGAAATCTGCAAAGTGTTTCTTCATCCACGTACTGACCCTTTTCTCCTCATTATTTCTTGGAATCTTATATTGACTATCCTTTCTCGTTCGGTTCTTCTTGTGTCCATTTCTCCATCGTCTTTCCCATTGCATTTTTCCAATCCATTCGTCTTTTCTCCATTGTGGCTGAGATATTCTTATACTTTTCATATATTTTCTCTTTTGCTCATTTGTCTTCATTAGGCATGGTATCCCAGTAGGTAGAGCGCTGGGGAGTGGATAGAGCACTTACCGAAGGGTTCGGGCTCGATTTTCGGGGGCAGATCTAGGCACCCTCAGCTTCATTCAAGCTGTGTCATTTTTACTCAAGCACAAGCTATTGCTGGAAAAAACCACAGGCAGTGCAGAGAGTAAGGAACTGGACCCCACAATACCCTGATAATGCATGAATTTCATGGTATTGGGTTAAATAATAGATCAGCTCTGCCCCCGTTTATCAAACCGACCTCCGAGTTGAAAACTTAGGTCTATATTTATCTTAATGTTCTAGTCTTTCCATATTCATTTGAGCGATTTTCTGATATTATGAGAGAAAAATAAGTTAAAAATTGTTATAATAGGAACACAACCGTGACCGGTCTCTTAGGTTGGGAGCCACTTGAGATACGAAGAGAACAAGCGAGACTTTTAGAAAGGTTCAGAACAAACGAAGTTTAACGATGACACTGAAAGAATTATAATGACCCACACTACTTTGGTAGGATCAGACCACAAAGATAAAATAAGGGAGATAGATTCCAGTACAGAAGTATACAAGTACTCATTCTTTCCCCGAGCAATCAGAAATCATAATAGTTAGAAACTGAAGTCAATTTATAAATATTAAAGACATTTAATTTACATGTCGGAACAAAATTAAACGTTGCAAAGACATCAGGTATATTTGTAGGTAAATGTGTACGTTAGTCGGCAGTTTTAGTGTTTGAATGTGTGTGGGTTGTGGGGTTTTTGCGTGAATGTATACCTTGTTTTGTTTGTGGATTGTATGCATTTGTGGATTTTGCATGCGGTTTTTTCCTAATAATACGGGTGGTGCCCTAACACCAGCCGTAATTACGAAACCACATGCCCTTGCGGCGGCTTGCGGGGTATTAAGTAGATGTAGATGAATATACTGCAGGCCTTGTTCAATTTTGAAGTTAGTATGCAAGTCTATATCAACCACGTAGGTGATCATGGATCCTCCACTCTTTAATCATGAATTTTTTTATGCTTACCTTGCACATTTTTCTCTAACCCTATCGATATCTCGTCTGGACATAAAAGACTTCATTTTTTATGGCCGATGCAGTTTATTTACACTCCCACGCCCAGTACGCATACCTAGCCAAACCACAGGACGCCAACAAACCTGTTCGGTGGGGTGGTCTCTACTACTTGCAGTGTCCCCCCCACCCTTCTTCTTCCTCGGGGGGCGACATTCTCACATTCTAGGGTGATACAAAAGGGTCGGGGAAGGGTGGTTGCAGTTGCCATGGCCTGTGGTTTTTCCCAGAACACAACCTTCACCTTCGGTCGTGAAATGTCACCCGATCTATGTACGTGCACCCAACCTAACCCTCCACGCACCCCATTCCCCCTTTGCCCTCGGTCCCAGAAGGTTCAAAGTGTGTGTGGGAGATCCTTAAATAACTGAGAAAATGTTCAAATAATTGGCTAACAAGGATGAAATATAACTAATGTTTTAGATCTGCCCTAAGAACAAGACCTAAATACATTTATCTGTTATACACTTAATCTCTCTAATTTTATACATCCTTCCAATTTATGCAAGAGATTTATATATATATATATATATATATATATATATATATATATATATATATCAAATATATATATATATGTATATCAAAGATACGTAAACTATTTTACCTGCTGTAGTTTTTGACCTCCTATTTTAATGTTTAGCTAAGCCTTTTCCTTTCTGGAAAATCGTATAACCTTTGTTTTATTAATATTGATTCTCATCCCATATTTGGATTCAACATATACAAACCCTCACACAGGTAGCCTACCTCAACCTCTATCGGGCCTTCGACAAAGTCTGGCATGAAGACCTCACACTCGTTTGTCATGATCCGTTGCTCTGTTATTACGTCAATTACCATTTTTGACGAACAATAAAAACAAGGACGACAGAAACAAACTCAACTGGCACCATACGCACAGCTCGACGATCCGCCAAGCACAGACGGCTCATTGGGTCTCGGGCAACTTAAGCCGCTAGTGAGCGGGCCTATAATCCACGTCATGGCCACCAGATTGCACCAGTTTGCGTATTTTTTGGGCAGACAACGTATACAAACTCTCATCAACGGATATCCCTATATTCCTATTAAAACCCATCTACTCCTTAACCAACCGCACCATCCCACAGGGAATCCTCTTATCACCCATCCCATTTAATATGTACATTAATGATCTCCTTCTACTCCCAAAAACTCCACTCTACCTTTATGCAGACGACACAGCAATAGATGAATAGAAACACTTCCTTCGATCCAAACCATACGGCAGAAAACGTTCAAGAACACCTTGACCAGACAGAAGAATGGATGTCCACTTGGAAACCCTTGGTAAATCCATCCAAATTCGTCATTATTAACTACGTCCGGAAATGGTGCAAACAAAACAGTACTCCTATATACTACGGCAACGACCAAATCCCTCAGGCATCAGCGGCAAATTTTCTTGGAGTACGTACAACTAACCTGACAAAAAACTAACCTGACAAAAAACTAACCTGGAAAACTCACATTGAATACGCGCAAATAAAGCCAACTCCACCCTATTTTCAATTTACCCCCTTATAAAACGTAACCGTCCCCTCCGTTTCCTTACCAAATCGCTACTATTCAAATCATAGTTTGGCCTGATTCTAACCTACGGATGCCCAGCCTGGGGAACTGCAACCGCCACACATGTAACCAAATTAAAAAAATTCCAAAACAAAACCCTACGAATGCCCTATGGCTCGTATGAAACTCCATCATCCACCACGACCTCAAAACTCCAGAACTCCCAACCCACCTCAGCAATCTAGCCTCTTCGTTTAAATCCTCGCTTGAATACTCCGGAAATCGTCCACTTGAGACCCTATGAGACATTCAGATAATCCTTGCTTCAAATAAAAGCGTGCCAAAACAACCCTTAATGTCACACTTTATACAGTTAATAGTTATTTGCAACCCTATCCCTCACCGTTATCCTGTATAATAAACACGTCTTTTAAACATCAAAATCCAAACACCGTTTAATCAGCACTACTGGAAATGGGTTGAAAATGCGCCTACCGGCGCAGTCCATCATTGGTCTGGCCTGGATTCGCTCAAGGACGTTAATAACACATGACTGTTGGCCAAGTTTTAACGGCATTTCTCGTCTTCGGGCCTACAATATTCATGCATCACACCGCAAACACAGAGAGGGAGAATTGTCGAGATCCGGCGGGGTGCAAAATGTTGACTACGGTTTGAGGACTGTGGCCTCTCTCATGAAGAAAACGAAACAGAATACGGATAAGAGTAAATAGGGCCCTCATAGATCTTTGCGAATTTGATATGGCGCCTATAATAGACTGGGAAGGACTTATTTGAGCAAACAAACATGGATTTTACTTTGTTTAATCCTCTATAGTGTTTTCTAAGGTTTGTGTTCAGCTATTAAAATACAAAGAACCCCAACAATAAATAAATATCCACCGCTTTCAGGAAAATAACCTAATTCTATTTTTTTAAATTTCATGCGCGCTCCTATTTTAGTCAGCACTTTTTAATTTCTTATTTTTTTGTATCGATCCAATTAAACGTCTCTCTTCAAAACGATACTTTTCATCCTTCTTGTTAACCATCCACACTTCGTTACTTTAAAGAAGCAAAAATTGAAAAATGAACTCATGGCCGAGTGCGATTGAGAAAATTCTGTAAAAATCGGTAGAAATTAAATTATGATATCAAATATTTGAAGACCACCCTACTTTCCCCACGCACACAGAGACAAGGTTTAAATGTTTGGTAAAAAGTGCTATTTCAACTTCTTTTGAAGAGATTGTTCTTTATGGGGTGGTGGTCCGATTATTTTTTTATAAATCTTTTGATTTATTTCATACTTTGATATTTTAAATAAACCTGTTGAGGAAGTTGTTTCTGCCTAAATAATTGGCTTCCGGTTTCCATAACGACTCCGCCTGGGTCATCGAGATAATAAATGTTGGACTAAGTTTTTTGGTTTTTTTAATAAATTGGATCATCCCAGATTTCTGAGCCTTTTCCCTCCCATCCCTGCGGCTTTTTGACTTTTTATTTTATTTTCTACGAATCAATTAGTCGAGGAAGCTTTTATTTTTGCGTCTTGACGTTCCTTATGGCCTAGGGAAACGATTGCTAAAAAATCTTATCCCAAGTACAACTGCGCGAAGTAAAACTACTTGAATATCCATTTGTTTTATTAAAATATGAAGAAATAATTGGACATTTTTTCCCAAAAAAGGTCAACAGATTTATTTTCCAAGATATAAGCATCAAGATGCCAGTACCAACGAAAAAAACCTAGTTACCGGTTCTTATGACAACGCTCATACGTGCATACATTTCTCGGCGACTTGTTACCGGGAATCATCTATGCTATTAATTAACATTACACATGGTATCAATGTTGGCACTTGTGGCACGAAAACTAGTTCCTGATTCCTTAAATACCACTCCCGTTGCTATGACTACTTAGTGACAGTCATAGCAACCAGTATCTCAGCTCAAATACCCGGGGCAGTAACCTGAGGTTCAGGTACCTAGGATAAAAATCTAGGGTATTTACTCCCTACGGGAGCTGGTTCCGATTCCAACCCCTGAACCAAAATTAAAATAGGATCGATCCGTGGTGATGTCATTTGACATGCGTAGCGATAGCCTGCAATTCACGATGAAGAATATAATCAGAAAACAAGGATTTGTCAGGCCCAACGGGTCTTATTGTCTTAAATAATAATCTAGGAAATTGGTGGTGACTCTCTTTAAATCCTGATTTATGCCTAGATTCGTGTGCTTAAACGAGTCGCCATTGTTTGCGTTCTCGACCAAACGTTTTGGTCAGTACGAGACGAGTCCTAAAATTGAAATATTCCCCATAATGCACCGCAGATAAGTGCGGGTTCATTTTATTGAAGCTCAGGAGCACGTAGCCATGATAAGCATTCGTGTTTTTTTTTAAAACACGTCGCCAACACGTGTCTATGAACTGTCTATGCTTTTATTTCGGGCGTTTCGCTACGTGTACGAATACAAAGGGATACGTCTTCCGCGAGAGATGTGGCCAGGCACAACACGTGTCGCAGTGAGGTGCGAATTCCTTGATTTGAACTCCCAACGACCCAAGTGTCGTGTTTCTCGACGCGGTTGATGCAAACGCCAAAGGTTTTGATACTTCAATCCCCGCAATGTTGCAACGTTGATTCGTGATGGAGGCCAACATTTTTTTTGTCCATATCGATGTTATTTCTTAATTCGCCTTCCTGCACCAGTGTGATTTTTTCTTGTAGAGTAGGATGTTGGGTTGGCTTCATGGGTGAAACAAATGGATTGTCACTGCTTGTGTCTGTACATCCAAAACCTACCTTATCCAGTGTTTTATCTATAATAATAATTGTATATATATACGAGCGTGTATACAATATATATATATATATATATATATATATGCATAATCGTGTGTGTGTGTGTATATATATATATATATATATATATATATATATATATATATATATGGGTCGCGGTAGTCAAGTGGGTAGAGCGTTGGACTGCTGACCAGAGGGTCCCGGGTTCGATTCCCGGGCAAGGCACTCTGAGCACCTGCAGCTCCACCCAAGCTTAAGTGATTTTTCGGGTACCAGGTCTTCCTGGGAAATCATAACCGGCACAGGGAAAGGAACTGCCCCCCCTACCCTGATGCGTGAATTGCACACGCCGTCAGGCTGGGCATCCATACTGGATGAACTCTACCATCACCTACCACACCGACCTTCGGGTTGTCTACTGTGTTTATGGTTTACATTAATATATATATATATATATATATATATATATATATATATATATATATTTACATATATATATATTTACATATAACCATATATATATATATATATATATATATATATATATATATATATATATATATGTATGGTTATATGTAAATATAAATACAAATAAATAAACATAAAAATAAATATTTATTTTTTTTTCGGTTATATATTTAAATATACACACGCACACGTGGTTATACCTTAACAGAGCTAAAAGGAATAAAAAATGAAGGGGAGTAAGCGTACGTTACGAGATTAATTCGTTTTCATTGACCGCGCCCCGGGGCATTCCGCTGAATTTATGTATTTATGGGGGGTGTTGGGAATGACGTCAATGAAATCTCGAATACAGCGAGACGGCGAAAGAATATCGAATATAAAAACCTACGGATTTGTTTTCTCGTCGATGTATATATTCATGTGACACTATCGGAATTCCGTCCCTGCTTTCGTCCTTTTCTTTTTCTCTCTGTTAAGTGTGTCCGGAAGGTCCGCGTGCAAATGTTTGCCAATCATTTTGTATGCAAAAATATTCAAGGCGTACTTATAATATCGGGAAAATCGGATAAACGAATGTGTTCTCGCGATGCTTTTAGACTTTTGCCTCAAAGAAACTTCTGATCAAATGTAACACAATAATGGTAAAATTGATCCATTTCCATTTGAGTGTGAGGTGTTTTACTCCTTCGATAAGTTTCTCCTGGAAGGGAAATAAATGATTGTTGAAATGTATTGCCATTATAATTGAAAGTTATCTCGAGCGTCCCATAGGGGAGCATGGTATTTGGTTCCCTCGTTTTCCTCTTATCATCAATTAAAATATCATTAAGTAAACGGTAGAATCAGATTATTTTCGGCTTTTTTATCGGGGCTTTAAGCACAGTGATAACTTTTTGGGAAAAGGTGTCCAAAGGGGTAGTGGAGACATAATTAAGCAATTCATATCAAGTATAGAGGTATTCCATTCATATTGAAACATCTTATTCGCATTAGACGAAATATTTTGCCTATGGTGACCTAGTTATCATTTTAAGTCCTAGCGTATTTTGTTTTTACCATCTTGGGTCCACGTTACATTCTCATCTCATTAGGTAGTTTCATACAAATCAAAGGTAAAATACTTGGGGTAGTTCCTTCATCTTTCTATCTCCTTGTGAGACTTACAATATGCTTCTCACACGATTTACAAAGAGACTCGCGTCAGGGTCTGGTCGATAACTTGGCCCGTGTTTGACGGCGCCTTTTGATTATTAACAATGTGCGCATTGTTGTCAAACGCAAAGGGTTAACATAGAGAGACAAAATTTAAGATAAATCCACTAATATTTTTCATACTTCTTTTTGGGCTGAGGGAAAAAATATGTGCTCCTCGATGAATGAAGTAAATGAAGACCAATTTCCATAGCTTCCACGATCTCTTAAAGGAGACCCTGAGAACCACCGTGGATTTTGTTTGGAATCTAAAACAGAACATACGGAAATGGCGCAACAATTGTTGGCAAGGGAGACGAGATCTGCGGTAAACTTTGAGCGGTAAACAAACAATAAATCGTAATAGTGGGTGAAAACACAGCCGGGCGGGCGGCCAAGGTGTATGTGCGACAAGGCAGAAAAGTATTAAGTCATTCAGGGACCCTAGATAAGCTAAGAAGTGTCAAATGGTCCAGAAGAAAGCGAAGAGATGAACGGCGATGCGACGATTTCGATGGAAAGATAGCTCGTCGAATGTGCTGGAAGTTTAAAAAATTGGCTATCGCTGGAATGTAAGAGGAAAATACAAGGAACAATAAATATTTCCCGAAGGTTTTTTTACGGCAGGTTTCTACGGGAGGGAATTAAGTAAAAAAGTCAGGAGAGATGATTTATTTTTGGGGTAAAATAATCGCGATATAAACTGTTTCATAATAGTTTCAGTTTCATGCCAGTAAATAGTTTCACATGAAAGTCATTTTCTTTTATGATTGAAGGAGGATTAACATTTAACTCATCACTTAATATTTTAAAGTGTTATCTACTTTTGCCAGCATAAGTTTGCCTGACTGTAACATGAATTTATATTAATAATAATATTTATTATTATTAATGATATTCCACCGATTAAGGTATATATTAGATGGACAAAACGGTACAATATTTCCTTGCCTCTCACAACAAAACAAAAGTTCTGACATACGGTATTGCAATAAACCATTCTTCAATCGTTCAACAACATGCATCTATTATTTTTCCTGCCGCCTACCTCAAATTCCTGACTTCCTGCCCTCTATGCATCGCACTATTCTAAAACAGCCCATTTTCAATCAAAATGCTTCGTTCATCCACCTTTTACTTCCTTATTTGAATTGATGTGGTGGACGAAGAGCGAATTCCGATGAAAACTTGCGTGCGAATCCCATTTTCGGAAATCTTCAAAGCGGATAGTGCGCTCTTAATGGTTAATCTGGAGAATATTTCGAGAGATATGTGACGTTAGTCGACGGGTCGCAGTGCACTCTGAGGGCGATACTTCCGACTACTTTTCCTCTTATCAATGTCCTCGTCTTAAGCTGAACTTCCATTTTCCTTCGCTCCTAGCAAAAGGAGTGGGTGGTAAATCAACCAAAGACTCCGTTAGCAAGGCTTCATTCCCGTCCCTCTCTATCTTACCTCTGAATTTCCACCCGAACATCCTTCACTTGACGTCTCCTGCATTTAATTCGGGGTGTTCTTCTACGCTGTTGTTCCTAATGTGTCTCGAGTCTACATGGTAGTTCTTAGGTTGGAGTATAATGTTCGTCTATTGGGTCCACTTTTTTTGGAAATCCAAGTAAAGATATCTTATTTACCGAGGTATCCGTATTCCAGAGGATAAAGCAGCTTTATCAGATGACCGTAATGCTATACAACGCTGGTGCGACACTTGGCAATTAGAATTACCCGTACAAAAGTGCATAGTGATGAATTTTTGGAAAAAGAGCAGTTCCCTCCCGAACGCCGCACTTCATCGGGAACATCGAAATTCAATGCATAGACTCAATTAAATACCTAGGCGTTACCCTCACTCACGATCTCTCCTGGGCGAAACCCAAACGGGGAATATGTGTATATGATAACAATATATTAGGATTTGTTAGAAGAGTCCTGGGTAAATGTGATGAAAAGGTCAAAGAGAAATGTTATCAGTCGTTGATTAGGCCTCATTTAGAATATGCTGCGCGTGTAAATGGGATCTTCACGAAATTGAATTAATTGCCGAATTTGACCGGATTAGGGGAGCTAGATTTGTAAAACGTAGTTGTGATAAACTTAGTAGCGTATCTAAAATATTAGAGCAGCTAGGCTGGGAACTGCCTAGTACCATGTAAGCCACCGCAAGGGTGTGTGGCAGGTGGTGAATACACACCAGACTAACTTTCACCCTAAATACTTTATTCTCCTATCTCGATCGTACAAATTAATTCCGATCCCTTATCGTTCATGGAGAAAATGAGATTTTAAGTGCATTTTTTGAAACATTTGATCTCTCTAACTTTATTGACATGATTTCTCCTACCGAAATAGGATGGGGGTTATAATACGTTTTCAACACCACTGCTAAAGCAATGTCCAACGAATTTATGCAAGACATTTAATTTGTAATTTAACCTCCGCTCCATTGAGTGGTTCCCAGTCTAATATTTTGGATACGCTGATCAGTTTATCATAACAAAATTTCAGAAAACTAGCTCCTATCTACGCTGAACCCGATCCGATTCGGCAGTCAATCCAACTTCGTGAGTTTCCCATATACATGCTGCATATTCTAAATGAGGCTTAACCAGCGAAATATAACATCTATCTTTTATTCCTTCCCGTTATGTTTAACCATTACCTTTCTAATAAACCCTAACTTTTTGTTAGCTCGTTCCACATATTCTTCGTTTGTGTTTCTCCCAGGAGGGGTCGTCAGCGAGGGTAACGCTCTAGTATTTAGTCAAGCCTACACATAAAAACTAACGAGGAAAACACCATATTTTTATATGATAAATTTTTTTATTTTAAACCTGTTGTATAACGTTTTACATTTTTTTGAACGGTACATATCTACATTCATCCATCTAAGTAAATGATCTTAAATGTGCACTTATTTTTTTTAGAAAGAATAACGAATGGAATAAAATATGGCGTGAAAGTTCCATCGGAAGAAAACTATCATTTGTGATGCTTCCTAGAATTTCGGAGAGCATCCTGGACAAAAGTCGAATCGAAAAGCATCTTATATCAATACATTATTGATTTCTTAATATTTTTTCATTGTTTGTATCATTTGGCATCACGGGTTTTGTCTCCGGACGCAAGACGGGAAATGAAATCCTACCTTCCGTGTGCGTAAAAAAAAGGAAGCAGATATCTCATTCATCTTCACCCATTCCTCCCTTTTTGATATAAATATTCATCCCTCTTTCCGCCCCGAAACACCTTTCCCCCGCCCCCACCCCATCCTCCCCCTTCGCTGACAATATTTCTCCGACGCATTCATTCTTATCGATCTGTCGCTCTCAACAATGGTCTGCCTGATTGATTGTCGAACGTACATCATGCTTCTCGATGGTTTGGTATTGATTTTCAAAAAAATGGATTCTGCCAAATACGCATTCGCAAGGATTCCTATTGTAGAGACCGTTTCAGGTCCCCTATAGAAGGGAAAAAAATGACTTTTTTTTGCGCTCCTGTTTCCTGTCATAAGGAAGGCTATTTGCTTACATTTATAACCATTCATCCACTATGAAACCTTTTTTTTAATGGAAAAAGGTTCTTCTTTCGAATTTTTTTATATACTATATATTTTTATGAAACGTAAACTTATTTTCATTGAAGACGACGTTCAACGATCGAAAATTTAAGGTGAGCGTGAGAGCGCTATTTTATCGCTAATATAAACGAAAGTTTTAAGTGAGAAACGCCCTACAATGCAACAATTTGTTTTCTACGTGAAAAATGAATTTATTAATTTATTCGATCAAAATGCTCACAATAACTTTAGTCAATAAATATGTGTACAGAATCTGATTATAATGGTTGTCAAAATATTTGGGTAATTACAAGTATAAACTGGTTTTTACTCTTGGGGTTAGTGAAATCACCAATATATACAATCTTACAGGGACAGGCACGTACTTAAAAATCGTCAAACATATGTACAATAGCAAGATCAGAAAAGAAAGAGATCACAAAATATATGAAAAGATCAATCTTTAACTGATTTAGTGGACTAATAACCATTGTTTTTGTGGCGTATAATTGCGTATTTAAGTTAATTATAAAATAGTAAAAATGGAAAAACTTTTTCCTTGGGGGGAAACCCTAAAAAATGTTGGCCAACAATAAAAAATTAGGCTATATACTAGTTCGATTCGAATGATTTGATCGAAATAGGCAACATTGACCGTGGATTGGCTCATCCGAGTATCGAACCTTGTCGTGGTCGATCTGAACTCCAACTCGAGTATGCATGACACGCGTGTCAATTGACGATTGCACATAGGAGTTAAATTTTATAGGTCGTCATATGTGTAGGAGAGACCATATTGACAATGGCTGGGTTCATTGCTGGGAGATGAATTTGGCTCCCCACACTTCGTCTACTAATCGAATAAGTTTGATTTTTTCGACCAAATATATCGAATCGGATTGGTAATTAGCGAAACTTTTACTCTGTTTCCGTCAATAATTGATCATCATCATCAATCATTTGAATTTCAATCCTAATATTGGATTATTGTAGCCCTCCATTCTTCTCGATTCTTCGTTATAATTCCCTCTCACCCCATGGCCCAACTTCTTTTCCCTTTTACGTCCTCCTTCATTTGTTTCCTATGCTGACTTGTCTCTTGATCTTATCTTGTGGGATATTTCATTCTATTATTATGTTTCTAACTTATCCATTTAATGCCTCATGATGTGTCTAATCCATCTATAGTTCTCTTTCTTTGCCGTAAGAGTTCTCTCCATATAGTTCTCTTTCCTATTCTTAGTCTTCTTAGTATAAGTGATTCCTCGTTCGTCTATTTTTCTGTCCATTTAATCTTTAGAGTAATCAGTGTAAGAGAGCAACTCAGAAGTAGATTAAAATAACTCAAAATGAATCTTTGTCGATTTTTACGACCCAAACGAAAGGGAAGGAGTTGAAGGGTTTGTGAGTTCTTGAAATAACATCTTGTGATAAATATCCCTCTCCATTCAATTGAACCTCTGTTGGACAGAATATCACTCTTGTCTGTCCATTTAATATTCTTCAAAATTCACTTCTTTAGAACTCTGTTTCAGAGGTATCTATTCTTCACTCTGTTCCACTCTTCCAATGTTCCATGTATCTGATCCGTAGTGTTCCATGCTCGATAGGAACGTTTAGTGCGAACTACTTTCTTGTTTCGGCCATCTGGTGTTCTTGGAGCATGGTTGTTGCCTCCTCTTCAGGAACACCTTCTTAGCTTGAGCTTTTCTTTGCCTGATGTCAGTTCCATCTCAAACCATACCGCTGCACTAGTAGATGAAGAATTCCATTTGCTTTAATTTTAGGCAATCATGCAATACCAATAAAATATTTATTTATCACTCGTAAATTCTTTGAGCAGGCTTCAGCGATACGACAGCGATAATGATAGCCCGTCTTCAGATTTAAGGAAAATCGAAAATTATAATCGATTACAATCGATCGTGTGTTCAGAATCAACACCTACATGTTTGTTGGACTTGGTTCACGTGAAGAGTAAACCTATCAACGAGACACCAATCGTCGATCAACCTACGAACATAATCGATAACTCTTGGCCGAAGTAAGCGGTCCCACCCAAACCATAAGCAGAGAATTCAGATAATTATGTAAGCCATGTGCACAGAAGATAGTCAGCAGTCGTTTGCCCATACGATTTTTTCAAGGCAGGTCGCTATCACGCATGCTCAGACGAAAATATACATAGTAGTATCCCATAGCTGTCTACAGTTCAGTGTCCTGTTGACTGCTACGTCTACTGATGCCAAAAAGTGGGCAGTCGTTTGCTTTGGGGGAGGAGGTGGTGGAAGCACACCAGTAAATATTAAGAGAGGCCATGTTTGCGTGTCAAGGGTATTCTCATAACTTTCCCGGATTGCATTTTACCGTCGAATGCGAACGGGGATAGAGAACTTTTGTCTTCTACGAAACAACCCAACATCATACTTTGCAAGAAAGTTGCGCTTCATCTCCTAATACTTTCTTCCTCCCTTCATTCTGTCCAACATCTCGAACCTCTATTCCTGCCCCTTCCTCGCTTACGTAACATTCTCCCCTCTATTACAGTCTTCAACGTCACATTGCAAATCAATACGCCCTTCATCCACTTTTCCTGCCTCCATATGATTGCTCCCAACAAACCCCTCTCTTCGCTCACCATACCAAGTAATTCCTCATTTGTTTTCTTCTCCGTCCATTTCACTTTTTCCCTTCTTCTCCACACCCACATTTCAAAAGCCTCCAGTCTACGTCTATCCTCCTGCTTCAATGACCACATTTCCCCGCCGTACATAGCTACGCTCCATATCAAAGTTTTTAACGAGTCTTTTCTTAACATCCTTACTCAACGTCCCCGTCATCAACTCCCGCCTCCTTGTGAAAGACCCTCTTCCTAGCGCAATTCTTCTCCTTGCGTCCCTACTACTTTGACCGTGTTGGTCCAAAACACTTCCGAGATACGTAAACTGTTCTACCTGCTCAAGTTTTTGCCCTCCTATTGTAATGTTAAGCTTAGCTTTTTTTCTTCTGGAAAATTGCTTAACAATAATTTAATTGATTATTTGCTTTCTCTCCTTAGAAAATCAAATAAGTTTTATTTTATTTACATTTTTTTTCTCATTCCATATCTATCGCACTTAATTTACAATTCAGTCGGGGATGCTTGCAACCTCTTGACTTACTGACAAAATAAAGCAAGCCCAACTGATTTCATGAAATCTCTGCCGATTTTCATTCCTACCACCAGTTCTTACCATGCTTCTTTAATCATTTCCTTTATATATACGAGAACGTTGAACGAAAACTGTGATAATGGACAACCCTGCCTTACTCCTCTTCCTAAAACTGCCCATCTGTACTCTCCATCCCTCACTCAATACAGTTCATAGTTTATCGATAATTTGTACAGGCTCTTGTTTTCTCGGCAATTCATTCGTGGAGCATTGGGTAATCTCAGATATACCGAATCGGGTCGTCCTTGTACATTTGAGGGTTTTTATGTTGACCGTCGCGTCGCCGCGCTAGAGTGTGTTTTCGGAGTGAGTCGTGCGCGGGTCATAAATTGCCTGTTTAGACTCAAAAGAGGGAGAGAAAGGGAGTGAGTGCGTTTGCCTGCTTTCTTTCCCTCTCCCTCTTTGGCCTCGTACATGTAACCTTTTCCCGTCGCGTAACGTATATGTATCACACAGCAACGAGACACACACTCGTGAGTACATTTCTATGCATATATATATTAATATATATTTCCGTTTCTATCTGTTTCCCTGTATCCACGAACATGGTCTCTCTGGAGGGGCAGGAGGGCGGTGTCCGGGGAGGGGATGGGGTGTGTGTGTGTGTTTGTGGAAGGGAAGGGAGTTAGGTTGAAATGTGTGGTTAGGTTTCTCAGTTCTGTCCACGCCCAAACACTCTCCTATAAATCACATTTTGAGCCCAAGTGTGGGTGACGGTAAGGGTTTTCAGGGGTCTGTAGGGAAAACGACCCTCCCAACTCTCCGTACCTCCCCCTTCCCCTATCCCAAAGTACCACGCATGCGCACCTGGCAACGATATCTCGGCGGTATGATTTCTTTTCCCTTCCATGATCTGGAACGAATCTTAATTCTTTCCTCCTACCTTTCTTTCATTTCCTTTCTTCTGCAAACTTTCCTCTTGAAATTTTTAGGAACTTCTCAGTAGGCTTAAATAATAGGTCTCTCTATTCGATTAAGAAGTAGACTTAAACTTAAAAAGTTGCGTAGTGTGGAATTATTTGGAAGAAGAGTAATTCCCGACAAAAGATCTACAGCATCGGGAACAGCATATGAGCACAAACTAAAAAAAATTAGAATTTAGCAGAAGAGTATTGGGGAAATGTGATGAAGACTAGGGTTTACAGTAAACCCTAGTCTTCATTTAAAGCATGTTTGTTATTTAACGTTAGTTAGACCCCACTTTTTGAGTATGCAGCAGTTGTGTGGGATACTTACCAAGTAGGCTTAATTTTTGGAACTAGATCAAGTGCAACGTAGCAATGCCAAATGCCCGTAGAGCAGCTAGCTTTGTGAAGTTATGAGAAATTATTTATTTAAGTGCCGCGAAATCTTTGAAGATAAAATGAATTCTCTACATGGGCACTGACATGTTTTTCAATTGAACCACTTCGAATTGAGATGATTCCTGCGGGTAATCATAGTTCTGTTTTCCAGAAACGGTGGTATGTGGCAGACAGTGATTACACACCAGACTACTTTTAAACCCGAAAAACCCGCACTCCCCTCTTAGCGTGGTCACTTACAGTTAATCTGACCCCTTATCGTTCATGGGAAAAATGAAATCTTAAATCTATCTGTTATGCACTTGATATCTCTAATTTTATTGATATTATGTCTCCTACCGTTGCAAAATGGGACAAAGAATAAATTTTTCAACATCATCGCTAATGAGACATCCTTTCAATTTATGCTAGAGTTTTAATATGTAATTTAACCTTCAATCCATTGATTGATTCCCATCCTAGCTCCTCACAATTTATTATTTATTATTCATTATAAATTGGATTCGCTACTAGGTTTATCATAACAGCGTTTCAAAAATCTAGCTCCTCTAGGCTGCACGCGATCTAATTCGGCAATTAATCCAATTTCTTCAGGATCCCAATTATACTAGCAGCATATTCTAAATGAGCCCTAAGAGGGGTTATAGTTATGAAAAATTTAATTTTAGAGGCACAAATATTTTTTAATTTAAAATATTACTTAAGCCATTAAAATATTCCCCAAGTTCAAATGGAATAGGCTGAAGGGATTGATCTGGTCGTTCGATAGCGTGAATGGAATTGAAGAGTGCGCGAAAGGCGTGGGAGCTATTTGGCTTTGGCGACTGTTGAGGGTCGATCAAAAATTAACGAGGATCTGTCGAGTGCCCTCTAGCACACTCTTATTGAATAATGAATGCGGGAGGGGTGTTAAAATGGAGACCTGTCTTGCGGTCCTGGGAAAAGTAGGTTAACATTGACTTAAGGTTCGTCTCCATCCCCCCTAATCCTCCTCTTACTCCAACTTCTCCCCCTTAATTCCAAAACCTTCAAATTCATGCCCACCCCTAATTACATACAGATTTAGACGACCTCTCGACACGGAACAACTCCGAACACGTCAAGCGCTTTAGAAGTGATCCTCTCTCCTTAGCCTCCGAATATACATCAATGTCCCTAATCCATTCTCCTTTAATACTCTCTCAAATTTCCACCCACTCTAAGCCTGATGACGAAATGAGACGATAACATAACCGGAACTCTTGCGAGACCGTCAAAGGATGAATTCTCTCAATGATGTGTATTTTACAATAGCTTGTTGAATTTTGACCTAATTTAAGTTATGATTTGGAAGAATTTTTTAAAATTCTTCTCAGTGCGATTTTTTTACGAGTCTATCTTACTGGTTAACAATACGTACTTAGTTTCATTACTTTTGTGTTGACCCACAATCCTCTGACGGTATAAATGTTACTGCTCCATGTCATTCATGTGTAAATACATTATTATTAAATCAAATCACAGGGAGAATTTTCGTGAGCCAGCTAATAAGGGGGACACAATAATGCCGTCAGGGGATTGTGGGGCAATACAAAAGTAATGAAATTAAGTTAGATTATGGATCACGTAGGAATTTTCTAGATGCATATCCATGTATCTAATGAGGAAAGGTAGCCGATTGTTGTCGGGAACATTATGATACGTAACCCTAAAATTAATCGATTAGATCGAAAAAAAGATTTCAATTTCTAACAAAGAACAGAGGCAAGTATTAATTTTCGAAGGACACCCGGGTTTGAAACCAAGGAAGTAGTTCTGCAAAAACGTTAGTGTGGGTCTTGGCACTCTTCGGATCAGATACATGGAATATTAGGAAAGTGAACTAGGGTAAAGAATGGGAGAAGTCTTCGAATTACGTATGGAATTACGAATGGACGGATATGGTGAAGAACAAGGAATTAGTACATAGCGTAGGATAGGACGAGGAAAGAGGACAGAATGAAGAGGATTCTACGATAAAGAAGCAGGACTAAAGAAAGACTGGACATATCTTGAGGCATATATTGATTAGTAAGAAAATATAGAAGGAAAGATCCCACAATGGAAGACTAAGAGACAAGTGAAAACAGGAAAAATTAAAAAGGGGGTTAAAAGAGAGAATCTATGGGGGTGTGAGAGGGAATCACAACACTGAAAAGCGAATATTGGAGGAATTTAGTAAGAAACTAATCTTATGATAGACACACTGAAGATGATGATATTTGCTCATTACTACTTTAAGTTTCACTCATTGAGGAAAGCTTTGTGCGCCAAAAAATTACATTTATAGTTACTAAGTTACCAGTGCCTAGCCCAAGATTCAATCGCAAAACTACGCACACGTCTCTAACAGAAAGAGGCACGGCAGGCATTGTTGTATGTTTGCGCTGAATGAAATTGTTGCTACTGTACACTGTTAACAAGAAAAATGAACGGGATTTATTTTCAAGGTCCTCCTATTCCCCAGGGTAACCGTGAATGGACGTGGTTGTCCAATATGCCCCAATATCGTCCATCGTACGCTGAAATGGAGGTCGGCTTGAAGGAATGCATTTCCCCGTTTCAGCAAATAAGAGTCGGACGCCGGAGGAGGGCAGTTTGAGGGCAGGGTGAAAAGGTCACGGGGGGTGGGGGGAAGGGAGGATAAGGGGAGGGGGGAGGAAACGGAAACGTTATCGGAATCGGAAATCTCTCAATCCCGGCCGATGGGGTGGGGGTGGGGGGGGGGTTGTAGGAGGTAACTCTTCGGCTGTGGGGTGCGGAGAGAATATATTGGTGATCGGGGTAGAAATTCAGGGAAGGGTGCGAGAGCCGCCCTGGGGGTGCGAAGGGGTAGAAGTACGAGGGTCATCCGGAAAGTAGTACCCGTTCGTGCCGCATGAAGTGCTGACGACGCGAGTAGCCGCTGGACGAGGTCAGATAGCTTCAGTGGCTTGTCTGCCTTCTCTGAGCCAAGTTGCGTGACGCTAGGATTGCCTGTGTTGTTTCTGTGATTGTTTACAATGTTTAAAAAAATTGAGAACGCCGCCAGTTGTGAAGTGAGGGCAGTGATTAAATTCCTCAATGCAAGAAACGTTCGCCCATGTGATATTCATCGCCAATTAAAGGAGGTGTATGGAGACAATGTAATGGACGAGTCGTCTGTTCGGCGGTGGTGTCGCAACTTCAACATGGGGAGGGGGAACACACACGACGATGAGCGTTCGGGGAGACCGTCTGTCATTACAGACCAACTGGTGAGCCCAGTTGACGAATTCGTGAGGAACGATCGGCGCGTCACAATTGATGACATCTGTGAGCATTTTCCCAATGTTTCTCGAACAATTGTTCTTGAAATTGTTAAACACCATCTGCATTATGCAAAAATTTGTGCAAGATGGGTCCCTCGCGTATCTCAATGAGCTGGCGGCGAAGGACTATGCAGCAGGAATACAGAAACTTGTCACACGTTATGACAAATGCCTTAATTTGCTTGGAGATTATGTTGAGAAGTAGTTTAAAGTATCCTCTTTCAAATAAAATTTTTTATGTTTGTTGATATTTACTTTTGTGTCTTTATTTCACGAACGGGTACTACTTTCCGGATGACCCTCGTAGATAAGAAGCAGTAAACGAGGATCGTATGAAGAGAGTTTCTCCTTCTTTCTCTTCTTCTTCGCACGAATTCCTTTTTGGGATCCGTTATTTTTGTCTTGGGACTTCTGTCCATCATGTGGGTTGCTATGGAGATGGATCAAGGAATTTATCATAAAATGTCAGACAAGATGTCCTTTCAGGAAATTGCAAACATTTCGTGTCCTTCCGTTTCGTCCGGCTTGGCAAAATCGAAAAAGCTTCATTTTAATTTATTTTAGAATTTTTAGTATTATTTTAGTATTTTTTAATATCCTGCAAACCATCGCCAGGGTGTGTGGTAGAGGGTGAGTACGTACCAGAAACATTTGGTCCAGAATATGACCCTACCGCGATCGGGCAATGTTATTATGATCCCCTATCGTTCGTGGAGAATATGACATCTTAAATCCATCTGTTCCACACTTGATCTCACTAATTTTCCTGGCATGATCTCTCCTACCGTAGTACGATGGGGTAATAATACATTGTCAACATTACTGCTAAAGAGACTCCCTTCCAATTTATGCAAGAACTTCAATCTGTAATTTAACTTTCGCTCCATGAGTGATTCCCATATTAGCTTCTGTAATAATTTGTATACGCTACTCAGTTTATCATGACAATGTTTTACAAATTTAGCTCCTTTACGCTGCGCGCGATCCAATTCGGCAATCAATACAACTTTTTGAGGATCCCATTAATACTAGCAACATACGAGCAACATACTAGCAATATACCTCGTATCCTAAATGAGGTCTTTCAAGCTGTTCAAAATTTAAGCTACGGAAGGTACTTACTCCCTTTCCCTGATTTCTCTGAAGGTTAAATGGACATACAAAGAAAGGGACGAGGAAGTACGCATATATAAGAATAAGAAGAGGAGTGAGGTCCATATGTGGAGAGAAGTAAACGGCCAAGAAGAAGAACTAGAAATGGATTGGACACACCATGAGGCATAAATGGATTAGTTAGAGACAAAATAATAAAGAAAAAGTTGAGAAAATTGAAGGGAAGATGCCACAAAAGGAAGGCCAAGAGAAAAGTCAACATAAGAAAGAAATTAATTAGGGCGTATAAACAGGCGGCATAACATATATATATATTTTTTTGTAACATATATACAAATATATATATGTAGAGTTTTCTGGTGGAAGATCGTCCGCTGTTGCCTGCTTTCGCACCGCGTGCCCTTTGAAGGTTCCAGTTTATGGGTGACATTTGACAACAATGGGCGCCATGTCACTCCGTGCCCGTCGATTGAAGAGATATGTGATAAGTGACCTGTCATTGTGCCAATCACTGCCACTCTCTTGGTGTTTATCAAGGAACCTCGGGTATTCGGAACTCCACCACATCAGATCGTCCTGAAATTGCTTTCGTATGCAGGTAAACGAAATTAATGAGGTTTAGATGGTAATGGAGATTTCCTAGTTAGATGACCCTCTTTGTCAGTCATCTACGACTATACCCCATTTTTTCATAATAATGTTTTAGATGTTCTCCCACTGCATTATACGCCTTAATTCCTCTGTCAGATGGGCCTAAAACGTTAATGACCAAACCTATCATTTCAACCGAATCATCTTCGTTGAAATACTATATACTCCAGTTTCATTGCGAGTCGCTATCAATGTAAGGAATTATGATATCGGTTGTTCAGGATTTATTTTTCCTGGATCCAGCCCAGGAAACTGCTAAGTGTACACACAGGGTGTATCTGTTTGTACTGTAATATACAGAATGTGTTTCCAAGAGTTTTGTGTACTCATTCATTTTCATTAATTCGCAATGATAAATGGGGATTTAATAGATATTCAGGTATTGCTTTAGCAATTAATTACGTGGCGTTAGTTGTATTTTTGATTTTTAATTGTTACCAATGACTCATGTGCGCGCAATTACATTTTATGACAACGGGTGCGATTCCATTGTCTTACTATACTGACGAAATCAAAAGTACACCTTATTTTCGACGACTTGGAAAATGAACGTGACCCTTTTTCCGTCATTTTCCCAACTGTTTTTATTTAAATTAAATTCATCTTTACTGCATAGTCTAATGTTATGCAAGAAGCATAGTTTTTGGCACTGAAATGAACGAGTTGGATCTTACTGTTAACAGTATTCTCTTCTTCATCGAACGCAGCTAGAATCAAATATTCATGAAGGGACATTTTATCTTCAGAAGTACCCCACGGCTCGTGTACAAGAAAGTGAAATATTCACGAACAAATAAGGAGGTTCCCTGGCTCTAGTGACTTGTCTTTTTTTGTCCTTGAGAATCTTGTTTCTTCTTTGAAGACATTACCTGTGGTTGTAGGCTGGGCATAACTATCTTCACGACAGAGGTAGGTGGACATATGGTCGGTCGTTTGCTGTCATGGCCAGGTCTTGTATTTATACGACGTAGTAATTCCTTAAATTTTACGTCCTCTACTCACCGGATTGATCATGGGTAAGGTTGCCCCGGATACACAATAATGATGCCACTTACCTGTAAAAAAAAGAAAGTTTGGATTAATCAGTTGCTGTAACATAGAGCGTTTCACCGAAACATTTTGAACTATCATATATCATGTTGAAGGCGTGGAAGGATTCAATGTTTTATAGCTAGTGTTCACCACATGTGCGATTTTTTTCTCGAGGACTTCGGAAACATTAAGCTACCGAACAATTTAAAGAATGACTAATAAAAAATGTAATTGAAACATTTAAAAAAATTGTTGAAAAATTATTTTAAAAACCTAAAGATTAAGTAGAGCGAAACATGCTATGGTGTGCGAAGCGCAGGGCCCACCTGTTATTTCCTATCAGCGAAACGACGGCAAATCTGTCATTTGAAAGGAAAGTTTTCAATGAAATGGATAAATTAATGTCTACTCGTGAAACACCTGTTTGCTTGTTAAAAATCTCATGTGAAGGGTGACCTGGGATGACGTATGTCTAGCCAGCGCCAACCACGTCATTTACGACCAAATTTAAAACAAACGAGCCTCAAGAACACTGACCCCGACGGGTGACCGTGTCCACTACTACGGGTCTCTCGATCGACTGTAACTAATAGTAACCGACCAAACTTGGGAAAAACCTAGCAGTCCGGCACATGAACCGGCTTCTACAAAATCCGAGATGGCGTGTTTCAGGAACGGCTTTTCCTATCTACTTTTGTTTTGATAATACCTTCTGAAATATAATGTTTACTGTCACAAACATGGAATTGTATACATCCGTTTAGATAAGCAGTATTGAAAGACATTGATTAGTTCAGACTATGTTCTTATCATTAAAAATACTCGGTTGACAGATCATAGAGAAGAGAAATAAAAAATAATAAACGTTTGATAAGTAGTCATAGCAATATTGTAACAAAACAGTATCCAGCATTTACTTTTGGATACTGAGGTAGAAAAAAAATCACTCCTCGTGTAGAGTACTAGAGTATGTCTTCTGGCAAAACAGAGCAATTTTGGGATCCCAAAAAAAGTGAGCATGGCAGTTTCGGGACAAATATTCGTGCATTAATGCTTCTTATTTGTTGGCTTTGGAAAACAGTAAAAAAATACTCAATCAACTCTTTTCAAACAAAAAATGCGTATTTCTTTCGCCGAAAAAAATATTAACGTCACACTTAGCGGTCCCTATTTAGACATAATACATATATAACTCTTTCATTAGGTTTTTCAGAAGAAAAAAATGCCAAATTATATCAGAATTGAAAAAGTTAAGAATTGCTTAATGTTTTTTTTTAAGTATCTTTTTCGTACCTTGCAAGCCACCGCTAGGATATGTGGCTTGGGGTGAATATACAGCAGACTAATTTTGACCGAAATATCCCTGCTTACCCCTGTCGCGGTCTAACGGCATTATTCTAGTTATTAAAATATTCTTTGTATGTGATGTGGAAGTGTCATTGTATGTAAGAATATTTTGTCTCCTATCTGTTTTTCTAGTGCGTGCATATATGTATTTTTCGTTGTAAGAGTGATCATTGACAAAACTTGACCGTTGCCACCAGGAAAATCGCCTAATTGCAAATTAATTCTCAAATAATAATAATAAAAAATTCTGATCCCTTATCGTTTGTGGAAAAAATGACATCTTTAATCCATCAGTTCTACAGTTCATCTCTCTGATTTCATTGACCTGATCTCACCTAACTTAGTACTATGGGGCTAATAGTTAATTTTTCACATCATTGCTAAAGAGACATTTTTATTTCCAATGTATGCAAGATATTGAATCTGTAATTTAACCTTCGCTCAATTGGTTTTTTTCCAGCCCAGCTTCTCTAATATCTTGGATACGCTACTCAGTTTATCATAACAAATTTTTAATTTAAACAAACGTTCATTCAAAGAAATCTTCGCTGCTGCATTTCCCTAGTCTTGCCTCTAATTTTTCGAGGGGAAATAAAACGGGTCTGTTTGAGCCACGCGTTCTATGCTCGGCGTCCAATATCACGTACGTATCGCCTGCCGCGGAAAGGGACGACGCTCTTCTGTTTGCAGTCCTCCTCCCATCAGCCACCTCGACAATAGGAGAGCCCGAGGAGGGCGATTGGGGGGATGGGGAGGGAGAGGGGTGACAAACAAGGGCACGACCTGGCGTAGGGATGATGAAGAAAATGTCTCTTTGTTTTCCCGTCACCTTGTGGCGCCAATTGCGTTCACCACCCTATCGGGGTTTCCCCAGCATGCTCTGCCGGGCAACAAATACGATCAAGAGGGTTTAGCAGTGAGTTAGGGTCTATCAATCGACAGGATCCTGGCTATATTGATGCCCTTTTGAACTCCTGATTCTCTCCGTCTCATGAACAGTGGAGTACAAGAGGTATTATGTCGAAAACAATAATCCTGCAATAACCGCGGTTATCAACGCGAAGGTAGGTTTGATACGGGAGGGTAGAGCTGACCTAATGCAAATTCCAATATGGGGTGAGAAATTTTTGACTTCAACAGGGTAGTGAGGGGGAAGGGGTACTTCCTTATACCCTTTGTGCCGCTTGTGGTTTCCGAGGAAGTCTAGAACCCGAAATAAGTCAACTGTCATTTCACTCAAAAATGATAAAGGAAAAAGAGTAACCAGGTGTTTGGACAAGGCTAACTTATTTAATTCCTTCTTTCAAAGCGTCTTCACTAATATCTCACAGTATACCTCCAATAGCTTACCAAATCGTGCCTGTCAACCGATGCCCCAAATTTAAATCTCATATAATGGAATAGAATGTATAATGAAATATATTAAGCCTAATGAACCCTCCAGGCCCGATGAGATATCCGCTCGTATATTTAAAGATGTAGCTTCGGATATTGTACCGTATCTAGAAATAATATTTAAGAAGTCCGTGGTAAATCGCAAGGTTCCCAGAGACCGGAAAACGGCTAACGTAACACCAATATTTAAAAACGGAGACAAGGAGGAACCGAGAAATTACAGACCTATTTCCCTCATATCCCTACGTGCAAGGCTATGGAACATAGAGTTGCTAGTATGATCGTGAGACACCTTGATAGTCAGAAGTTATTAATGGAAAATAAGCACGGTTTCCGAAAGGATAGATCCTGTGAGACACAACTTGCGCATTTTGTTCATGATATTCTTACTTTGGGAAAGATCAATGTTCCAGTGGACGACGTGATTTTTCTTTATTTTAAGAATGCCTTCGACAAAGTACCTCATAGTAAAATATTCGCAAAGCTAGAAGCATATGGCATAGATAAAAATATCTGGGATTGGATTAAAGATTGATTGCCGAATTGGATCGCGTGCAGCATAGAAGAGCTAGATTTGTAAAACGTTGTAATAATAAACTTAGCGTATCTAACATACAGGTGTTCCCCTGTATAAGAGGAGCTAGACTACCATAAATTGAAAGGGCGTCTCTTTAGCAATGATGTTGAAAATATACTATTACCCCCATCGTACCACGTTAGGAGAGATAATGCTAATAAAATTAGAGATATTAAGTTTATAACAGATAGATTTAAGACTTCATTTTTTCCTTGAACGATAGGGGATCATAATAAAATTGTTTGACCGCGGTTGGGTCATATTCGGATAAAATTATTGTGGTTTCTATATTCAATTCCCGTTTTTTGTTTGTTGTAATCACATTGCCTAATCGAGGAGGTGCCTCAGTTTCGGGAGGAAAAATCCTGTCGTATTTTGATGTAAGGGTAGTTCGTGGATTATTGGGGCTCGGCTCTCAGCAGCGCCAATGGTAGCACGCGTGCGATTGCAACTTAAAAGCTGGAGAAATTACGAAATTACCTGGCGGTGGAATCCGTGTGAGTGATTGAGAAATGTTCAATGAAATAATTTTAGCGGGTGAAATAGCAATGAAAAATTCATTTTATTCGGACGATAATAAGGTATGACATTTCAAGAAATGTCTTCAAAAATAAAACGCCTGATCAAGAAATATCGCTTTGATAGTTCTTTTTAGCTATTAACTGCGAGGGATGAATATTTATATTTTTAAAATATGGCACGAATAAAATGTATATGTACTTACTTATGTTAGGAAAATACAACTGGATAGGAAAAAAATTGTTTCATTTAAAATTTACTAAAAATTCACAATTATGCATTTTCTTGGTTACTTGTCACTGGTGCAAGCACAGACAGTGAATTTTTAGTCAGTAATACAAGGGTACAACAAATAGCAATGGGGAAATATTGTTGCTTGGAGTGATAATATGTCACTGTTCAACACCCGAGTCATTACACGAGATTTTACCTCTGGCCAGTTTTGAGCTAATTGAATTAAAAAAATACTAAAAATACTGTGCGGTGAATTTTCAGAAATATCAAGGTATTCGATGACTTTTGCATGTGCTAATACTATTGAGCGTGGTCGAGAAAACCGTGGGTGTTTTGACGGGGTGTGGGTAAGGGATGAACAAGGAATGAAATGTGGACAGGAATCGCTTCAAGGGAGTAACAAAATCCTTTTTCGTATTACAAATTGCCCCCCCGACAGTATTTTAGTACGAAAGAGCTTACCCGAAGGATATAACACGAACCCCCGCCCCCCGCTAATTTTTTATAGATTCAATTCTTCCTTAAAAAAGTGGTCTCCTTTTAATCTTCTGTCCTTCTCCCTAGGGATTCCTATTACCCTGGCTTCCTTCTCTCTTCGTTATTAATATTTTTTATTTCATTTTATCGGGCTTTCTAACTAAATAGTCAGGGGTTGGTAATGTTACTCTTGGGGTCCACAGACGTTGGTTTGTACCATCTCTGGGCGTTTCAGAGTGTCCTATCCAAAAACCCTTAGAACCCATCCCTCTCCCTAAGGTATCGCCGCTTTGCAAATATGCAAAGGGGTGGACTGTTAGAGAAAGAATGACGGTAAATACGTTATGACAGACAGTACGCGGGGTTAATCAGGTAGGAGGCGAGCTCGCTCGCACTCAAGGATCCGAAGGTCATGGGTTCGGATCTCGTCTCGGGCAAGAATGTTTTCAAGACTCTGGTGATTCGCTCATTTATGCATTTGAGAAAAGGCAAAGAATATCTTATGACAGCTGAGTAAGAGTGCTAAGAAAAGGCTCGTCAAAACTTTGACATAGAGAGTAGTTATGTATGGCGAGGAAACGTGGTCATCGAAGGAGGATGGTAGACATAGATTTTGTCAATGAGGGGGTTAATGTCAATGAGGGGTGGTGTGATAATGAGGCGACTGCGGAAGAGGGGTAATGGACCTTTTCTCTTTTATTTGATGTACATGTAAAACTTCCACGAAGTAAAAGTAACTTCCATTTTCAAGGTTTACAATATTTTCGCCTTCAATTTTATGGGTTTAGTTGAAAATATCACACCATAACCCTGTGACATCCAATACATAATCCTGACGAGTAAAATTACAGTGCTTTGGAGATTAAGGACTGAAAGAATTGGTAAAAAAAATAATGGGCGTAACGCAGGTAGACATTTAATTTCAAAGGTGACGTGGTTGAGTGGAGGATGCGGCATTGGAGTTCCTGAATTTGTGGATGGAAATGGAAGAAAAGGAGAGAGAGAGGAATTAAATGGGGGAGACAAGGGGGAAGAGATGGATTTACCCTCGGGTTGGTGATAGGATTGAAAAAAAAAGAAGCCGAGGGGTGGGGTGGCCATTTTCTCTTATCAGAACGCCGGAGGACATGTGGGAAGGTTTAGGAGATTTAAATCAGCAAAAACCGCCGACGGAGAGGACGAGGAGGAAACTCCAATACACCCTATCCTTCCAATTTCACGGACCAATATGTGTGCTGCTCACTTTATTTACATCCACGCAATGCCCCACAAGTGGACGCAAGGGCGTTTGGCCTGGGGCTTTTAGGCAATTAGCCATGAATGAACAATCCGAATTATGTCACCTCTACACAAATATCAGCTTGGCCATGCACTCGAAAACTGTTGATCACACGAAAGCAAGTACTTAAATGCGGCAGTATTCAATAACAGGTTATATACATTCAATTCATGCTGTAGAATGCTAAAAAGATAGGTCTATTAAATGAACAAATAACATGCAGGATATCGACAAATTTATATATATATACATATATGTATATATGTATATATATAAATATAAATAAATATAAATAAATATATATATATATATATATATATATATATATATATATATATATATATATATATATATATATATATATATGCAGCAAATATTGCAACTGCATTTATTATTAAGAAGGAGATGATGTATGAGTAGTGTAATTTGAATTATTGAGTGAAGAACTGAAAATAAAAATTACTCGACTTGGTGATACAATTGCTCAATTATGGAGAGTAACCAAATTAAGAAATATAGCAGCTCTAATATTTTGGATAGGGTACTAAGTTAATCATTACAGCGTTTTACAAATCAAGCTTCATTAAGCTGCACGCGATCCAATTTGGCAATCATCCAACTTCACGAGAATCCAATATATACGAACAGCATATTCCAAATTAGGCCCAACGAGCAATATAGTATAGTTATTTCTCCTTTCATTCCTCCCAACATCCTTTTCCTGGTTTTTTTCTCGCTTGCCTAATATTCCCCCATCTATATATTACCCACACTTTAACATTGCATTGCCAATCAAAATGTTCCCTACATTCATTTTCCCTCCCTCCTTATGATTTCTCCCAACATTCCCACCCATCTCCTACCATTCCCAGTACTTCCTTATTTGTTTTCCTTTCTGTCCCCTTAACCGTTTTACTTCTCCACACCCACATTTCAAAAGCCTCCAGTCTACGTCTATCCTCCTGCTTTAATGAACACGTTTCCGCACCTTACATAGCTGCGCTCCATATCAAAGTTTTTACGAGTCTTTTCTTAACATTCTTACTAACGTCCCCGTCATCAACTCCCTCCTCCTTGTGAAAGCCTCTTTGCCTACCGCAATTCTTCTCCTTACGTCTCTACTACTTTGACCGTGTTGGTCCAAAACACTACCGAGATACGTAAACTGTTCTACCTTCTCTAGTTTTTGCCCCCCTATTTTAATGTTTAACTTAGCCTTTTTCTTAACATCCTTACCATAACAAGACAGATCATTCAGAACTATAAAGTAGGAGTGGGAAAGTCTACAGATACATGGTCTACTAACTAATGGTCTCCGCCCCCTAATACAAGCAGGTAGGGAATGTGAGACACCGCTGTAGGCAGGGGAGGCGGTCCCCCACTACCGGGAGAGACGAAGGAAAGCTTGAAAGGAGAGGGAAGGAAGGGAAAGCTTGAAAATAACGACGAACAAGAAGTAGCTACCTGCAACGTTAGGTCGCATTCCCTGCCTTTTCAGTCTCCTCGGGGGGTAGAGTGTTGTGTGGTGCATGTTCATGTGGTGGTGGTGTTTCACATCCTTGCTTGTTGTGTCCTGGCTTGCGTGTTGTAGGATGGCTTTCGTGCTGCATCCTGGGGTGCAGTTTTTTGTTGGTTTGCGGTATGTGTTTGCATGAGTGTTGGATCAAGGGATTGTGTGCGCTGCTGTGGGTGTAATTTTCAACGTTGTTGTTTTGCATGTGGTATTGTTCCTTTTTACGGTTGGTGACCTAATACCCCCCGCCACACGCCCTTGCGGTGGCTTGCGGGGTATTATATAGATGTAGATGAACAAAGGTAGTCAGACAATATTGTATCGAGCACTACAAGCAGGCACGGTATAGTTTGTTTCCAAAATAAATGGTAATCTTGTAAATAACATTGAACCACATTAAACCACACATTGTTCAATATCTGGTCAGTTAATCACGTATATTTAATGTGAAATAATTTACTTTAGTCCTATTAAGAGTATAATGAAAATCGTGAATTAAGCCGGTGCCCCTTTGGTGATTAGTCGATCCCTCTGTCTCCCTGCCCACGACATCCCCTATTTGGTTGTGAGGGTGGTAGTGACAGAGAGAGAGAGAGAGAGAGAGATGGGGCGGGGGAATGGGTTGGAGAGGGCACATTGGGGATATTGTCTGACCACGCGTCCAGTCAACGCGACCATCTCTCTCCCTCTCTCCTTCCATGGGTGTCGCCGGGGTCGAGGTCACGACAGATGATGGCGGAGGGCGATCCAAGAGCCAACAATTGAACACTGGGGCGATATCTCCCTCCCTCCACCCCCTCTCCCTCTCTCATGAACCCTGCTGTGGGGTCGTATCCGCTGAACAACAGATTAGATGTCAAATTGTTCGGTTCGAGGACTTCGCCGTCGGTCGAAACGGTGCTCACGATTGGGAGAGCTGATTGAGTGTGCGAGGGAACTGAAGGGGTGGAAGGGAGGGGGAGGAGTGGAGAGGGGCGTGCCGCACTAAGGCGGGGCGGAAGTGACGTGTATGGGGAGAAGGGTGGGAGAGAGAGCATCTTCCGCCTAGTACCCTCTGAGCGGGAACCATGATTGTCGGACTTGTCAAATCATGAGTGAGTGTTAGAACAATGTAAGTGCATTTTTAAATGAATATTATTTCTGCTAGATCGGTTTTGCCAATCCTCCCATTTTACTCTTGAAAAACTCAATCCTTACTTGAAAGTTTGATTACTCATTACGCAAGATCAATTTAATATGTGGCGAAGATTGAGAATGTGTGTAATGCATATTAATATACATATATGGACATTTGTGGAACTGGTAATAGCGAAAATGAAATATGCTCTCGATCGATGATGAAGTGCGAAAAACCAAGATTTTTTAGGCATATTCATTATGCAAGGGCGTTTTGAGGAAATTTTAGCTTTTTGTTGTTAGACGTACTGATACAACGCAAATCTTATTGCTTGCGCAAACGACGACACTAGCGCTACTTTGGCAGACGAAGCAATTAATAGTTCGCCCTTATTAACTCTCTACTTGCTATGATCGACCGTTGAAGTTTGTTGATTGACGTATTAGTAACAAAATTGGTAATTTTTATTGGCAATTAATCTGCGCAATTTAATTATATGTATCCTTATTCATTGAATACTTTCATTAATGGGCATTCTATCATTTCGAAAGTCAAATTTCGTTCGGCCTCCTGACATCTTATTTCTCCTCAGTGTCGTCAGACATCGTCTACTTTCTTGAAGGCTCACTCTATCTTCCTTTCCTTACTTCCCCGCTTAATACCCGCGTAATACCCTCTGTATATCTCGGCCATGCTATCAATATCCCATCACTACCTAGCAATATTTCCTCTATCCAGTTTCTCTGCCTTATTCGGATTTTCCCAATGACAAATTATTATCTTCACTTCAACCGTAATTAAAAACCCCTCGGCGTTTGCCTTCCTCTCTATGCGGGGTATTTTCTCCATTCTCCGACGCATTCACGTCTCGCAAGCCTTCAAATCAACGTTCATCCTCTTTGTTTTACCTCAAAGACCAAGTCTCAGTTCCCTAAACCACTACTATCTACGTTAAAAGCCTTCACTAATCTTTTATTTACGTCTTTGATCTACATCTACATAATACTCCGCAAGCCGTCGCAAGGACGTGTGATAGAGGGTCGTAGGTCACCAGCCATTCTAGATGTATTCCCTCTATTTCCTCATTCACATGGCACCCCGCGATCCACCCAAAAACCGCGTGGAAAGGGGGCGACCGGACACCAATCATGCAACATGCCTCCATCTATTACGAGTATTACACACGGTTAGCAGCTATTTCTATGCATACACAAAGAGGGAAGGCATAAATGCAACTCAGGAACTTATTACCGGCTAGAATTCTACGCTTTCCGGACGGGAAATTCACAATTCACTAATATAATAGGCTATATATATATATATATATATATATATATATATATATATATATATATATATATATATATATATATATATATATATAGAGGTCTATGCAGCATAAGATAATATTTCTCATTCATATTTTCATCATATTTACCTAGTACTCTTCTAATAAATCCTAATTTTTTGTTGACTCGTCCTCATATTACCCTTATCTATTTTCACTCAGGAGAGGTAGTCCAATCTACAATAGGATTCACGGAAATATTGCTTCAATGAAATCTTTTATTGATCATAAAATCGTACGTAACAAATATGTCACGCAGATGAATGGAAACGTTTATTTTATAGTTGCGGTAAGCACTCTTGCAACTTATATATTCCGCGTTTCTAGTTTCGCTCGTCATATATGGTATCGTATTTAATTAAATACGATACTTAAATATAATTAATTAAAATATTTAATGCGCATTGGTTGCACCTTTCAACCTATTCTTCCATTGATCTGTGGATGGTGCTGGAATGATATAAGAGAAAATAGAAACATCTTGCTACCTTTATAATAAATGCTATTTCGTATAAACCCATTTTATGGTTTCATACGTAAGAAAATTTACTTGACACTACATTCCGTAAAAAGTTACGCAGATTCCTCCTGGACCAAATTTTGATACCTTACCTCTTAAAAAAGATGATATCGTCACAAAATGAAATGTCTGCATGATAAATAATTTCGAAGCAGATCAAGGATGTTTTGTATAATTAAAGAGGATATGAAAAGAGGAATAATCAGAACGGTGCTTCGGTTGCGGGGATTATCCCCCTCCCCAAACACACACAAAATAATCCTTACGTTGAGGGATACAATTTTAAAAATTATTATTTTGGTCTGTCCACGGTTCTGGCTTCATTCCTCGGTCATCCTCAATGGCTTTCTGCTTAGGACCGGATTCGGACGGTGTACGAGGGTAATCTCAGAAGTGCCCGAACCAAAAAAGAAAACACAAAAAGTTTGGAAAAAAAATGTATTCATTTTTTACATAATCTCCTTTCAGCTCTATATACTTTTCCCAGCGATGTTCAATAAGTTCGATACCCTTTTTATGATAAGAACTGTCTTGCTCCTCATAGTAGCCATTTTTTTTTCAAGTTTGCGAACACGAAGAATAATCCGTGGGGCCTAAATCTGGCGAATAGGGTGCATGAGGTAGCAATTCAAACTTTAATTAATGAATTTTGGCCATGGCAATAACGGATTTGTGAGCTGGTGCATTGTCTTGATGAAACAACTTTTTCTTCTTAGCCAAATTTGGCCGCTTTTGCTTGATTTCTTCACTCAAGCGTTGCAATAAGTTCGCAAAATACTCGAACCTGTTGATACTTTTTCCTTTTTCAAGATAGTCAATGAAAATTATCCCACCCCATCCCAAAAAACCGACGCCACGACTTTGCCTGCAGATGAAACGGTCTTCGCCTTCTTTGGAAGCGGTTCTCCCTTTTGAATCCATTATTTTGATTGTTCTTTTGTCTCGGGTGCGAAGGAATGGACCCATATTTTATCTATGGTTATAAAACGGTGCTAAAATTCTGCTTTGTTGCTGTGAACTTTGCTAAACACTCAATTGAAACATCTTCACGGTACTGGCTTTTCTCGAGTGTGACCCATCTTGCACACAACTTTTTCATGTCCGAATTTTCAGTTGATATGCGATGTACCACCCTTTCTGAAATTCCTACTATATTTGCTAGCTCGCGGACTTTCAGTCGATGATCATCCACTGTCACTTTGCGGATTCTTCACCGTTTCTGGAGTCGTCACCTCATTTGGTTGACTAATGCGATGCTCGTCTTGACAGCTCGTACGGCCTCGTTTAAACTCTGCTTCCCAAACTATTTTACTCTTGTAAACGAAGGAGTAGACTCAACCAGAGTAGAATCCAATTCGGGTTTTATATTGATTGGGCTGAGGCCTATCAAATAAAACTATTTTATCACATAACGATGACCAATTTTCTCCATTTTCAAAACATTTACTGCAAAAGTTCACTGTATTGATGGCTGCAAAACAAGTGCTAAAAAACGTGGCGTCTTCAAACTTGAAACATATGCTTTATAGATTGCATAGTTTCCAATACAGAGACATTTTTGAAACAACTACCGGGCCGGGTCCATCTGGGCTTTCCCATGTAGAGAATCCATTTCGACAACAAATGAAAGTGCGAATGCGTGTACCGACCCACGTCGTTGCGAGGAGACGGGCGAAAGGGTGTAAGGGAGCCTAGTGGCAGGGAACAGCCGCGCCATCGACCTTTTGAAGGAGGTGGGGGGCCGTCAGATATTGCTTTCCTGTGGGGACGGGGAGAAAGGGCGGAACGGTAGGGACGTCTGGGGTTGGGAAGGGAAAGTTGAAAGGGTTCACGGAAGACCAAAGGACGGGGAAAGGGGGGTTTGGTTAAGGGTCTGGGGAAATGTGGTGGGATGCTGGCAAAGGTGGAGAGACTCAGTGTGGAGGGGATCGTGGCTGACCAGAGAATAGAGGGAGGGGAGGTGGTTTTTGGTTGGCGGGGGAAGGGGTCCCTCATTCCGCTTTCTCCATCCGCATCACGGAGGAAAGTGTTCATCATCGAAATTTAAATCTTAAGATTGTTTTTTGATCCTCTACCCCCGCACCCGCCAATCTCCTCTACACAATGCTTATTCCCCCACACCCCCTCTTTTCTTACGTCATTTCTTAAAATGTTTCATATGTGCAGGGTGCGGCGGTTATCTCCGGAGAAATTTCAATTTGAATTTCCCGCCATATCGCACTTCCACTAGAGGTCGCAATTGGCACTCTTTGAAAGCTATAGGCATCTTGTAAACAGTCATAAACTCAAAATGGCCTAGATGTTACGTACAAGTGCTGAGTACAATCGAAGAGCCGCTATTATCGAAAGCGTTCGCGCGGGGCGTTCGCATAGTTCGATTCTTCGGGTACCCCAGATCAACTGTTTACGATATTGTGGTAATAATATAATGGTAAGGCAATGTAATGATTATTATTATTAGGTGATCTACCGGTTAAGGTAGGTTTTTGGATGGACATAATTACTAATTAAATAATTTGTGACCCCTAGCAAAACACAACATCCTACTCTCTATCAGTTCCCTCTTCAGCCCTGAGTACTTTCTTCCGCCCTTCATCCCGTCCAACATCCCTATCCTGTTCCTTCCCTTCCCTCGTTTTCCTAACATTCTCCCCTCAATTACAGTCTTCAACATCCCAGTGCCGGTCAAGGTAATTTAAGAATAATGCTTCGGAGAAGTCTGGGGAAGGTTTCGCTATCACGGCGAGGAAACCTAATTCGAGGAAACGGTCAGGCACTGATTTATGAGAAATTTTGCAAATCTTTGCGGGTTAATAAAATTTGGAGAATTTCATGAAACCATTGATGGTAACTGTGGACTCGGGGAGACAATATGTCTTTCAACAGGACGGTGCACCAGCTCATACGAGTCATTTTGTCCAAAACTGGCTCTCAGATAACATTAACATGTTCTGGTCAAAGGAGTTCTGGCTCCCGAATATGTTTGGAGCGTAGTCGAAAGAGTTACCAATAAGACGAGGCACCCTAATGTTGAAAATCTACGCTTCGCTATCGTAGCGGTATTCGCGAATATGTACAGCGCGGTTTTAAAGAGTGCGTGCGATCGACTCAGGACACTATTGGAGGCGATCATTGCAGCTGAAGGGGGTTACATTGAGTAATGTTACTCTCGACAGATACCTTTTACCACTACTTGTATGAAAAAGAATTTCCATTTTCATTTGTATTTAAAAAAATAAATTTACCTGTTTACAAAAGTTTCATTTGTCCGGATTTAACTGCCGCACCCTGTACTGTATTTGTCTCCTGGTCTTCCTTTCTGGGGTCTTTCCTCCTCACCTCTTCACATCTAAAATTATGTTTCCAACTGAACATATTATGCCTCAAGGTGTGTCTAATCTCCATCCATGGTTCTTATTATTTGCTCCAGAGTTCTCTCTCCTCATATGGTCATCTTTCGTCTTCTTACTTTTCTATATACGAGGTGTGTCCAGTAAGTGTCCATCCATGCAATATTTCGAGAAAAATAGCCTACCAAGAACAATGAGCAGTTTTTAGTTGTCCATATTCTCCTTTGGGACCTCACATACTTATCTCAGCGTCTCTTCCACCCTTCAAAACAATCGGCCAAGTCCTCTCTATCTGATTGGTCATCAGCTGCCTCGTCCCCGGATTCTCCCTTTTATCTCGTCGACCGACTGTTGGGAAGACTGGATTTTTGTTGAAGGGTCATAGCCGTACACCCACGACATATCTCCAATTTTGACACCTTTTTTTTATAGAAAACCTGGGTCATCGTAAGCAAGGTCAACAAGTCCACAAATGCAACTGCAGCACTAAATCCTTGATGTTGACGAGATAAAAAACTGTACGTGTTAAAAAACGATTATGAAATTATTTTTTTTGTTAACATATCCCAAATGTTCTTTTTCTTCCTTTCCGTGATTGTGATCGGTAAAGATTCGTTCATTTATTTAATAAACCTTCATATGCTTGGTTTCAATTTCTCCCAGTTGTATCTATGGCAACAATGAAAACGTTTTGTAGAATGGCGGCTAAACGACATGGCGTGTTTAGGGAATAGAATAATCTATGTAAGCATATTTTTACACTCTGAAATTGTTGCATTGTGATGTAAATTTAGTGGATAACTCCGTCAAAAGTTACTGTTACGGCAGCTCCCGCAGTTCCTTGGAATTTGCTGTTACCTTTCCTAATGGGACTGTAACAAGTTGTATACAAAATTATTCCGAATGAAACGAGGGTCACGCAACCAATTCATTTAAAATTGTGGCGTGTGTAATTCATACATCAGGGTAGGGGTGGCAGTTCCTTTCCCTGTGCCGGTTATGGTTTCCTAGGAAGATCTGGTACCCGCAAAAATCAAATACCTTGGGAGAAGCTGCAGGTGCCCAGAGTGGAATCGAACTTGGGACCCTCCGGTCAGTTGTCCAACGCTCTGCCCCCTGGACTACCGCGACCCATAATATATATATATATATATACATACATATATATATATATATATATATATATATATATATATATATACATATATATATATATATATATATATATATATATATATATATATATATATATATATATATATACGTTTATATGAAAAAAAATGTATATGTTTATATATACATATAGGTAATGTTTTTGTTTGTGTGTGTGTGTGTATGTATATATATAGGCACCAATATTCATTCACGGGGGCAATAATAGGGGAAAGAATTTCTAAGTTTAAGTAAAACAGAATTTCGTCACCACCACTCCACTATACGCCTTTCATCGTTTGCTGAGAGAACTTTGGCAATGTTCATAGTTATTCCTTGAGACATAACCAAGTCAGTGATCCATTCCAAATAGAAAGTCTGTACACGTTTCTATGAGCTCTTGTTGCCATTGTTGTCGCACTCCTTTGCAGGGGGCATTCCCTTCGCAACGCTTGGGTCCTCCCTGTTCACGAGTGCCAGCATCCCGGAGCACTCAGTTAATTTTCTCGCGTTCGCAATCTTCTCCTCCGTGCGGTTTTCCCTTTAATTTTAGAGAAAGTCCAAGGCGTGTTAAAAGGCGAGGCTTTAAAGCAAAAGGTTCGGGAAGGTGAAGTGCGAGGGTTCCCGGGAATCGCCACCTTTGGGCGGGACAACTTGGTGGCTGACTGAATTTATGGCTGGTGAACTCACTCGGATTGGAAACAAATTAGTTTGATTTTTAGGTTTTACATTCGCAAGAGACGTACGCTATACCGTGTCAGGGTACTCAATTGGGAGATAAAAAGGGTAGTTTCTCGTAAAAAACGCCTGCATATTAAGAGTGCCAATCACGTTCATTCGGTGTGTGATTCTGAGTTGAATTCCGTCGAAATAATGAAGAAATAACGTGCAAGTGATCTTTTTATGTGTTCTTATGTTGTTTGTTGCTGTCAACGTTTGTTTATATAAATAAATAAATAAAAATAAATAATATATATATATATTTAACACAAATAGAAAAGAATAGCAACATTTAAAAGAACACACGGTAAATTGCTCGAGCTTTCGGCCCTCTCAGAGGCCTTCTTCAAGTGAGACAACATATGTTATGTTCAGTCTCACTTGAACGAGGTTTGTTCACTCACTTTAAGATATGTTCAGTCTCACTTGAAGAAGGCCTCTGAGAGGGCCGAAAGCTCGAACAATTTCCCGTTTGAGTGTTCCTTTAAATGTTGCTATTCTTTTCTATTTGTGTTATATTGTGTCAGCCCATTATTGTGCCGCTCGTGTAAGTTTTTCCTTACAATCGTTATATATATATATATATATATATATATATATATATATATATATGCATACTAACAAGTTCAAATAGGAAATCCCGCCATATGACGAACTAATATTCATTCTTAAGGAAATAGGCATAAGTGAAAGGGATAGGAAAACATAGGACGAACGCAGGAGAGATAATGAAGGCGGAATCCAGCAGATCACGAATGTAAAAATATTTCCTTGACCGGGACTTGAACACCGGATCTTTCGACTTGCCGGGCCGATGCTCTAACCGATTCTGTGTATGTTGTATAAGACATCAGCTCGACAATAACACACACACACACATGTATATAATATATATGTATGTATACATATATATAAAATATATTATATATATATGTAGATATATATTTTATATATAATATACATATATATTTTTGTCAAGCATTCATTCAAGAACCTTTACGACCCACACAAATGCAAACACTCAAACTACCAACTTACATACACATGCGCCTATAAATGTACCTAATCTTTGCAATGCTTTTTTTTGTTTCGACGTGTAAATTAAATATATTTTATATTTCTCTATTGAAGTGACTTCGGTTTCTTACTATTATGATTTCTGATTGTTCGGGGAAAGAATGAGTATTTGTATCTATCTGTACTGGAATCTATCTCCCTTATTTTATCTTTGTGGTGTGTGGTATCTTATGCGAAAAAGTTGCCTCGAGCAGGGCTTGAACCATGGATCTCCGACTTTTCAGGCTAATGCTCTAAACGTTGAACCATCGAAAAATACGTAAATTTCCCTGAAACCTGCGGAGGATGCATAAAACCATTTGTGTTCGTCCTTCATGCATACATGTTTCTATTCCTGTTCCTTATCTCTGCATGCATGTGAAAAAATATATAAATTATATACGTTATGTATATTGTATATATATATATAAATTATGTACGTTATATATATTGTGTGTGTGTATATATATATATATATATATACTACCTTGATCAAAAATTTCCCGGAATAACCACCGTGTGGCGCTCCCATCGTTCCGATTTGAGTTCTGTTTTTTTTGTTAAATTGGTACATCTGTTGTTGATATTCCCTTTAAATCTTAGTGTCATAACTTGACATTTGCAAAAGTTACGGTCGGTTTTCGGTATGTCCATCAGTGCTTCCTGCGATTTTTCCATTACTTCCTCTCGGCTGCTAAAACGCGTTCCCCGTAATGGTTTTTTAACTCGATTGAACAGAAAGAAGTCACAGGGAGCCAAATCAGGTGAATTCGGTGGCTGTTGGATGGTATTTGTTGCATTTTTCGTCAAAAAATTACGAATAATGATAGCACTGTGCGACGGTGCGTTATCATGGTGCAAAATCCACGAGTTTTCTGCCCACATTTCTGGTCTCTTTCGGCGAATTGCTTCACGCAAACGTCTCATAACGCCCAAATAATACTCTTTGTTTACTGTCTGGCCTTCTGGCAAAAATTCATGATGCACTACACCGTTGTAATCCATGAAAACCGTCAGCATTGCCTTCTTTTTTGACTGAAAACGACGTGGTTTTTTTGGTCTCGGCTCATTTGGTGAACGCCATTCATTTGCCTGATGTCTGGATTGCGTGTCGTACTCATAAACCCACGTCTCGTCTCCAGTAATGATCCTTTTGATGAATGTGGGATCGGATTCAGCCTCGCAAATCATGTCTTTTGCGACGTCAACACGGTCTCTTTTTTGCATGAAATTGAGGTCTTTTGGCACCAACTTTGCTGCTACACGACGGAAACCCAAATAATTAACCACAATGTCTTGGGCGGATCCATAGGCAATGTTCAAGTCCTCCGCTATTTCTCTGATGGTTAATTTGCGGTTATTGACCAATATTTCTTTTACTTTATCAATTTTTTCACCGACTTTCGATGTCGATGGTCTGCCACTGCGTTCATCATCTTCGATTGACTCACGACCACTTCTGAACCGCTCGTGCCACTGGTAAACGACCGTTTTTTTTAGAGAATCGTTGCCGAAACACTTTTCCAACATTTCCAACGTCCGTGCGCCACTAAATCCGTTTTTTACGCAAAATTTAATACAAGTTCGTTGTTGCAAATTTAAATCCATTTCTGAAATTGTAAAAAATCGCCAACACACACAGAGATAGATGTACTCTTGGCTACGTAACTTTTGCAAATGTCAAGTTATGACACTAAGATTTAAAGGGAATATCAACAACAGATGTACCAATTTAACAAAAAAAAACATAACTCAAATCGGAACGATGGGAGCGCCACACGGTGGTTATTCCGGGAACTTTTTGATCAAGGTAGTTAGTATATATATAATATGTGTGTACACACGTATACTCAAAAATATATGTGTATGTTTCTGACCTGAAGAAGGGCTCAGCTCAAACTTTCTAAAATTTGTGTCCTAATACGTGTCATCTATTTTAACACACGCGTATTGCTTACAGTCACAGTATTGTGACATGTCAGGCAAAAAACGAAAAATCACACTAAAGATATAATGCACATTTCATACTATTTCGTTGGCAGAGATCAACGAAATATTTTATGAAGTTGTTGAAGTGTAAACACCAAAAAATATCAATTTAATAAAATATATATGTTATCCCAACCGTCGATATATCTTAAATAAGGGTGTGGTTTTCTAATGAGTTTACTTTTTCAGCAAATGTTTTTGCACTTGTGATCTGCTCGATTCCGTTTCCCCCATCTCTCCTGTGTTTGTCTCTAATGTGTTCCTGTCTCTTTTCCTTATACTATATGTATTCCCATTTGAATCATTTGAATGAATATTTTTATATGTATCAGTCGTGTGTGTTACTCGCGGGGTATATGAAAACATTTTATACATAATATTTGACCTGCTTGCATATCTCCCGCGAGTAGTGTCCTCCCTCCCTGGAGTTATCCCCCCTCACCTTCCTATAACCCTGACGGCAAACCCTGACGGCAGCCCCTCCTCCCAGCGATGGGTCGATACGGGGGAGGTGACGCGCGTAGCTGTTGAGCCTCTGGGGAGACGGAGTGGGCAAGGAATGCCGGGAAAGGGAAGGTGGGGGCTTTTCGGGGGGTTGTGGTGGGAAGATGGGAGAGAAACCTCCAAGGCCCAGCTCCACCAAAATCTCCTCCTCTCACCCCCAACCCCATCCCGCCCTCCGCCAAACCCTTTCCCCCCCAACGTTCCTTGTCCATTATCTCTCTTACAACCATCTCCCCTCAGTTTCCTTTTATCATGACATCGGTATCATTTACCTCCCTCCATCCTTTCTTTATCTTCCTTCTTCCTTTCACGGTGCTGACGTCAACAATTTCGCACGTTGGCGCCAAACCTCCACCCTTGTGCTCAAGAGACAAGAAGTCTTTCTGCCACGAGGTCGAAACGTAGCGGATTCCACGGTGCGATCTTTCCATAAACTTCATAAAGGCCTCTTATAAATATTACTGCAATGTGTTTGTCTTGCGATTACTATCAGTTGGAAGCAAAATTTCATCGCTCTTCAGCGCGGCACATTTATTTTTTTTGTTCCCCAAGCGAATGTAAAAATCGAAAGTTCGACATTTAATTTTCTTTTTTAAAGTTTTTTGCGAAATTCATTTCTATTATTAGAATTGGCACGGCTAGTTTTCCTTGAGCAAAATTAGAAGTCCACAGCTGCCCGAGCAAATATTCGAAAAACTATTAAAAGTAGGTACCTGAAGGCATGCAGTGTGAATAAATACTATTTGATAAAATCGGTAGTACCGTGTAAATAAATTTTTATGTGAATTTTACCAATTGTATCATATTCCTAAAGTATTTTTAATGTAAGGCCCTTTGAACCGTATTTTAATCGTGTTTGTGATGATTAACTCATGTCTCCTGCAGAATCCAGTTGCTCTCTCCCCGCGGTCATTCCTCGTGCCTAAACCGTAGTCCCCCACCTTATAACCATGCATTCCTTCCTCTACCGTCGCATCCCCCATCACTATCAAATGTGGTGTAGGATGTCAAATAGTTACCTGCAGGAATAAAAGTGAACATGCCCTTTAACTGATCGTATATCCTATCGACTTTTTCCTCCTTATTTGCTCGGTGGCATGTATACCTGAATAATAACCAAGTTCGTCGGTTCTGCTTTTATCTCTACCAGTAATATTCTATCTGTGGCTTGTTCCATGTTGACTACGCTTCTTCCTACCTCTTCATTTAATACTATGGCAACCCCTCGCTTTCCCTTGTCCAGATAAACGGCTTTTGTTCCTTCTTTTATATTACTCCATAATTATCGCTCCAGTAATTCCCGCTATCCTCCCATCTCACCTCGCACAGAACCTAAAATATCTGCATATCCTCTTTCCATCTTTGTTATCCTTTAACTTTCCAGTCATCAACATGATCATAACATTCCAAGTTCATATTCTAACTAATTCGGTCCCAAAAGTCCCAAATTGTCAGTTTAGGGCTATGAAGAGGTCTTTGGTGAGGTTTGCGAGGTTTGTAAATCGCCCAGTAACGAAAATGTTGCTTATTTACTGAGCCGGAGAGGTGAAAATGCGCTTCATTGCTAGAACACAGCGCCCTCTGCGTCGCCACCATACTATTTTCGTTCTTAGAGAACGTTCCTAAGACAAAGCCTCGATGCCAACAAACCACAGTATGGTAGTAACTAAAAAATGAAGTTGGTTTTACCAGCTAACGCCACTACTCTCACTCCGCATAGTTACTTGCGCGCTCTTTAGTGATTTTTTTAAAACTATGGAGTCCATTCTGACTCACCCTGCATTACGACATTGAGAAACATTCTCGTCAACAATGGTTATTAATTTAGTAATTAATTAAAATGGTTATATCACTCTCTCGACAGACATCAAGTGCAAATAATTTATTTTTTTATTAATTAATAGCCGTTATAATCATTCGTTTATTATTATTGCTTTTCATGGGCATTTACTTGACCATGAACGTGAAAATTACACAGTGAATTGCTCTTTTATTCCATCTGCGCCATAAAATTAATGGTCAGGGTAAGAAATGATACGCAATTCAAATAATCCAAGTGCTATAGGCGAATTGGAATCTTAAAATTGGAGGTCAGATTATCATTAGCTTAGCGGTTGAATTCGTTAGTCTGTTCGAAGTTCTCTCTTTATAAGATTGGAATTTATAGAATGTAGAAAAATGAATCTGGTCACCTTAGGGCACGTGCTGACTTGCTTTGACCGCATATTTTGAGGATCTGTTAGCAATTGTATCCACACAATTACACGTTGAAAGCGGTTGCTTTGAAAAACTCTTATACTTCATCAACATGCGTACAAAATTCAATGTTGCCCCAATAGATGCAAACAGTCTTTTTTCTACACGGAGAGCGTGTTGTTTGACTCTGTGTTTGACGTCACTGTTGTCTATTGGTGCGATTTTAATTGAGAGCTGAAGTTAAGTCGACAAATGTGCATTGAACTCGGGGCTATAGTGTTGTTATAGGTATAATAACGTTCAATGTAGATTTTTTATAAACACAAACTACACGAAGTTGCATTTTCATGCTTCTCCTTACAAAACGCAACCTGATCCTGAACACCTACATAAACCCTGCTTCAATTCTGTATGATCTATTCCTATATTCATTCCGTCCAAAATCCTATTCCCCCTTCCTCGTTTGCCTAACGTTTTCTCTCTCTCTCTCTCTCTATATATATATATATATATATATATATATATATATATATATATATATATATATATATATAAGTATATATATATATATATATAATCTATTCCTGTACCTTCCTCGTTTTCCTAACATTCTCCCCTCCATCACAGTCTTCAACAACTCCTCACTGCCGATCTATAAGCTTTTCATCTATTATTTTCTGCTTCCTGATGATTCTCCCAACAATCCCCTCTCCTCCCCTTTCACCATACCCAGCACTTCCTGATTTGTTTTCCTTTCTGTCTTCATTCATGCCACTTCACCTTCTCCATCCTTCTCCAATCCCACATTTCAAAAGCCTCCAATTTACGCCTATCATCCTGCTTCGGGGACCATGTTTCCGCACCTTACAAAACCATGCTCCATATCAAAGTTTTAACGAGCCTTTTCTAATCATCATTACCCAACGTTCTTGTCATCAATTTGCTCATAAAAGGTGTGATATTAAGAAATAATAAAAAACTTCACATTCCTACATGTAAGTATATGAATATGCGAAAGTTTAATAATTTTCCAAATTTTAGTTACTATTGATATTCGCTTTGTATTGTCGCCATCTTGTTTACGCTTCAAGTTGGAGATTTGTTAGCTGCACGACAATCAAGCCGCGTGTGTCTCGGATTTTCAGTTGCATACAGCGCGCAAGGAAAAGGATGATGCCCAACCTAGACCTAGACCCAATAGTTCTCATACCTTTCTCAAACACGTCTTAATTTAAGTTGGTCAAAAATTAGCACCACGTGACGCAGCCTTGAGGAGTCAGGGACAATCGAAGCGAGTGCCCTCATCGCTTCGAGTTATCGCCAGATATTTCCGGAATTCTCCGATCCCACGCGATCCTCACTGATTCTCATCCCCAGCCAGCACTTCATGATTTCGTCTTCAGCGGGAAAGGGATCCTCCGCTTCACCGAGAAACCACCCTCATCCCCGTCTCAGAAAAGAGAACTTCACCCGGATTAGACCTAGGGTTAAAAAAAATAATCCTTCTCCCTCACCTCTTTCCCCTCTCTCTCCGATTCCCACCCCTTGCGTAATCCCCTTTCCCCTGGACCCTGTCGTTCCCTGGAATATCCCCTAAGGTCTTCCTCCTCCCCCGGTCCAACCTCCTCCGCTATATTCGCGAATCAACTTCGCTCATCCTTTCTCCTCGGAAACCCTTAATCCTCTTTCGTCCGCGCGAACCTTTCTCTCTCTCTCTCTCCCTACCCTCTTTCATCTCATCCCTTACCGACGTCTTGGCTTGATATTTCCCCTTTCAACCCTCTCCCTCTTCTTGTCCCTACGCCCTTTTTGAGTGAGGGTTTGTCTCGGGCGGAGGGAAGGAATTGGGGACGACTTTAGAAATTTAGGACGGTTAAACGTACGACTGCCCGCTCTCTCTCTTCAAATGAACCTCCCAAAGAAGTCTCTTCGCTCATTCCACTTCCTCTTTTTCCTCCTAAATCAATGCTGGAATTAGGATCTTGTGAATCAGAGTCCAACTTGTCTTTTTTTCTTTCTGTAATTCCTTTTACGATTTCCCGTGGAAATATTACTTCCCCTAAATTTATTTCATGTCTATTCAATTACGACATGACGTGTTTATGATTAAAAATTTTTCGTTTTCGGAATTATTATAGCCTTCGACGTACATTTCCTTGTTAAATGCAATGTTCAGCGTATCAGTGGAGTGTTCAAGGTTGTAGGGGAACAAATCGTTCTGCAATTGGGTCATGCGTCATTATACGGTTTGATGTGAAGACAGATCGGATGGATCGGTGCAGGTGGGAAGTCGTTTAAAAAGAAGTATAAAGGGTTTGCATAAAGAGTTTCGGTAGCATTTTTTTCCTGATGCATGCGTGCAGTGCTGAATTCTGACTGTCGTTTAGGTGTACGCATGACCGCAGATCGTGTTGGCATTGATAATCTACATCTACTTAATACCCCGCAAGCCGCCGCAAGGGCGTGTGGCGGGGGGTGTTAGGACACTACCCGTAATTTAGAAAAGAAAAAAAGACGCATGCAAAAACCACAAATTCATGTATCCACAAAAAACATGCCGTACATTCATGCAAGAACATTTACACCCCACACACATGCAAACACTCAAACTACCAACTAACATACACATGCACCTGAAAGTATACCTCATATATTTGCAATTTTAAATTTTGTTCCGACTTGTAAATTCAATGTTTTTAATATTTATCAAGTGACTTCGGTTTCTTACTATAACAGTAATTAAAAAATAGATAATGTGACAGTAAACACCGTTATCACAGAAAATTTGGCAATGCGAAAGATCTGCGCTAAACTTGTGCTCCCGAAGGTCTTGACGACGACCAAGAACAGAGTTGAGTCTGCCTGGGAAGACCTTCTGAAGCGACATTGCGACGATCCCACAACCCCACTTACGGTCACGACTTGACACCAGCAGACTATTCCCTATTCCCAGAAGTGTGTTCCTCCCCTCCCTTCCCCAAAGGACACCACAATGGGACGAGGGTGCTGCCAAAGAAGCTTGCACGCGTAGCCTTAAGGATCTTTCGCCTACCAGGGAGTCCCTGCGAGTCGTGGGAAATCCGCTGGAAAAAGTGTCTCTCGACGCTAAATAAATTTACTTTGGAGAACTTTGAGGCATTATAACAATATCTGAAAGAAATCCATTTTTCAGAAGCTTTTTATACAACCCATGTTTTTCTATTGGGAAGATGTTTTAATGCTAAAAAGCTAAAAAAAACACACTTTTTATTTTATCCATGTTTCTTTTGACGAAAATAAATTTTAATAATTGTTGAAAAAAACTATTAACTTCATTAACTTGTAATTTTCGAGAAATTTACTCTCAAACTGATATCCTTAATTTAATTTATTTCCTTCGGTATTTCAATTTAATGAGCGGAAAGGAAAAATAAACGAATGGGAAAAAAGGAGGTAGTTGGACGAAGAATGATGCACTTCTTTGTCTCACATCGCAAAACACAACCTGGCATGAGGCCCTAAAATACCCCCTGGTTCGATTTGGCATAAAATCAATCCGTTTTAATTCTAACCCTTCATTTTTAAGCCACTGAGCTTTGAACTTATTTAATTTTACTCAGTAAGTAAAAAGAGCTACTACTTTACATTACGGATCAGATTTAATTTGAGAGACGCAATGCGAGTCAAAAGAGTATTTTAATCCCCTTAAGCCTCTCGCAGTCAAGTCCGTACCACTTAAAATACCCCATCGGATTGCGACCGTCCCTCCAGCGCGCTGCTGGCAATTAAAATACCCTCTCTCGATTCCATGATGCTTACGAGTCGGATACTAATTTTGAAAATTACGAGAAGTCCTCGAATCTCGTTACGAGATGAACCCGTCGCTCCACTTCGAAATTTAGCGAGGGTCGGAATTCACTGTCTACCTGGTTGGGAAGTGCCTACGCCAAGGGATGGCGGCCATTCACGAAACAGCAATGGGCATTCGCTTCATTCTGTGGGTGATTCATTTAACTTCGGATCTTAATTGCGACGCTGCAGTGGGATGTACGGTAGATGATGGGCGTTAAAGTTCTCGCCCTGCGTCGATTCATTCAATCATCGACACTCATCCGTCATATTTATTGCCACACACAAACATACAAAAAATTTATTCTATTGTTTCAGGCTTCACTTCGTGGAAGTAATTGATATCCATTATTGAAATAGAAAGAAAGACTCGTACTTTTCCACTTTTTCTGTGGAAAAGTACGAGTCTTTTTTTCTATTTCAATAATGGATACAAAAAATTATGTAAAAGTACAAAGATATATTTTTTCCTTAAAGGATAGAGTACCAACAGGCTGTAGAGGAAATCATTGATTCTGGTAAAGAGCTGAGAGCTATCGAAGAAAAATGAGAATGTATCAAGAAAGAGATATCGAAAGCCGCAAAAGACACTATTGGAACCGTTAACGCTAAAAGGACTAGGGAACCATGGATCACGGATGAGATAATTACAAAGATGAATGAGAGGAGAAAATGGAAGAATGTGAACACAGAGTTAAGCAATATGAAGTACAAAGAATTGAACAATAAATTGAGGCGGGCAACAATCAAAGCAAAAGAAGCATAGTGGAAGACGCAGTGTGAGGATATGGAAAGTTAGCAGAGGAAGGGAGAAATTAGTGCGTTCTAGAGCAAGGTTAAATCACTATCGGGATGTAAGACGGGAAGGCCTATGCTTACAGTTAGATATAAGGCGGGGAAGATAATAGTTGACATAGGAAAGATCCAAGAGAGATGGAAGGAATGTGTAGAAGAACTGTATAGAAAAGAACTTAGACCAACAAAGTTAGACATAGAAAAGGAACATGACGTAGATGAAATTAGCTTAGGTCCTCCCATATTCGATGATGAGATAGTAAGGGAATTAGGGGAGATGAAAATAAAAAAGGCCGTGGGGGTGGATAACATTCCTGCGGAACTATTGAAATGTTTGGGAAAATACGGGAGGAAGAGGCTATATGAGCTGATTCGTAGTATCTATGAGGAAGGAGTCTGGCCGGAAGACTTGGTGAGATCAGTTTTAGTTCCTATTCCGAAAAAGGTAAAGGCTATATCATGTGAGGACTACAGGATAATAAGTTAGATATCCCACGCAGCTAAAGTTGTTCTCAGGATCATAAATAAAAGGATAGAGAGCAGGGCAAATGATTACTTGGGGGATGATCAGTTTGTGTTTAGGAAGGGGAGAGGTACGCGTGATACCATTGCAGTAATGAGATTATTAATCGAGAGGAATATAGAACACAACCAGGAGGTATTTGCCTGTTTCGTAGATTTCGAAAAAGCGTTTGATAGAGTGAATTGGGAAAAACTAGTGAGTATATTGCAGAAAATAGGGATAGATTGGGGGGAAAGGAGGCTAATCCGTAACATGTACATGTCTCAGACTGCTCAGGTGCGAGTGGAGAACGGAAAGTTCGGATGGGCAGTGTTAGGAAGAGGTGTAAGGCAGGGTTGCCCATTATTACCGTTGCTGTTCAGCCTGTATGCAGAGGAAATGATCAAAGAGGCAATGGAAGAACTGAAGGTAGGAATGAAAGTGGGTGGAGAATTCGTAAAATCAGTGAGGTTTGCTGATGACCAAGCTCAGTCAGCCAAGGGGCTGCAAGCATTGCTTAGTGAATTGGAAATTAAGTGCAACAGGTATGGGATGAGAATCAATATTAGTAAAACAAAGGTAATGCGATTCTCTAGAAAGAAAAAAGGCTAAGCTAAACATTAAAATAGGAGGGCAAAAACTAGAGAAGGTAGAACAGTTTACGTATCTCGGTAGTGTTTTGGACCAACACGGTCAAAGTAGTAGGGACGTAAGGAGAAGAATTGCGCCAGGCAAAGAGGCTTTCACAAGGAGGGAGTTGATGACGGGGACGTTGAGTAAGGATGTTAAGAAAAGACTCGTAAAAACTTTGATATGGAGCGTAGCTATGTACGGCGTAGAAACGTAGTCACTGAAGCAGGATGATAGACGTAGATTGGAGGCTTTTGAAATGTGAGTTTGGAGAAGGATGGACAAGGTGAAATGGACCGGAAAGAACAAAAATGAGGAAGTACTAGGTATTGTGGATGATGAGAGGGGTATGTTGGGAGAAATCCAATGGAGGCAGGGAAAGTGGATTAAGGGGGTATTAATGGGCAGTGGGATATTGAAGGCAGTGATATTTATTTGGGTCGAATGTTGGGCGAACGAGGAAGAGGGAGGAATAGAGTAGGGATATTATGTGGAATGAAGGAAGGAAGTATACAGAGATGAAGAGGGGCCTCTTTTAGATTAGGGTCGTTTTGTAGCAGAGACAAGAGATTTATTTAGTAATTTTTATCCATGAAGAGCCTACACTAACCGGTAGATTACCTGTAACAATATCTCACAACCACAAGTATTGCAATCGCAAGACTGGTTTACTTCACCCTCGACGTAATTAGCGCGTGGCCTCATTTATGGATGGTACCTTGGGCTGAGTTTGGTAGGAGTTCACCTTCGACGATTTAGCGGGAGCAGTATTTAAGGGAAGTGACGAGATATGTAAAATTAAGGGTCGCGAATGGAATGTGAGTTGGGGGAGGGGGAATTACATTTGTAGGTAGGAGGAGGCGAAGAGAATCGCGAGGAGGAATGTGAAGTGGGGGTCGGGGTAGGCATGCGAGATTGGCAAGAGGAATGGCGAAATGCGTAAACAAAAGGCAACGCCTCCATAGCAACGATAAGGAAATGGCGTGCACCGCCACGTGGTCTTGTTATTACTCCTTTACACACTGCCACTCAACGACAGTGAATTGGGGCTAAAGGTTCTGCTGATTTAGTCACTGTTTACAACAGGTTAATATATACCATAGCATAGGATGTGATTTTTCAAATATTTTTTCGGATTTATTCTTTATGACGATTGATAATTTCGAGTATTTAAGGGAAATTCAACGCTTTAAATGCTTAAGTTTCTAGAACACTAAATAAATGAGTGAAAAATATGACGATCGACAGTTAGAAATACGTTCATATCGTATTAAGTATCATTCAAAGGTGACCTTCGACTTCACCGATATATTTTTCCAAGATTCATCAGGTGTATAAAACTTCGTTATCAGGCGTAAAAACTTCGTCAAAACTTCAGTGTTCGCTCAATTCATGCATTAGATTCATACAGAATTGACAAATATAAAAGTATATGAGGCGACACAGGATATTAGGAACTGATTCCCTCATATAAACCCCTTGATGTGTGAATTCCAAACACCAGAATTGTATTCACAAGTGTATTTAATTCAAGGGGAGAGTATTTTGAAGAATTTTAAGCGTTTGTACAAGTACTCGTGTGATAATTCTATTTTTCCGATAGAATGCGCATTACTTTTATGGTGGACCCTGTATTACGTCCTTTTAATAAGATAGTGATTTAAAAATATCATAAAGAGCTGAGATACTTTTTTAATCCTCTTTTTTACCCGAAGATATCGCGAGTTGTGTCACTTAATCTATTGTTTTTTCCTTTTTTTTACGTCAACCTGCCGCCTCCTCTACTAAGTGCTCAAGGTTTTCCGATGAACAGAGTAATATTTTCCATCCCACTAAGTGAGAGAGCTCTGATCTTTTCCCCAACGTTTATTAGGCATACACAATTTTCTTTGATGATATCCCGAGAGAAGACACTATCTTATTTACAGCAGTCCCCGAGTAATTAAGCACGCTCGTACCAACGTCTTGATACACTTGGCGCCTTCGTTATTTCGGTGTCGTCCATCCATTTAGTGTCAACCAAGACCGACGTTTAAGTACGCAGGCGCGTCGATTTTCATAGTTTCTAATTTGAGAAAATAAAACGTACGCATTTGTGGGTTTATTTCCTTGTTACTCACGGCCAAATTTGCAAAAAACAGCTACTTTCATTCTGCCGCTTTTAATGACTTTTAGCGTGTATTGATTCAGCAGTTGTAAATTGCATTCCCAAAATGGAATCCATTTAAGACTTTGATTTCGTAACTACCCCAGATCTTAAAAAATGAATCCTTAATAAATGTCCCAAATTTAAGATGGTCTATTCGTTATGAGGGTAAAAAGAAACTTAAAATTTACATAATTGAGAACTAAAGCTAAATCTTCATTTCCACAATAAAGCTTTTTTGTGGAAATGTTAAATTTCTTTTTACCCTCATAATGAAGGAATTCCACAAAGTTAAACCTGAAACTGTTATGTTGGTCTATTCGTCTCTTTTTAAATGCGGATATATATATTTCGCGGATGAAATTGCGGATATTTATGGTCAAATTTATTTTTTTAGCAATTTCGATAACTTTGAGGGATAAAAAAGATATAATTAGATAAGTATTTTTTAAACTAATGTAAAATGTTGCCTATGGCTTCTTTTAAGTACTAATCTGCTGAGAATGGGTAGGTTTTTAATCAAACAAGCAAAATTGTTAGAAAATATTGTAGTTCTTTTAGAATTTTTTTTTAAATGCTGCTTTGACGATATTATATTTATATAATATTACACACAACTAAGGCTTGCTTCAGAAAACGCCATATTCTTCATTTCCTGTCGTCAGAAATGAGTGTTTTTTTGCTTCTCCCGCAGTGAATACCTAAAAATTCACCCTAAAACATCTGTTTGCCTCTCAATATTTCTTCCATTAACTCTCGTGTGCCTTGCCTTAAGCTTTCTTCCTTCCTCTACTCTTATAATGTATTTATCCGTCTTCATTTTTGTCCATTCTATTTTGTAGGTACACCTCCTAATTCAAAATCTCATAAGATTCCAATGTATTCTCAGAATTTCACCTAAATGACCAAGTATTGGAACCACACAATGCTACGATCCATATCAATGTTGTAGCTGTTTCTTTGTACGTCTTTACCTGATGTCCTCGTCATCAACTGTCTGCCCTCCCTAAGTGCATCTCGAATAAAGCGATTCTATTCCTCATGTCCAAATTACTTTTTCCATTATAGTTTTAAACGTTTATAAAATAAGTGCTGTATGCTATCTGCTCTAATTTATGCCCTACTAATTTATGCGCAACTTAGTCTTTTGATTTCTTTATGATCTCAAACCTTCGTGGTGTAATTTTTTTATCTTTATGACAAGTCTTCCATAATGGTTCCGTATTTTTCAACATTTCTGCGTCTCTTCATGTCCTAAAATTGAGATTTTTTTTTCTTGAAGTTATAAGAAATAAGAGTCCAATGTTAGTAAGAATTTTTGTAGGAACTTCACTTTTTTAATTGGTTTGGAATTCCACTTCGAAAATATTTTCCGAATTCAAAAGGGTATTTTGTGCAGGGAAAAAAGTTTATAATCCTCTTGTCATATAAATGAATAGGGAGACTCCATTTAATGATTTCACTTTATCAACTGTTTAGAAAGATTAAAGTTCACCTTTTACTATGGTACCTAAATGAATCCGCGAAATCAAATGCGCACAAATGGACCGGGTTCCCCTGTTTAAGCGCCCCCTTTCCTCCCCAGCCCCCTTTAGTACTTTACGCGAATGAACGCCACGGGGTAAAGGGGGGGAGAGGGGAGAAAGAGAGGGTTCCCTCGTGAAACTTTATCGGCTCGGAAGTTAAATGCTGGAGCAAACTGCTATCTAGTTTGGCGTACACAGCCGTGAAGCCATTTTGTTCGCTCATATTTCACCGATCCATGAGTCTGTTGCCACGTCCTGAGCGAAATGGCCGCCGCCGTACCCTCGGCAATCAGAAACTTTCCTTTTCATCTCGCTTTGAACATTTTCTCACCGTAATATTGATCTATCGAATGCTCATTCAGAGCTAAACTAAAGCGGACGTTGTGCTCCCACCTCCTTCGCAAGCTATAAATTAAATTTCAATTTTAGCATTGTAAAATGGCGGGAACAGTTGTTCCCGCCATTTTTAACCTCGTGGTTTAAACCATTTTTGCCAGGCTAAAAACAAATTGAAATGTATAATTCGAGCGATGACCTTAACAGGGGATAAAACGTTTTTCGTCCAACTGAAGACTGAAGTCTTAAAGTGCTATTGTGCCGACCAAATCGGCGCCTGCTCTCTTGATATAACTTCGAAGGAATCATGTATGAGTGGTTAAGTTTTGTTCAATTTATTTTAAGGACTCTCACGCTGTTGCAAGAACAAGTATGTCGCCTCATGAGGTCTATATATCCTTTCTAGTATCCTATGGCTGCTTCTAATTATATTTGTGCGATACTGTCAGCCCTTTATTTCCTCGTTTATATTTCACGCATCTGGGTTCCATTGCTGTTAACAACTTCTACGCTTTCAACCTGTGCTCTCTTCTGATTGGCATTTGCACAAAACTAGTTAGGAATTCGCCCTGAACTCTTTTTCGTCCTCGTGCGATTCTCATACGATTTCTATACAACCTCGCGTATGTCAGTGATCCACTATGAGATCCGTCTTAATTGAACTAGACTATTTGGAATAAGAAAAATTCCCTCCCGAAAGCTAACTGCATCAGGAATACCGAAATAGAAAGTGTAGACTCGATTAAATACCTTGGCGTTACCCTCACTTACGATCTCTCCTGGCTGAAACATATGGGTACGAGGAATATATGGACACGATAACAAAAAATTAAGATTTATTGGAATATCATTGGGGGAATTTGATGAAAAGGTCAAAGAGAAATATTATTTTTCGCTGGTTATGCCTCATTTAGAAGAGGCTGCTAGTATAAATGGGATCCTCATAAAGTTGGATCGATTGCCGAATTGGATCGCGTGCAGCGTAGTTCATGTGTTAGCGGAATTTCCCGTTCATACTTTTCAATTTTAGTTTGAACCTTAATGGATAAAATTTTGCTAAATTCTAAGGTAAATGTATTTGTTAGTTGATAATATATGTATTTACTTGCGTGTAAGATGAAAAAATATTTTTTGCATGAATGTATCCACCTCTGTGGTTGTAGAATTGCATATATGTGTTGATTTTGCATGTGGTTTTGTTCTCTTTTACGGGTGGTGACCTAACACCCCCTGCCACATGCCCTTGCGGCGGTTTGCGTAGTATTATGTAGATGTAGATGAGCTAGATTTGCAAAAAGTTTTTCCGATGAACTTAGTAGCGTATCAAAAATATCAGATGAGCTGGGTTTGGAATCAATCAATAGAGCGAAGGTTAAATTACAGATTAAATCCCTTGCATATAAATTGGAAGGATGTCTCTTTAGCAGTGATATTGAAAATGTATTATTAACCCCATCATACTACGAGTAGGTGAGATCATGTTAATGAAATTAGTGAAATGAAGTGTAGGGCAGGTTAAGATTTAAGATGTCATTTTTTCCGCGAACAATAATTAATAAGAAATACGTTGTCCGATTGCGCTACGGTGGGAAAATTATTTTGGGTCGAAAGTAGTCTGGTGTGTGTATTTACCCCCCTGCCACACATCCTAGTGGTGGTTTACAGTGTACCATGCAATGTAATATGTACAACAAGAAGTTCCGCGCGTGTGATGCAATGGGTTAGTTAAAACACATAATAATACAAGGAAAGATCCTGCAAAGATCCTGCAAAAAAAGGCATGTACATAAAAAACAAATTAAGAAGGACGTAGGAAGAGATTACCTATGATAGGGTGAGAGGAAATCACAACACTAAATAGAGAAGGATGGATTTAGACTGAAGTGAGCAAATCTTAGACACAAAATACTGATATTATTGCTTATTTCAATTTTTAAATGGCGTATTTTCACTTTCATAATTGCGAAAATAAGTCTCATGTGTGCCTAAATTCATCATTTAAATGATTAAAAATTTTACAGAGGGTTAAAATGGATAAGTATTCACTACCTGGTCCACGGCACAATAGTTGCATATATTGGAATACTTATCTCCGAATGTTTTCCTGGTAGTGAACGTCTTAGGGGCGAAAAATCTTTTTGAATAACTAATCCGTTCTCTCGCGGTCTCCTCGAGGGAACCGTGATAGAATGGAAGGGACGAAATGAATCTGAGGTATTGATTGGATTCGATCAAATCAATCGCACGGCTGCTCACAGGGAGAAATCAGTCAACAGCGTCCTGTGACGTCACACGTACTTAAGTTTCCCCAGTTGTCTAACTTTTCGAGTGGAGTTAGTCTCAATTCTCGAGTATCGTGAGGAAACCATTCGAGTCGAGTTATTTCGGACCTCAGGAAAGTTTTGTAAGGATGATCAAAATGGAGAGAAAAATTTAGGGTCACTTCAAGATCCATATTAAAGGAACGAAGTAAGAAACTCTGCTCAGTAACTTCTTGAGGAAGACATGTGCTAAATAATTTTGCAGTAATCCAACTAGAGTGGTCCCGTAATTGAATCAAATTTGACGTACATCATAAGAAAAAACCAAAGCGATATATAGTTTAAGATAGAACGAGTTAAAAAGTTCAAATATGTGTTCGTTATCCCCATAGAGCTATATTTATTCCTACGCGTACCGACGTAATATTATCTACGTCATCACCAGCGTCACAATGGCGCATTGACAACAGCGAAGGCTAGCAACACTATTGTTGTTGATCGAGGGTAAGGGGAGGAATGTAAGCGAGGGTTTGGTGTCGTACCTGCATTGTAGAATATGTGGCAATCAGCGTTTTGAATTGTATGATACATTAAGATTAACCCATCTCCAAGTCGGATGCTAGGTTACTGTTTTAATTTTTAAACCAATAAAAATTCAGTTGCTTGGCAGTGAAACGCGAGCTTAATCCTTCACATTTCCATCGATTGTCCTGTCTCGGCTATTAAGCTGGCGTATTTTTAGAAGTGGTCAACGATGGACTAAAATATATCTTGAGAAATACATGTCTCACGGAAATTCTCCCGAAAGAAAAATATCTACCGGATATAATATTACTTTCAACTAAAATGCTGGCCAATTCTCCTGTTGCTAAAATTACTGGTTATAGATTATCGTGACTACAGCCATCATCATCATCACAGACACACACGCTAACAGACACAGGTAGACAGACGGTATCGGGATAATGGCCTAATTTCCCTTAGAGGTCCTTAACACGCATATATTATTGAAAACCGGAAGACAAATTAGTAACAGGTATATTTGAAAGACATTATGAAATTTGATGATTAGCACAGGATCAATTGGTAAGATGATATTAAAGGACTTTAATAAAATTTGTTATTAAGTTGCCTTCTGTTTAAGATAAAGTTCAGATGAATACCGACTGACCAATGAGGCACTTGACCCAACGTTACCATGGAAACTAGAATAAAGTAATTTTTAACACGAATTTGTGCCAAAAAAATTATTTTCCTACGAATTAAATCTCTTTAAACACAAAGGCATTATAGAAATATGAAGTATTCTCAAGTGAATATTTATCATACAATAATCAATATATTGCAATGGGTTACAACTGATAAACGATAAATGTCAAACGTATTTATTTGCATCAAAGATCCATTTTTCCACGTAGACGATGAGATTTTCGAAAATATTGGAAATGAAGGATGAATATCTTCCAATTTTAGCGTAATAATGCATACATGCGTCATTTCTGGAAAATATAATATTATATCAATCTTTAGATATGAGCATCTTACAGAAAAACCCTATTCAATTAATAAAACATTTCTTCAGAGATGCTTTTGGTGAAGCGTTTAAACTAACTGCTATCGAAATTATCCAGCGGCAGGACCATTTTTTAGAAAGAAAGTTTTAGATCGAAGGAAACAATTGATAACCGAACGTGGCTTGACCTCAATAAAGGGTTTTAGAAAAAAACCCTGAATGAAGCCTCACATCTACTAAGGGTGACTGCTTCATAATATTTGTTTTTGAACTCCTGATTTTAATAATCCCTTGAGAGCATTTCACATCTACATAACAGCCCGCAAGCCGCCGTAAGGGCGTGTGGCGGGGGTTGTAGGGTCACCACCCGTAAAAAGGAACAATACCATATGTAAAATCAAGACATACATGCAAAAACTATACCCACCGTGGCGTATACATTCATTCAAAAATCCTTTCACTCAACACGCATGCAAATACATATACTATCATCTAACAAATAATTGTCCCTAAGGCTGCAGTAAAAAATGTATCCATTATCGTGCAATTAAAAAGTAGGAATGCGAAATGCCATCACCACATGGACATGCAATGGTCTCCTCCACAAGGACACAGGTAGGGAATTTGACCCAACGCTACAGGTAGCGGGAGGGTCCCCCCCCACAGAGAAGGACGAGGGATGGAAGGGGAAACTTAAAAACACGCAGAGCAAGCAATACCTTAAAGAGCAATACATCATTTAAAGGCATTCCAATGAGGTCACTTGATGGTCTAGTGAGTATTCCTCGAAGGCCACGATGCTTGATCGAGTAATTTTTCCCACAAGAATCGAGTTGCGAAAGTTTTCCTATCATTCTTCGATTTTTTCCATTTCTTAAAAAAAATAGCTTTCCTTTTTGGAATGTGTTTTCAGAGTTGCCTTTATGTGAATCGGGCTTAATGAGGGAAATGACTTTTTGAGTCGGGTGCGACAACCGATCTGTAATACTATCCCCCCCCCTCTCCGAGGTCCCCTCAGGAGAGATGCGAAAGCAAGGTACTGAATGGCGCCATCCCCTTTAATGCCCCTCAAAGGCCGACCGAGGTTTGCCGGACGGTGGCGCTTGGTGAAGTGGGGCGTTAACGCGGTCATCACCTGGACAGGTCGCCGGCGAATGGGTCTCAGTTTAAAAGGTACCCGCGGGAAATAAATTAAGAAATATAAGACTCGGGAAGGAGTTCACCTACCAAATTTGAGATATCATAATCAGGTAATCTATCTAATGGAAGGTATGTTTTTATAAGATACTTCATCAGGAGTTATGTGGTAGAAGAGACTATAGTTTCAATTTCGCCCCAAAATATCCATCAACAAAATATCCGACTACATATCCATCTAACTACCAGCATCAACTAATCCTGAGATTGAGTATTCTCTGTAGCCCTCCATTCTTCTCTATTCAGTGTAAATTCCCCCTCAACCCATTGTGGTAGCTTCTCTGTGTATATGCCCTTCTTAGTTTGTCCCATGTGCCTCGACTCTGTAAAACGCTAATTGTTACGTGTTATATAATACAGTCACGTGAGCACACTCTCGCCTAAATGCTCCCCATCCCCCCTTACTCAAGGACAATAAAGCTGCCAGACTTCGTTGTTGTCAATGCGCCATTATGACACTTGTGATGTTTACAATATCATCAGTATTTCAATCCTAAGATTGGATTTTACTGCAGTCCAATGGTAATTCTCCATATTCCAGATTCTCTGTTTATCCGTCCTCTTAATTTATCCAGTATGTTTCTTATCAATCCGCTGTGCCTCAAGGAGTATCCAATTTATTTCTTGTTCTTCTTCTTTGCCGAAGAGTTCTCTTCATACTTTTTTACCTATTCTTAACCTTTCCTATGTGCTACATCCTTATTCCTCACTTCTGTCTTTTCGTTTTATCTTCAGCATTGTCCTCTTCAGCTCCATGTTTCGAAGGCTTCTCCTATTCTTTGCCCTAGTCCCCATTTCCAATGTTCGACGTATTTGATCCGTAGAATTCATTGCTCCAAGCTAACAATTTGACGAACTGCTTCCTTGTTTGCAACCTCGTGTGTTCTTTGAACATTTTACGTAGTTGACTCTTCTTCTGGAATTTCTTCTTATCTTTACGGGACGCTAAAATAATCGGTTCATTGGTCACTTTTGTCATTAAGAGTATGCGAATTCTGGTTTTATTTTTGCTACTACTACTAAGTACTAATTAAGCCAAATTTTACAACCTCCCCACCCAATGGTCTACCTTATCCCTATTTGATATCCCTAATATCTCTGTTACTACTTAAATGCTGCCAAATATCTCGTGAAAGTTTCATTAATTAGATGTTAAACTTAAAATAGTATTGTCGACCTGTGTGTCAGTTACAGTTAATTTTTCCTAGTTTGTAACCTCGTTCCCTGTAAATCATGTTCTCTGTACAGTAATTTCTCGCATTATGCGAAGGCCATATTCACTTCCTGTAATATTCATTGTTAGAGAATCATGCGACGATTACCAGGGAACGGCAATCGGTTTGCTGTCGCCATACTTTCCGTCTTTTAACATTAAGGAGGTTTCAAAGAGATGTCAAGAAAACACCATTCTGATAAAATCTTCTGTATATGCATTCTTAGGTGCACTATTTCAAGGTACAGTGATGGAATAGTGCCTTCGCGTGTTGATTTTCATAGAAATTGATATTGAACATATGTTTCAGTGTGAGACTAAAAATAGGAAAATGATGGAATAATTGGGCAGAAATACGCGTAATTCTCTAAAAAAGCTGATAAATTGACATAATAAATGGTCAATATTATTTAAAAGTAACTTAACATAACAGCACATATAAGTATTTGTTAAAATGATCGTCATTGATTTGTTGTGAAATAACAGCCGAAATCGCAAATTTTCAAAAATTGGCACGTCAGGAATAGGTTTTCTACATATAAATCTATATAATTCCCCGCAAGCTGCCGCAAGGGCGTGTGGTGGGGGAGTGTTAGGTCACCAACCGTAAAAAGGAACAATACCACATGCAAAACAACAACATGGAAAATTACACCCACAGCAGCGCCCACCCTCATGCAAAAATCCCTTCATCCAACACTAACGCAAACACATATACCCTAAACCAACAAACAACTGCACCCCAGAATGCAGCATCCTACAACACGCGAGCCAGGACACAACAAGCAAGAATGCGAAACTCCACCACCACATGAACATGCAAAACAAAACACTCTACCCCCCCGAGGAGACTGTGAAAGGCAAGGAATGCGACCCAATTGTTACAGGTAGCAAGCAGTTCCCCCTGGGGAGAGGGACGAGGGATTGAAGGGGAGACTTAACTCCTTAACAGTACGGAGTTCGCTTCATGAGCAGAGTAATGCGATATTACTCATCGAAGAAGTTTCTTCAATTCCCTCGCGGTTCATTCGTGAAGTTTTACGTTAATGACGATAGAGTCGCAGTAACTGCCCCCTTATCTCATTCGAAAATGTCTCGTGTTCACTCGGGCGAAACGTCCATATTTGCGCAAAATTTCCATGGAAGTGCTGCAGCGAACTTATTCATTTTTTTGAGAAAATTTAAATTAAAATGGAACTGTGGCTAACAACTTTAAAGTTCTCACCATGGGCCCCTAATTTATCAAGCCCTTAGTATAATAACTCTTAATATATATAAAAAATAAGGCTACGATAAGAGTATCACCTTAGTTCCAAAAGAAGGTTGCTATATATTTTTTTAGCTGCGACAGGGTAACGATAAGATATTCCTGTAAAATAGCAAATTAAAAAAAAATTGGTTGAAATTTTCATTCCTTAGGGGTTTCAAGTGTTGTTTGAAGAACGATCTTGAGACTGTTTGAGGAGAAGATTCGTCGGGATGGTCAATTCCACGTCGGAGGACTAGTCCTTTAGCGTTGAACGGCAGAGATGGTTCAGGGAACACGTTCGGAAGTTCGAAACGGGAAGAAAATGAGAAAATAAATGGATTCTCGTCGTTGATGGTATCTTCAAATCGAAATATTTGAAGCGCCCGTAGATTTTAGGGTATCAGGACGCTATGTTTGGAGAAATATATATATATAAAGAAAGAAAATGGCTGGGATGGGAATGCAAACGAAAGGAGGGTTACAGATGAAAGATGGGGGAGGAGAGAAGGTAATTGAGAGAAGTTCGACGGAGGCAGAAAAGGAGGATGTAAAGAGCACTGAGTGGCAGCGTAAATTAAAAGACGCTCATATATGTAGTAGCGGGGAAAATGTTGGACAGGAGAGTTGCAGGGAGGAAAAGAATGAGAAAGTTGGAAGGAATGACGATAGTCAGTGAAGTACTTACACTTGATTCTTTTAATATGAGGTTTAAGGATATTTATTGTCGTGTTAGTCAGGGAATTCTATCACATAAAAAACGGTTACTGTTTGACTGCCGCTTGTAATAATATTATAATTTTTTAGGCTATCATTTGACGTAGGTTCTAGACGAATTCACTTTGAAAACATATACATTTCTCAAACTCGTTTAACTAGACGTTTACCTACCAAGCCACAACAAACTATTATATATATATATATATATATATATATATATATATATATATATATACTCATCGATATGGAATCACATAAAAGGAAAAGGGATAGGAGCACACATAAAGGACGAACACAAGAGAGGTGGGGAAGGTGGAATCGAGCAGATCACGACTGCAAAAATAGAGCCTCCGCCCGGCAAGTGGAAACAACCGGTGTTCAAATCCCGGTCTAGGAAATATTTTTGCATTCGTGATCTGCTTGATTCCGCCTTCCCCACCTCTCCTGTGTTCGTCCTTTATGTGTGTTCCTATCCCTTTTCCTTATGTGTTTCTATATAAATGAGTATTTGTTCGCCGTTTGGCGGGATTTCGTGTTTGAATGTATGTGTGTGTGTGTGTATATATATATATATATATATATATATATATAATATGTGTGTGTGCGTGTGTGTAAAATACTTTTGTACATATATACATACATAATATACGTTTGTACATACTATATAAAATATACACATATATATATATATATATATATATATATATATATATATATATATATATATATATATATATATATATACATACACACATTAACATTTTTCGTCTTGAACATATTTGTTTAATCGTCAATGACCAAACGATAGTTTTTCAATGCTCGCTTAAAAATAAAGCGAAGTCAAATATATGAGTTAAATTTAGAAAAAGTAAATTTTTGAAAAATTATCTTTCTTATGTTTGACTGTAAGAATTTCAGCACACCTGTTGAAGCCTCGTTTTGGTTTGATCACTATGACGTCGAGAGGACGTTAATTTTTAGGCCCTGGGTCCTCTTCCGGTGTGGTGACGAATCACGGCAGACTTGACGAAGGACCATCGCTTTACCTCGGATCATCCGAGTGGTTAATCGTCGCAATAATGGGTGCTCTAGAGGGGAGAATCTCCGAGGAAGCCTCATCGGGTGTTTAGCCGACGCTATCAAGGGACGATGACACTGAGATACGCAGGCGGACAAAAATCGATTTTCAAACGTACAGAGAGTAGTTGCAACGTCACGTGCAGCTTAATAGCCCGTCCCGTCCCTTTGATCTCGTTCGAGGTCATTTCATTCCGAGGTCAATCAGAGCATATGGGTGACTTTTTGCCTCCAACGGAAAGAGGACACGACAGCTGGTCGGACGTTTTAATGTTCGCTTACATATCGTACGATGGAGGTTTTTTACGCTCACTTCTCTCCTCCATTCGATTTAATGCCTGTCCTTTAAGCACGGTTCCAGGATCGAGAAATATTGCTGGTTTTTTATATTCTTTCTCCCCCTCTTTCGGGAAAATTCCTTTCGTCAATTGTTCGGTATGGAATGTGGGTGTTGTTTCACGTTGGTCAGACCTCACCGGGAATATGGCTCAAGAACTGACGACCCTAAGCTCTGGTATGGTGGGCGAAGAGAGGGGTTTGTTGGGAGCAATCCTATGGAGGCAGGAAAAGTGGCTGAATGGGGTATTGACTGGCAGTGGGATGTTGAAAACTGTAATAGAGGGGAGAATGTTAAGCAAATGAGGAAATAGCAGGAACAGGACAGGGATGTTGGACGGGATGAAGGGAGGAAGAAAGTACTCAGAGCTGAAGAGGGACCTGATGTAGAGTAGGATGTGTTTTGCTAGGGGTCGCGAATTATTTAATTAGTAATTATGTCCGGAAAGTACTCGGAGCTGAAGAGGGACCTGATGTAGAGTAGGATGTTGTGTTTTGCTAGAGTTCACAAATTATTTAATTAGTAATTATGTCCATCCAAAAACCTACCTTAACCGGTAGATTACCTAATAATAATATGTATATCTAGGAAATATTTTTACTCTCGTGATCTGCTTGATTCCGCCTTCCCCACCTCTCCTGTGTTCGTCCTTTATGTGGGTTCCTATCCCTTTTCCGTATATCTGTGTCAATATAAATGAGTATTTGTTCGCCGTTTGGCGGGATTTCGTGTTTGAACGTGTGTACAGAATGTATATGTATATAAATATATATATATATATATATATATATATATATATATATATATATATATATATATATATATATATATGATGACAGCATTGCCGTCGAAATGTCATAACTATGAATTTAAAATTCTCCTTTCCTTGGGTTTCTATAAGGCTTAACTAGCAAAAGATAGCTTGGACTCATTAAGAATGTATTGCTAGCACAGACCCCAATGATGGGTTGCAGGATGTCTTGATTTTATGGCAATTTCAGAGAGAGGTATCATTAATTAATTCTTTTGGTGAAATACGAAAATTTTTAAGATTTATATAAGGTTTGGATAAAATCCCCAGGTTAAAAAAAATGCAACGAGAACCGAATTACTCTAACCGTTATATTGGATGAATACGAGAAGATACACTTTGATATTTGAAGAAAGCATACTATTCGGTATGAGACTTTGAGAAAGGTAGAGGGATCCTCTTGGGTTTTTCTTTCGATGCAGTTGGAATTATTATGGCAACTAATTATATCGGTGGTAGCTTCGAGCATTTTAATCAAAATATGAAAGGGAGAGAGAGATTTGGGCGCCATCTCTCACACAGATTCCATTACTCGTTTTTCCCTCGCGAAATACATAAAATTTGCGAAAATAAAAATTCATTAAAATATCGGAACTAACACCCTGAATTTATTTAAATTGAATAATAATTACATGATTTTTTGGCACAATAATATTGAATGATATATGTTGGATGTATGAGTACCAGTGTTTTTGTAAAGTAGCCAATATATAGTACGAGGAACATATGAAGTAATAATTCTGCATACATGTCAGGTGCCCTAAGTCATTGCCACAAGCCATTGCGGCGGCTTGCGGGGATTTTGGTGAAGTTGTAGCAGCAGATGTAGCTGAACATTTCATCCCCTGCCACAGCTCCTCGTGGCGGTTTTGCAGTTAATTTTAATATTCCCAAATTTTAGCTTGTAGCACTACAGTTGTTGTGGGGTAGTTTTTTTCGATCAGTATATAGATTCATATTCACCTCCCGAAAGCTTTTATACATTTTTTTGTCGATGTGAGCTCGGAAAAAAGCATTGAGTTTACAATTGATTTCAAATCTTTGAGTTCGTTCTCAGATGCGAACGATTTGTGAACAATGGGCTTTCAAAATGGCTTTCTCGCGTCAACAATGAATGGCAGAAACGGCGAGAAATTGATTTTATTGTGGTTCGATAGCATAAACCCAATTTTCTACCCCCATTCAATTGCTGCCGTCTGTATTCGTCTAATCTCCAAACTTTCCTGTACCTCGCTTACCCAACATTCTCCCCTCTATCAAATCACACTCTCCAACTTTGCATTGTCTCCAAATATCACCTCTCAAGCGACTTTTTGTATGCATTGATATAATTACAGCCCAAAAACCTTCCCTACTGCCCTGCAGTAATTTTCCAAAATTGGGAATCATCTTTGTGTCCCATTTTTTACATGAAAATTTCGGAAATCGGATTGGTTGTCGTGGTGTAGATTTGACGCTCTTTTGGCGATCCTCTACTGTTCTCGTTTGTTAAAGTGTTTCCTGTCATATTCGTGTGTCTTTTATTTTGCTCAAAAGTACTAGTCCACATATGCAGACCCTAACCTGTGAATGATACCTTGATGATAGAAGAGATGCCTTCAATTTCCTATCCTCCTTATATTGAGGGCTCCTTTAAACAACATGGCCCGAATCGACAAGGCTTGCAAATCCGCTTCAAGTATCTTTGCGACTCCATTAGCAGAGAGTGTAACCCGATAAGTGATTAAGTAGGAACCAATTAGGGAGCTTTGGGAGTGGAGCACCAATTGGAAAGGGTTTACTCGTTTCCATGGCTCCGGCGTGACTGAGTCGTAATTTTGTGTGCTGTGTTGCCAAACGTATTTTCACCTCGGCGAACCATTAAATCTATCAATAATAAAATAGTCCGGAAATAGTAGTGATGGAAATGTAACGAATGTAAACTTCAATGCGTTAGATAACGCGTGAGTTATACCAAATAGAAGTTAAGTCTTTATTAAATATATTTTATTTCAATGCCTGAAGCCTGTGGTTGGCTTTAACTGTCGGTCGTATTTACCAATCCGTTTCAATACGAATTTTTTTTCCCGAAATTCTGGCACGTAAATTCCGACAAAATGGTTGAAACTTTCTACGACTGGTTTCGTCATCTTACCCGCAATATTTATTGCTAACGACGTTATGGTAGATTTGGCATCGCAACACTTGAGAGAATCACTCGGTTATTATTGATTGGTGCGCAGAGTGATCGGGATAAATAAAGAGAGAAACAGCGGTCGAGATAAGCCGAGGAAAGTTCACACCGATACATAAAAGAGTCCGTGAAAAAAAAACCCACTCGGAATGCGATTTTCACCCGTGATAAAATCTGTTTTCTCCAACGTAAAATTGATTAAATTTACTTGCCATATCGAAATAAAATTATTGATTTTGTAATTCCACACACTTAATTTAAAAAATAGTCCAACATTATTTTGACCTAAATGTTCTAAATAAAGATTTCACACGTTGTTCCTCAGCGTACCTATGTTTCGGAAACTTGGTCGTAGGAGCAATATGATAAGCTTTCGAGATTATGGCGTAAAGAAGGATAGAAAGGGTGAAATAAACAGAAAGGAAAACAAAAGAGGGAGTCAGTCCTAAGGCAGGGTGAAAGGGGAAAGGGGATAAGGGAATTTTGGGAGAAATCCAAATGTGGCAGGAGAAAGATGGATTCAGAGACGATTTTGACTGACAAACGAAAGTTGTAGACTTTCATGTAGAAAAAGGGTAGAACGTTATACAAACGAGGAAGTTGCAGGAACATTACAGTATGAATGTTGGTAGGAATGATGTGTAGGGTAGAAAATATGCGCAATTAAAGTTATATTGTAGTATTAGGTGTACAATTGTTGTGTTCAGTTTGTGGTTAATCCAAAATCTAAATAAAACGGTAGAATATCAGTATTAATTAACAATTCCAACCTGAAACGGTAGAATACCAAGATTAATAACAAATAATCACACTAATACCACAAATGAATTCCATCTAAATGTGACGAAATACCATCTTCAGTGGTCAAATTAGATTTTTACACATCTAATGAATGAAAAAGCGGCCCCGATTGCGTGAAATTCGATTAAGAATATAAGTTAACTTTCGCATAAACTAGCGATTGAATTGTACGAGAAATTAATGAATTCGGCCTGAATATCTCCACCATATTGTCGGCATCATTATAAAAATCGTAACGGAGTAATGAATATAGCGTCACATCGTTACGAGAATCGTGCGCACAGTAATTATTGGCCACGTGACACGGTGGAACTGTGCATATGGGATCCATTATTAATGTGACGTATTTGGCGAAGTAAATAAGTCATTTATGTCCTCTTAGGCCTTAAAATTATTTTGTAGTCGCAGTTCTAACCTACCCACTTTCCCATCGTGCTATATACGCATTGATTCTATAAAAAAGTATCGGGAAAAATTTAGGTAAAATGGATTTATTTCAGATATTGCTAAAATGCCGCAAAAATCTTCAAAGTACATCCCTTGAGCGTGAACACACACTCTAGCCAACGGCTTTTCCACGACTCGAAGGCTCCCTGGTAGGCGGAATGTCCTTAAGGGTACGCGTGCAAGCTTCTTTGGCAGCACCCTAGTCCCATGTCGGTGTCCTTTGAGAGGGGGTTTCACTTTTGGGAATTGGAAATAGTCTACTGGCGCCAAGTCGGGGGACTGTAAAGGGGTTGGGGAATCGTCCCGATGCTGTTGCAGAAAGTCATGGCAAGCAGACACTCGACTCTGCTCTTAGTCGTCCGTCGTAAAATCTTCGGGACGAGTTTAGCGCAGATCTTTCGCACCGCCAAATTTTTTGTGATAATGGTCTGCACTGTCATCTTATCAATGATATGTGAGAAAAAATGGCATCTTATATCTATCCGATCTACACTTAATCTCTCTAATTTAATGAACATGATCTCTCCTACTGTAGTACGATGGGGGTAATAATGCCATTTCAACATCACTGCTAAAGAGACTTCCTTCCAATTAATTAAAGATCTGTATTTTAACCATCGCTCCATTGAGTGATTCCCAGCCTAGCTGCTCTAATATTTTGGATACGCTACTCAGTTTATCATGACAGCGGTTCACAAATCTAGCTCCTATCTACGCTGCACGCGATCCAATTCGGCAATTAATCCAACTTCGTGAGGATCACATATACTTGCAGCACATTCTAAATGAGGCTTAACCAATGACAGATAACATTTCTCTGTGACCTTTTCGTCACATTTCAACAGTACTCTTCCAATGAATCAGTTTTCTGTCAGCTTTCCCTCAAGTTTCCCGGGTATATCTTATCCAGCGTAACAACTAATCACTCTAAAATTAAGTCAATTTAATAGTCGGATGAAATTGAATTCATTAAGTAACTTTGAGGAACGAGTCCCAGAAAGTAAGGAGCCACGTGAAAGGCGAATCAGACCTTCCTTCCCTTAGCTAACAATCTCTTCATCTGCTGTCCCCAATCCATATGATAAATTATTTTTGCCTGATGGATTCCGTTATTGGTCCCAACTCTGGTTTTTCGCTTGTACTGAACTCTTGGTGATTGTTGGAATAAAGGGTCAGGTGTAGGCCTTTGTTGCATCATAATGCGACAGGTCATGTAAGCTCAACTGCTAACCACTCTCTTCCAAATAATTCTATTTTCTTGAATGTACGGGGATAATATGGACAAGATAACAAAAAAATTAAGATGCATTGGAATAGTATTGGGGAAATCCGATGAAAAAGTCACAAAGGAATGTTATCTGTCGTTGGTTAGGCTACATTTGAAATATGCCGCTAGTATGAATGGGATACTCACGAAGTTGAATGAATTAGCCGAATTGAATCTTATGCAACGTAGAGGAGCTGGATTTGTAGACGTTGTTATGAAAATCTTAGTAGCGTATCAAAATCATTAGAGGAGCTAGGCTGGGAATAACTAAATGAAGCGAAGGTTAGAAGGATGTCCATTTAAGAGTGATGTTGAAAATGCAGCATTACCCCCATCGTACTACGGTAGGAGTGATCATACTAATAAAATTAAAGGGATCAAGTGTGGAACAGATAGTCTAAAGATGTCATTTTTTCCACATTTTTACCGCAACGATAGGGGGTCATAATAACTTTGTCCGACCGTGGTTAGTGTCATGCTCGGGTAAAAATTAGTCCTGTGTGTGTTTCTTCACCCCCTGCCACACACCCTAGCGGTGACTTGCAGGCTACATAAATAAGTAACACTTCATTCAAAACTTTCTCATTGGAGTCCCTATCTATTGAACTTATGTAAATGTTGAAAGAACACATTGGCATATTAAAAACGACTCCAACTCGATAGGTAAAATACTCCTACAGATGGGCCAAGTGGAGAGGGATGTTTAGCGTGAGATCTATCAGGGTTTAAAAGATAGACTGGCACCAAAAAATAGAATATCCATGGATGGATGCATTCGTCGACTCGTCGAACTGAAATGTTTGTTATAAATCGATAGTTGGCTAATATCGTCGATTTGAGAATCTGAGAGTTGTCGTTTTGTTTTGAAAGATAATAGTGTCGACATTGTTGCTGACCAATGTGAGAATGCTACAGGGCGGATTTTACGCAGCTTCCTTGTTACCTTGTCGGAATTTGAACATGTCCCAATTTTCCCCGGCATATTGCCTCGAGAGCGTAGGTCTCACGGTCCGGGGGAACGGGCGGGGGTGGGAGTTATCGACTTTATCTCGATAATCGCCCGGAGTCAAAGTCGCCGTCTGGCGAACTCTCCCCGGGGTAGGGGAGGGGAGGTGTTTGTTTGAGTGTGGGGGGGCAGCGGGGTTGTGGGAATGGCGCGCGCTAGGTCAGAGCGAGGGTCATCGCCATGTGCACACCCGCGCATTGTTCACGTGGACCCCCCCTCCAGTGTTTACTGGTTGACACACACTGCGGAGTGAGGTTGGCGAGGAGACGGGACCCCGTATCTCCGTATACACGGAGGGACTCCTGCATTGGTGCTTCAGCGAACACCACTCATGCGCGCAGAGGTCAGGAAAGAGGAGAACGCGAAGTATTTTGAAACAAGGAAGGCGTGCTAAGAAATGGGAAAATGGGCTTGGATTGTCGCCTATTCTTGGAGTTATGTTTTGCAATTATGGTCGTCGTCATTGCTGTTTTCGGTGGGGCTCAGTGGGCTCGCTCGACCTGCTCGTGATTGTTGAATCTTCCAAATGTTCACCATGCGACCACATAATACGATTTAATGTCGACGAAACTGTTGAATTTATTTCGAGCGGGTTGCTGTTCCTTTGGAAAAATACGTAATATTAGAGGTTTCTCCAGTCGATTCAAAACTACATGCCATCAGGAATACAGAAATGTATACGGTAAAGGGGAGCTATAACTCTAATGTTCCTTAACAGACACATTATATATGTATATATATACATATATATTTATATATATAATATATATACATACATACACACATAAAATACATATATATATGTTAATATTTCTTATATATATGTATATATATGTATATATTATATATATATATATATATATATATATATATATATATATATATATATATATATATATATATATATATATATAAAATATCTTCGAAATGGAACGCTCTTCGGCGACGCACAAATATATAAAAACACATGTAGATTTTTAGAATATAGAGACACAAAGAAAGGACACTCACAATTTGTTATTTTACGTTTCGACAGCACGGCTGTCGTCTTCAGAATCTGAAGACGACAGCCGTGCTGTCGAAACGTAAAATAACAAATTGTGAGTGTCGTTTCTTTGTGTCTCTATATTCTAAAAATCTACATCTGTGTTTATATATATATATATATATATATATATATATATATATATATATATATATATATATTGATTGATTAGAGAATTGGCCCGGCAAGTCGAACGATACGAGGTTCAAGCCCCGGTCAAGAAAATATATTACCACCTGTGATTTTCTCGATTCCGCCTTCCCCACCTCTCTTGCATTCGTTTCTATCCTATTCCTTTTCCTCATATTTATATCCGTGTGAAGGAATATATATATATATATATATATATCTACTCAATTATAATTATATTCCAATGAGTAATGAGTGCGTAATTTCAACATGAGAACTGTGCGACTGGAAATGGTCTCACGACTCAAGACGAAAGCGAATGTTTTGTTAAAATGCGATGGCTTAATCATAACCTTGCATTGTTCACCTTTGCGTATTGAATATCTAATGCGACTCTTCTTCGTCACGGAATGACACGTGGAATGGCGACGAAGATATTTGCGACGCGACATATGGGAGACATTTTTTATTGTCTTTAAGAATCGCCTTTCATCACTTCGCGACCTTTTACGTTCCGTTTGCAAATATGTTGATCTGCCCTTATGTCTTTCCCTCGCAGGCTTCAGATCTTAGTGAACTTCATCTGCATCTACGCTGCATCGTCGCCCGGGAGGCATGTGGCAGGGGGTGTTAGGGCGCCAGTAATCGGTAACTAAGTGGATAATGGTGTTCGAGGTTGTTAGGTCGCAGCTAGCATCATCGAACTAAGTTTTTTCGCTGCTTTACAACGCCTTTGTTACGATAGTTAATCGGACAGGGAAAGAGTTTGTTGCTGAATCTATTTATTGTGCAGTATATCTCCATTTTATCCATTATCTTATTCGAATGGTCTTATCTGCCGAAATAACCCTGGTCCTTGATTATTTCTTCGGTGTCGTAAGACACTCCCTTCCTTATCTGAGACATTCCATCACAAATTTTGAACGGCTAACCTTTCTTTGAATTTTTTCTCTTTACTTATATGTTTCTATTCTGTTTTCGATTCAATTGCGATCGTTTTAAACTGAGTGCCTTCAAGGTGATTCCACGAATCTTCCAGATGTGCTCGGTCCATTATTAGTTTTATTGTAAGGGTGACGTCGAAGTACTTCACTTGTTGTTTTAAATGTCGTGCCGAGAGATCCGGAGGTACCTCCCTTTTCGTTGCTCAAATCTCGATCGACTGACCTTTTCAGGCTTCGTCCCACCTATATACCCATCCGAACCGCGAATCCGAGGCCGAGCGGGCATAGGGAGGTAGGACGGTCCGAGAAGGACGGTCGGCCGGATTTAGTTCGGAAGGGACATACCTCCAGGTCACGTTTCGTGACAATTCCTTTATTAATTGAATATACAAAATCATTACATTTTGATTAGAGAACACTACTCCCCGGCCACGGGAGAAACTGTGGACAACGGCCATATTATCTACATATATGTTTATTGCTGTGTCAGGTTCCGCCACGCTAACAGCGTGATGTGCCGCCATGATGGCCGCCAATGCCTCGGCTTCCAAGATGGGTGTTTCCTGTTCGAGTGCCCATATCTCCGTCGATTTTAACATGGGGATGGTCCAGGCCACCTGCCACGGGGTGGCGTCGCTATATACATCTAGCACATATTTATAATTGATGAATTCCCGCGGCTGGTGCCAGACTCCTTCATCCCATGAGTGTCCTTTTAAATGTTGCTATTCTATTCTACGAGGGTCATCCGGAAAGTAGTACCCGTTCGTGCCGCATGAAGTGCTGACGACGCGAGTAGCCGCTGGACGAGGTCAGATAGCTTCAGTGGCTTGTCTGCCTTCTCTGAGCCAAGTTGCGTGACGCTAGCATTGCCTGTGTTGTTTCTGTGATTGTTTACAATGTTTAAAAAAATTGAGAACGCCGCCAGTTGTGAAGTGAGGGCAGTGATTAAATTCCTCAATGCAAGAAACGTTCGCCCATGTGATATTCATCGCCAATTAAAGGAGGTGTATGGAGACAATGTAATGGACGAGTCGTCTGTTCGGCGGTGGTGTCGCAACTTCAACATGGGGAGGGGGAACACACACGACGATGAGCGTTCGGGGAGACCGTCTGTCATTACAGACCAACTGGTGAGCTCAGTTGACGAATTCGTGAGGAACGATCGGCGCGTCACAATTGATGACATCTGTGAGCATTTTCCCAATGTTTCTCGAACAATTGTTCATGAAATTGTTAAACACCATCTGCATTATGCAAAAATTTGTGCAAAATGGGTCCCTCGCGTATCTCAATGAGCTGGCGGCGAAGGACTATGCAGCAGGAATACAGAAACTTGTCACACGTTATGACAAATGCCTTAATTTGCTTGGAGATTATGTTGAGAAGTAGTTTAAAGTATCCTCTTTCAAATAAAATTTTTTATGTTTGTTAATATTTACTTTTGTGTCTTTATTTCACGAACGGGTACTACTTTCCGGATGACCCTCGTATTTGTGTTATATTGTGTCAGCCCATTATTGTGCCGCTCATGTGAGTTTTTCCGTACAATCGTTATATATATATATATATATATATATATATATATATATATATATATATACATATATATAATATATAGTATATATATATTCATTGGCAAGTGAAAGTTCAGAGTGATGATTCACCAACTTCACTTTTGCCACCATGACGCCTGGACTAGTGTTAGTGCCATATCCCCTCGATCAGGTCAGGCACCAACGTACACATCGTGTTGTGACGTCAGAGGCTTTTAAGAGCAGTTAGAGAAATCTTTCTCCTGAGGTATCCGTGGACTTTCGAAGCACCAAAGAAACTTCCATTTTACGCCAAGAGCACTGACTACATCTGAAAATTGCATGAGTGAGAACCAATAGTAATGAGTGATGGCGGAGTGAGGCAGTGGTGTATTTAGTTTAAAAATGGCCAGAGCACCCAATGTTCACGAGGAGGACCGCAGTTGTCAGCCTAGCCTTGTGACAGATGAACTGACGGTGAAAATCAACGAAAAAATTCGTGAAAATCGCTAATTTACGATTACGGATCTCTCGCTAGACGTGGCTTGCAACACAGCGCTTTGAGGTGACGCAGAATTGCATGCTGGTGTAAAAGAGTGGTTAAAATGAAAGGTGGCAGATTTCTTCAGAGACGGAATTGAAAAACTCGTGTATCATTATGATAAATGCCTCAAATTAAGCGGCGACTGCATTGAAAAATAGTTCAAGAATGTGCCTTTCAAAAGAATATAATAAAACTTCGTCTTATCACTAGATTTATATTTCATTTCAAAACGCATGTCACTACCTTGACGGCACTTGTATATAGACAGTGTTAAAGTGTGGGAGCGATTTGGAGTGCAAACGAAATTAGTTATTTTGTACGAACCAGTGACCAATATGGAATAAAATTGTAGTGATTCTAAGGGATGGCGGGAACTACAAGAAATCAGAGGGTAGTAAAATATATCGGAAAGGGTCGGGATTGTGGTCAATGAGGGGTGGTGGGATAATTGTCAATAGATTGCGGAGGCAGGGTGATGGAAGGTTTGGGATGGAGTATGTGGTTGTTTATCTCGTTCAAATGTCCAGCGAGTAATGATTGGGGAATGATTTGTTCGCTGCAGTGTTACTTAAATTTTCTCCTTCATCTTATGGACATACAAAACTTCCACAAAAAGCAGCCTGTCCTTTTAAAGTTTATTTACACCAACGACCCTTAATTTATCACTTGCATCCAAAATTCCTGCCTACTTTGAATTTCTTCCAGCAAAAGGTTCACAACTGGTGATGACAGGTAAGAAAATTTCACAAAATGTCCTTCTAAAAAACAGGCTACATTTTTACTTTTTACTTCTATAGGATATACAGCCGACATCAAGATATCGTATGCGGTCTAAAGAAAATTTTTTTTCTTACATAACGATAAAAGTTCTTCTCTTTTCCCCTTAAAAAATAAATTTTTGGAGCTTCCGGCCTGGAATGTAATGACCCCTGACACATACCACAGCAGCGAATTCCAGGATACCATGCAGGTAGATAGATAGCCTTGAATTTAAGGAATGTCGCTATTTAGTTCAAATGCAGTGGATATTAATTCAGGTGTTCCCCAGGGAAGTGTAATTGGACCACTTCTATTCCTACTTTCCGTTAACCACATTGACTCCGTAGTCACTAGTAAGATACGTTTATTTGCCAACGATGCAGTGGTTTGCCGTGATATCAATGATCCTGAGGACACATTAGCTTTTTTTAGATGGCCTTAATACTATACAACGCTGGTGCGACACTTGACAATTAGAATTAAACTTAAAAAAGTGCGTAGTCATAAATTTTTGGACAAAAAGCAGTTTTATCCCGAACGCCCACTGCATCGGGAACACCGAAATGGAATTTGTAGACTCGATAACATACTAAGGCATTACCCAGTCACGACCTCTCTTGGGTGAAACACATACGGGGAATATGTGGATAAACTAACAAAAGATTATGATTTATTATGAGAGTATTTGGTAAATGTCATGAAAAGTTTAAAGAGAAATACTATCTTTCACTGGCTAGGCTTCATTTAGATTACACTGCTAGTATTAATTGGATCCTCATGAATTTGGATTAATTACCTAATTGCATGGCATGCAGCGTAGAGGAGCTAAATTTGTAAAACGTTGTTATGCTAACCTTATTAACGTATCATAATTATAAGAGGAGCAGGGCTGGGAATCACTCACGGAGCGAGGGTTAAATTACAGATTAAATCTCTTCGGACGTCGCTTTAGGAGTGATGTAGAAAATGCATTATTACCCCCATCGTGTTACGATAAGGGAGAATTCATGTCAATAAAATTAGAGAGATTAACTTTAGAACAGATTGATTTAAGATGTCATTTTTTTCCACCAACGATAGGAGATCATAATGACATTATCCGAACGCCGTAGGGTCATATTCGAGTCAAAATTAATCTGGTGTGTATTCAAACCCTGCCACACACCCTTGCGGTGGCTTGCAGGGTAATAAAATAAATAAAACAATTACTGGTCCAACAGTCGGATATTATTAATGTCACTCATTTACTGTTCTTGATTACGAAATCTTTAAGTGTGTAGAATATCTTTAATATGCAGGAACTGAACAGGGTGCTTTTATCTGGAAGTTCTCTGATTCATTGTATTTTAATTCATGATAAGCGATGGATATCCCGCTAAACACTGAGGTGTCTAAGTAAATAATTAAAGTTACGCCCACAACATATGTTTGCCAAAACGCTGTCAAAGACGATGATGGCACCGATTCCTGAACAAGATCTGGGTCTGGAATAAACCAAAAAGAGGGCGTATACTATGGACGTATGATTACGCAAGACATCTTTCTTATTTTGTCTCCTCCTCGAGAGGAAAATTACTTGGCATCGTTATTTTGGAGATTGGTCAGGGATGTCAAAACCTTGTTGACTGACCAGGGGAAGTGGACCTGATCATGATGATTAAGTCGGACATATTAAAGTAAAAATGTCGTCTAGGGAGGAAATAATTAGCGCGTCTCCTGGCGACTTCGACAATAATGACCGAGGCAACATCAGCGCCGCCACCATTTCTTGGGAGACTGCACACACAACTGTCGGAGGGAGAGGGCACTATAAACCCCTCTCTTCGTCTTTCCCCCAACACCCCACTCCGGCCCGATGGAAGTTCCGCTCTAAGATGTCGCCATTGTCGTTTTGTGTCGACCAATCACCGGGCCCTGTCCAGCCCGGGGAATTGCGGGTAACCGCAAACTACGGACAGAAGCCCGTTGTCCTCGCTTGACCTCTCGTATACCCTCCTCTGTTGCGTCTGGCGGGAATTATGTGGGATTTTAAGGCTTTTGTGAGATCGACCGCTTGAGTCCGGGAACGTCTCTGTTGGAAACGTCTTTTTTAGCCAAGGGTCATTTATTTGATGTAGAATTCTTATGGATGACCAAAGTATTTGGTTTGACAAGAAGGCGATACCATATTGTGTAATACTACGTATTTACTGAAGAATAACCTATATAATAATTGAAAGATGATTAAAAAAAAATTCTTCCTTTATTCTAGTGCCCTGCAAGCCATAGTTAGGGTGTGTGGCAGGGGGTGAATACACGCCATATTAGTTTTAACCCGAATATGACCCTACCGCGGTCGGCCAATGTTATTCTGATCCCTTATCGTTCGTGTACACAATGACATCTTAAATCTATCTGTTCTACACTTAATTTCTCTAATTTTATTGACATGATCTCTCCTACCGTAATACGATGGGGGTAATTATACATTTCCAACATCACTGCCAAATAGACATCCTTCCAATTCTAATGCAAGAGATTTAATATGTCATCTAAACTTCGCTCCGTGAGTGATTCCCAGCTTAGCTGCGCTAAATTTTGGATACGCTACTAAGTTTATCATTACAAAGCTTTACAAATCCAGCTCCTCTACGCTGCACGCGATCCAATTCTGCAATCAATCCAACTTCGTGAGGATCCCATCCATACTAGCGGCATATTCTAAATGAACGCCAAACCAAACGACAGACAACATTTCTCTTTGATATTTTTATCACATTTACCTAGTACTCTTGTAATCAATCCTTATTTATTTTTTTTAACTTGTCCACATATTCCCCGTCTGTGTTTCACCCAGGAGATAGATGTTGAGTGGGGGCAACGCCTAGGATTTTAATTGAGTCTACGCAAATGCCATTTCGATGTTCCCGATTACAGTAGGCATTCGGGAGGGAATTGCTCTTCTTCCAAAAATTCATCACTACGCACTTTTTTAAGTATAATTCTGATTGCCAAGTGTCGAACCAGATAAGATAAGAAAATAGAGGTGAAGAAGGAATTTGCAGTGAGAAAATATACCGCAAAGGGTTTCTACACGAAGGTAACGTGGGTACTGAGAGGAATAGGAGGGATAAAAAAATAGGAGAAAGCATCCTTTTTTTCGTATGGGAAGTGACTTCAGTGAACAATAACAAATTGGTTTAGGCACTGGGTGACGAATTGCGTTAGGCGAAAAATATTTTTGCAAAAAGGAAATTGTGGATTGAAATGACATTCAAATACAATTCTAGGAACATATTAGGGAAATAATATGTGTGGAGTACGGTCGTATTGTATGCGAATAACACCCTGATTGATTATACATATGTTTGGCAACTTGAACCCATACCATTCCGTTTATCTAAGCAAACCATCATTCTTAATTACTATAACCTGAGTACGCAGCCCTCATTCTTCCATTTCTCTCGGTCTTTCCTCATCCTTTTCTGCCTCTTATTCTTATGATACGAGGTCGGTTCCGAAAATTCCAGTAGCTTTTTTTAAATATAAAATACTTCACTAACAAATTATTGGTTAAGATCCCCTTCAAAGTAGTCCCTTCCCCAACATGTATACACTCAAGACAACTGTGTGTCCATTTTTTGAAACAGTCCTGGAACGCTTCTTCCGGAATGCGCATTAACCGCTCCGTTGATGGGGCCCATCTGGGGAGAAGGGTGGGTTGAGAAGCACATCGGTCTTGTTTTTGGTTAAAACCTTACCTTGTCAGTCTTATATACAAATTCGTACATCTAAAACGCTATGCATTCAGTCAATATTGATACTTATCTTAGAATGCTCGTGGTCTTGCTACTTTCATTCAATGGTTTAGGGTGGAATATATACACACACACACATATATATATATATATATATATATATATATATATATATATATATATATATATATATATATATATATATATATATATATATGTACACAAAATAAATAAATATATATATGTACAAGTAAATAAATAAATATATATATATATATATTTATTTATTTATGTTTATTTATATTTATATATATGTATACATATTTGCATACATATGTGCATACATATGTGTATACATATTGGTATATACGTGTGTATATATGTATGTATGTATATGTATATGTATGTGTATATGTATATGTATATGTGTATATATATATATATATATATATAAGTATATATATATATATATATATATATATATATATATATATATATATATATATATATATATATATATATATAATGTTCCACCATAAACTTTGAATAAAAGCCAGGTTAGCACTAGTGATTAAAAATAATAAAAAAACAGAAACGCACAAAAAAGAAACATATTTTAAATTTTCCTTTCACCTTTCTCAGGAGCTGAGCACGCAAGGAGTTCTTTCCCTTACTTGAGAGACCCGCAAATTCAGAATACATGTGAGTTTCTTTTTTGTGTACTTCTATGTTTTTGTTTTTCTTCGTCAGTGCTATCTTGGTGTACATTACTATTCACATCCGTCAGACTTTCACATAAGTTATATATATATATATATATATATATATATATATATATATATAATCCGAAAATTCGAAAGTCAGTGAGTCTCTTTTTTGTGTGTTTCTGTGTTTTTGTCTGTGTCCACTAGTGCTAAGTGTTATACATTATATGTATATGTGTATATATATATATATATATAATATAATATAACATTGGTACACCCTGCACTCCCATTTTCGTTCATCCAGTTCTTATGGACTTTTTGGTTTGGAAGACAGGATTAATTGACCCAGCTTTCGAATAATAGTATTTGTGATAGAGGAGACTTAATTGTAATCACTTCTTTAGTGCTAAATACCCCCATCTTTTGAAACTAATTATTAACCTTTCGTGGAATTATCGAGTTACGGATCCCTCCCCTGCGATAGTGCATCGCTTCGAGAGCGTCATCCTGTTATCTTTAAGGGTTCCATTAATCTACGAAGAAGATGAATACTTCCCAAGGGGTGCGAAGACGGAGGAGGGTAAGGGAAGGGTTGGCGGAGTCAGTAATACAGGAGAGGTCTCTAAAAGTATGATTGGAGGCGTATCTAAAAGGGCTCCGGGATTCGCGCTAATCCACCAAGTTTAATGATGGCGTCACCATCATCGGTGACGGTCGGTGATTACTTCCGCGACGATCTAACGACCTCCCGACCAAAGGCGCGTGTAACGAAGGAATAAAAGCAAACGAAACGCGGTGACGGAATCATCCCCACTCTTACTGCGGGAGTGAGTGATCGATAGCGACGGGGATTTTACGAGTCGAGACTCAGAAAGAGTTGCGGTTGCCATGCGACCCGTATAATGGAATGCGCGGCCTAAACAAAGGACGAATTGAAATTTCAATTCTATGAAAGAAATGGAGATTTATTTTAAAAGCGCCCAGTTTCGTCGTGATGTGGCGGGCAGCTTGTACAACCGTGGTGATTTTAAGGAGAAATCATCGTTACTATTCTCAATTCTGAGATTGTTGTAACATCTGCCGTCCATTCTTCTCTAGTAATATTTATAGTAATTCTCCCTCACCCCCTTTGCCTAATAGCTTCTCCGTTTACCATATACGCCTTTATTACTTTGTTTTCTATGCTAACTTGTCTCTTGGTCTACCTTCTACATCTACATAATACCCCGTGAGCCGTCGTAAGGACGTGTGGCAGGGGGTGGTAGGTCACCAGCCATTCTACATATACGAGAGTATTACATAGTTAGCATTTATTCCCGACTACGTAAAGAGGACAAGTAAATACCTTTTGCGGTTTATTCCCTTCAAATTTCTTCCCTTCTATTATTACGTTCCTTCGATTCAATATGCCTCAAGGTACGTCCATTCCTGTCCATATGGTCCTCTTTCCTCTTCAATATACTACTCCCTCGTTTCCCACTTTCTCTGACCATATAATTTTCTCCAACAATCTCCTCTTCAGCACCATGTTTCGAAGGCTTCTCCCATTCTTCATTATGGTCCACTTTTCCAATATTCCATGCATATTATCCGTGGAGTGCCATGCTTATTACGAACGTTTTGAAGAACTGCTTCCTTTTTTTATAACTTTAAATTGGAGCAGCGAAAGGAGAAGTATTAAAATAAGGAAGGAGCAATAATATTTTAACTTTTATAACTTCGGATTTATTATTTACTCGGCCTCAATCGCAAATGTTTTTGTCCCATATTGTCGTTCTAAAAGTCTACCTCTATCTCCTGCAGTACTTTTTGAATATAGTAAGCATATATTCCTTACGCATACACTTCCAATTTACGCCGGAAACGAATACGCTGGATATGATTAGGATTCGTCTTCCTCCGACGAAAGTCTTCGAGCGCTCGCATGAAGATTTTAAGGATCCCTTTATGTACATGCGTCTTGTCCTTGCGAGAATATCTTTATCCTCGTGTTCTAGCATCGATGAAAATCGCACGTTTTACTGTCCTTTTATTTCATTCCATGCAAGGCGTTTAAATGGCGCCATTAGAGGGTATAATCAGAGTGGAATAACACTTTAAACCAAACCTTGATGTACATAAGCCAGGGTGTGGAATAAGGGAAAATGAGGTTTATAGCCGTTGAGATGATGCCTAGGCGTAGAAATCCGATGTATTAAGCGATATAAGGGCGCGGATCAACTTGCAACGTTTATCTAAGATAAGATGCTCTTTCGCTACGTCTCGTCCGACCCAGATGAGCTTGGCAACCTCACCCGTCTCCATGACGAGTTAACGCAATATTTAGAAAACAAGTAAATGATTGGATGTCACTTGTTCCATATTATGTAACCTGGGAGATAAGATGAGCAATCAGAGATTACGGATAATTACCGTGTTTTTAACCGTTATTTAAATTTGATGTAGTCATGTAATCTTGGGACGTGGTAGTCTAGTGGATGGAGCTTTGGTCAACTGAACTACTAATCGGAGGGTCCAGGTTCGATAAGTATTCCAAGTTTTGAACGGTTAAAACACCTGTACACCCTCATTTTTATCCGAAATGAGTCATTTTTACCAGGGTTCCAGGGAAATCTTCCTGGGAAGCTATTGACGTCGGAGGGATTAAGGAACTTCTCTACCGTATAACCCTGTCAATGTGTGAATTTCACACCCCGTATTTGGCTTAAAACCTGGTGAGCTCTACCCTAGTTCTATCAAACCAACCTTTAGGGTTCATAACTATTGTTTTTCTCTTGTGTAGTCTGGATGACCGCTGAATCATTGTCTATAATTTGCCACAGAACGTGTTACCAAGGGTGTACTGAGAATAAGTCAACTCTCCATAAAGGAAAAGGTACAGTGCTTTCATGTCACTTTCATGATATTGACTTACTGTGCTCGATTTGGAAATATGTTGGTTACTTTCTGAGGGTAAAATAAATAATTTCCATTGAGCAACGGAATGGTTGGCAAAAAATATTTTGTTGTCCACTGCTCTCGGGTGATTTGTGGGGAAACGGGCGCAGCAGTCTATCTGCCCAATACCCCGCAAGCCTCCGGAAAGGGCGTGTGGCGGGGGGTGTTAGGACACCAACCATGCATGCAGAATTATTAGTCTATGCATAAAATTGATTACATATGTTAGCTCAAATACAAAAGCTCTCGTGCCAAAATGTGTCTACTACCCGAGATATTATTGAAAAATTCCATAAAATGGTCATGGAGTATAGCCAAGTGAAACTGAACTACTGAAGCTGTAGGTTTGCCATATGAACGGGCATATCACAGTGGAATCAGATATGAGAAAACCATGTGCTAGATGGGTGCAGCGATTTTTCTTTCAGGAGCACAAACGCATCGGAATGGATATTTCCCAACATTGTTCGATACGTTTTAACAGCAGCCAATAACATTTTCTGCACCAGTTTGTGACCACAGATGAAACTTGGGCCCACTGCTATACCCCATAGACAAAACAGCAGTCAAAACAGTGGAAACATTCATTCATAGATTCATCACCACCAAAGAAAGCAAAGGCAATTCTATCGGCTGGAAAGGTGATGGATTCAGTTTTATAGGATGCCAAAGGGATTCTGCTGATAGATTATCTTCCCACTGGTCGAATAAATTACTGGACAATGCTTCACTAACCTCCTGGACCAACTACTGCAAAAGATATACGAAAAAAAGCCCAGGTTTTGGCAAGGCAAAAGTCATCTTATATCATGACAAAACACGCCCACTTATAAGTGTCGTTGCCATGGTAAAAATACTAGAACTAAGATATGAATTGTTGTCATCCCCGCCTAATTGGCATCATTTGACTACATCAGATGTCCATTTCATCCCTAAGCTGAAAGTTTTCCTCGGTGGACGGAAATTCCCTTCAAATAAAGAACTAAAAGCCAAAGTAGATGGGTATTTTGCCGGCTTGAAAGAATCTAATAATATTCGAGATGGGATCAAGACATTCGAACATCACGGGACCAAAAGCATTTGTGTACTGGGAGACTACATTGAAAAATAACAAAAAGTTTAACCGAGGTTAAGTCCTTTTTTCTATTCAATTCCGAGGACTTTTCAAATTACCCTCGTATTAACAACTCGTAAGTCAACAGTTCGTACATATCTGGCGTGCGTTTGTGGAACGGTTGGTGGAGGAGGGAGATGTAATCTCTTAGTTAGGTGGAGGGAGCGGTGGGAGAATGGAAAGGGGTAAGAGGGGCATATTTGCATTTCATATGAGTCCTGGATCACTCGGGTATGATTGGCGGGCAGCCCTCCCGATTGGAGCCGCGGGAGGAATTATTCCATGGCTGGACGTGGGAGAGATAGACATACATATATTTGCATCGACGGCCGGGAGAGAGAGAGAGCGGGTCTTTTTATTTTCTCTCGCGTGCATTTCGTGCAGTTTGGCCTGGATTATGCGTCGTACGAAGAAAGATAGATAGATAGAGATCTTTATTTGGGCGAAATCGAGACCAAATGGTCCCTTCTTCCATTTAACCCATACGTGCACCTCAGCGGACACTTGGTGTCCAGAAACGTCCAATCTCTTCCAACGACACGGACGAGAGACCCTGAGCCGTGAGTTGTAAGTTAAATGAAAGCAAAAAACCGATCGAGAAAGGTCATTTCATCAAGTTGGTCTCTGCTGCTTCGAGGAAACGATTGAAACTGTTAAATCGATTGCATGAGTGGATAAAATCGCGTCATGTACGGAGGAATACGAGAAAAATTAGGTTGTCAGCGATAGGGAGATCTGGAAAAATCAAAGAATAGATAAATAAGACTTTCAATAAGCATGATAAGAATAGATTAATTAACATTTTTGTCAAATAATATGGTTTAACACGGCTCGGAAACATGGTCGTTTCAGCCAGGTGGTAGACATAGATTGGAGGTTTTCGAGATACGTGGGCGTTCAGAAGGATGGGGAAGGTGAGTGTGAGTGAAGTGGACAAAGAGGAAAACAAATGAGGAGGTGCTGGTAATGGTGGGGGTGGAGAGTGGATTGTTGGGAGAAATCATTAGGAGGCAGGAGAAAGATGGATGAAGGGCGTATTGATCGGCAGTATACAACATTTACCCCATTATATATATATATATATATATATATATATATATATATATATATATATAATGGGGTAAATGTTGGTAAAGCGAGGAAGGGTCAGAAATAGGATAGGGAAGTTGGACGGAATGAAAGTAGGAAGTACGTACACGATGATGAATAGTGGTGTATTGCAGTGTAGGATGTCTGGTAGTGGTTTCCTTGGAGACGCATGGAAATGTGTGGTTGCGCCATTGTGTAACCTTTGTCCATGAAAAACCTACCTTTATCGGTAGAATATCAATAAAATATACATAAAAACACATTGATGTAATTAGATTTTACATTAAAAACCCTTTGTATATAATAGATATTGCTTTTTGAAACGATTATTTAAAAAAACTTCGTTTCATTAAGCCATTTCCATTAGTACCGCAATAATGTTTACGCAGTTATTAGATCGGTGCTTCGATAGTGGGAGAGAGCTGCATATGCAATACAAATACGAAAAATGACATTATTTTAGGCTCTCCGCAAATAATTAATGAAAATTAGTTAGGGGTAGCGATTTGGCCCCTAGCGTTCGTTCCATCATTAATTGAATGATGAATAAACGGGTGGTGGGTAAATGTAACGAGAAAGTAAATGAGAGTTGTAATTTCACTCTAGTTAGACCTCATTTGGAATATTACGTAAGTATTACTGGGATCCTTGTTGGAGAAAATTTGGCAAAAAAGAATGAGATAAAGTCCAGAGAAAATTCGCCAGATTTGTTGAAAATTAATTCAATAAGACGACAAATGCGACAGGCCTTTTAGGGTAAATAGGCTGGGAGCTACTTGAGATGCGAAGATAACAAGCGAGGCTTAGACTTACAGAAAGGTTCAGAACCCACGAGTTTGGTTTCCACTAAAGGAATTTATTATGGCCCCGCACTATTGAGGTAAGTCATATCACGGAGATAAGGGAGATAGATTCCAGTACAGATAGATACGCGTACAAATACTCATTATTTCCCCGGACGATCCGGTATCTTAATAGTAAGAAACAAAAGTTACCAAAGATATATCAATTGTGTATTTTCAAGTGCGCAAATTATACTGGTTTTTGCAAGAATACATACTATTTTTTGAGTGTAGATTCGAATGAACTTGCGAGTTTTGCATGTGGTTTTATCCTCTTTAACGGCTGGTGGCCAAAAATTCCCCGCCACATGCCCTTTAAGGTATTTTGTAGATGTAAATGCATGATGAAAATAGATAATAAAGTTAATTAGTAAAAAAAATTAGTGTCAGTAATTGTGATTCACAAAGACGATTCATTCACATGCTTGATAATTAGTGGCCTATTTTTCAACTGGAGCAGGCTGTAATAGGTGGTGATAATATTAAGAAATACCCTTTCATAACACTTATCTTTCCAAGTTAAAAAAAAAATTTAAGTATTCGAATTGTTATCTCCTCATTTAGAATACAAATCCATATATTTAACGGGAACAGAAATATAGTTAACGAAAGAAATATTGCTCTTCTTAAAATGAATTCAATGCATTACGACCGTATGATATATTCTAGAAACCTCTTAATGGTGTTATCTAGGGCATAGCAAGCGTTTCATTTGTTCATTCACATAAGCCTAAGTAGCGATAATATAATTTTTATTTTCTGACACCATTACCCAAATATTTAACTAAAGAGTGCATAAAATAAAAAAGAAGAGGCGATAGCAAATCGCTTGCTCGAAAAACCTCTTCGGGAGCAAATTGATAAATACTTGTTATAATCAATTGATGAATTTATTTAATTTTTCTTAAAGTCAGTAAGAGCAATTGAATTATGTCTTTTGGCAGACAAAAAATGAGTTATTTTAGGTCTTCAATCAAGATCTTTAACGATTATGAGTTCATTGACCTTTCACCTAAGAGTTGACCTTCAAGTGGTGACCTCTTTCAATACGCACGCACACAAATGAGGAAATAGCTGCCGCATCGGACTTTTTAAAGTTGTGAGTTGTTTTAATGTTGAGAATTTAAGAAAATGCTAAATCATTTGAACTATTAACGAGTCAAGGAAATTGTAATAAATCAGGAAGCCTATCCTTCGCACCGAATATTCCAATTCTTCATCAATTACACTATCCTCCATAAACGAGTATACATATGTATGTATTTATATATATATATAATTATATATATATATATATATATATATATATATATATATATATATATATATATATACTTCTGTTATACGCACATATTTACTTGTACTTTGGGGAAGACGGTCAAAGTAGTAGAGACGTAAGGAGAAGAATTGCGCAAGGCAAAGAGGCTTTCACAAGGAGGAGGGAGTTGATGCAAGGGACATTGAGTGATGACATTAAGAAAAGACTCGTAAAAACTTTGATATGGAATGTGGTTATGTACGGCTGGGAAACATGGTTGTTGAATCAGGACGATGGGAGTTAATTGGAGGCCTTTGAAATGTGGATGTGGAGAAGGTGGAAAAGGTGAAGTGGATCGGAAGGACCACAAATGAAGAAGTGCTAGGCATTGTAATTGGGGGGGGGGGAGAGTGTGGGATTTGGGGAGAATTCCAATGGTGACAGGAATGGTGGATGCATAGTATTTTACTTAGAAGCGGAATGTTGAAGACTCTTACATATATAGAGGAGAGACTGTTGGGCGAACAAGGAAGGGCTAGGGAAAAGAGAATGGCGATGTCGCACGGAATTAAGGGAGAAAGGTAGAATGTGGAATTGAGGAAGGGTTTCTTGTGGGATGGGATGTTGGGTTGTTTGACCACTGGAGGCAGGAATTTATGTTGCTCGAGGTCAGGAAGTTGGTAACGTGTGGCATGTGGCTCCATCGCGCCGTGTTACAAATGCTTGAAAAAATATGTTTTTTAAATTTATGTCACTGAATCTCGTTATGAGACAATTGCGGAAAGTAGAAATCATATGAATTGACGCATAGGGAATTGATTCTAATTTTATGCATAGCTTCTAATTACATGACATGTCCTCGCATTAAATGAAACCACGGTTGACATGATAGGTTATACTGCGTGTCGACCGCAGGCCATCTCTACACCGCGATCGTTCTTGTTTGTACGTCCTTATAGGCGAGCATGATCACAATCAATATGTCCCTCTTTTACTAAATGACATACAAATAAGAAGAAACGTCTTAAGACCAATTGATACTACACAAAATATCTTTGTCCTGGAGTAAGAAGGGATTATTTGAATTGGGATCCTAATTAGACACGGGCCGGTACGGATGAAGGGCCGAGGAAGGGAAGGGAGCGCTCCTTAAGGACGGTAGGAAAAATATGTAAGGGAAAAATGTTTCTTTAAAAATTAAGCCTGAAATTTATATTAAGTATTAATATTTTGCTATTTTTTCTTTAATATTTAATTTAGGGAGAAAAAATTCCCTAACAACTTCATAATCACCTGCAGATGCTCTTTTACGTGCGTAGTATCACGTATTGGGAATGAAATAATAAGCAACTTTTACTCCTGTGTTATGGCAACGATGCTTTTTTATTTATATTTGTACCTTGCAGGCCACCGTTAGGGTGTGTGGCAGGGGGTAAATACAAATCAAAATAATTTGACCCGAATATGACCCAACCGTGATCGGACAGTATTATTCCGATCCCTTGTATTTCGTAGAAAAAAATGACATCTCAAATCTGTCTGTTCTACGCTTAATCTCTATAATTTAGTTGATCTCACTCTCTTGACAGTACAATCCATTTACAACGACTCTGGGAAAGTGTCTTTCTCTTTCTTCATTGCACGTCCTTAATCATTATTTTCATTAGAATGATTACAAGGAGTTAAGCCCATCGTACGTATAATAATATTTGAAAATTCTAATTAATATTATTTGGTAGCCTGACGCTTTGTGATTGGTTTTTGAATGATACAAACTGAACACACCTACATTTGTTAGCCTCGCGTAACAGGGCAAAACCTTTTCACTTTACATACTACTTTAAACTCTTCTTAAATTCAGCATACATTATATTCTATTTTCATTCCATCCAACAACTTTATCCTACTCCTGCACCTAACTCAGCAGCGGAACGTTCTGCCCTCTATGTGTCACAGTCTTCACCAACGTTCCATCGCCACTCAGAATGCTTTTTTGCATTCACCTTTCTCCTGCCTCCTTTTTATTTTCCCCAACAATCCCCTCTCCATCCCCCACCACGACTAGTACTTCTTCGTTTATTTTACTATGCGTCCACTACTTTACCTTTCCCATCCTTCTCCACACTCACATTTCTTAAAATCCTCCGATCTAAGCCTATCATCCTACACCAATGACCACGTTTCCGCGCCGTAAAAAAATCACTCCCCATGTAAAAGTTTACACGAAAATTTTCTTAAATTCTTTGCTAAATGTCGCTTTTATCAACTCTCTGATTTTCATGAAAGCATATTTATAACACGCAGTTCTGCTTCTTAAGTACATTTCACATTGATCATCTTGGTCCTAAATACTTCCAAGATGTGTGAAGTGAGCCAACTGCTTTGGTGTTTGCCCTGCATATGAACTTAAAGTTTAACTACAAAATTCATCGTTCTTTAAAACCACAAAACCTCTCTTTTTCTTGCATTTATTTTCCCATTCCACTGATCCTATCGCGGTGTGTTTCGGATTCACTCAGCAGAGTTTGCAACCCCTTGCCTAACTGGAAAACTAAAACTTGATGACCCGCAATCCTAACTGATTTTATGACTCAGTTAGGCTTGCGGGAGATTGTTATGAGCCCAAGTGCCTTCTATTGATCTAAGACTAAAATCATCTGAGAAATAGATTTACTGGGGTTCACGTAAGTAAGTACTGACCTTAAGAACCTGGTTGTGATGCCTGGAAAAACTCACTTCTTGTAAGATGGCAACCAACTTACCGGCGTCTTGAGTTTGTAACTAATGAACATAAAGCAGTTCTGACCCAAACATTCTGGTTGAAATACCGGCAAAAATGAAAAAAAGTAAACTAGACCAGAAATCCGAACTTTAATGTGCTGGCTGAAATTTCTCCTTAACTTTTGTCAGGCGAGATCAGTCAATTAGTCGCTCGCAAAAGTCGGAAAGAAGAAACCCATCGGAATGTAATCGAAACTGTAATCTGACAAAATCAACGTAATAATCAGAATATTCAGGTCAGAAATTATAATTTTCAGATTCTGGCTTGAAGTTAGCTTGGGCTAAAAAGACACGTGAAAACTTCATCTGACAAAAAAACTATCTTGTCTCTTCAGGTCATAAGTGCTGACCTGGAGAAAGAAAATGTCTGATGGAAGAAATGTCTATTAAACTATCGTATGACGAAATGAACCCCTGAACGGATAAGGAACACACCCCTTCAAGATTTAAAAGAGACGTTTCAGGCATGATATGTTGGAATATCATAATTAATTAAAAATTAAAATTGGCAATATTTTCCACAAAATAAAATTTATTAATGTGTCCGATTTCAATGTAACTACATCATCGTCATTTTTAACTCCTTAAGACCTTCATCAAAGTGTTCCTCACAAACCTTGGAATTTACTGTGGTCTTCCATCAGATGGAAAGTTCATTGCCAGGAAGGATTCTCGTAAAACCTTAAGGAGATTGTCGTGGGTAACCCTCCCAACAAAATCGCTTCTGTGTTAGTGCTATCGGGGAATACTGCTTTTGCGGGGGTTTAAATTTAATGCGAAGACCCGGAATATTCGAGAGTTCACTATTCTTTACTATTTAGTACTACTATTTAGTATAGATTAGAGTGATTTAAGATTAATTTTTTCCACGTACGATAAGGGAATGGAATAACATTGTCCAACCGTCATATTTGGATCAAAATCAGTCTGGATCAAAATCAATCACTCCATGCCACACACTTACTTCTATCAAACGATCGCTCTTTTTTCAGCGATGATGTTGAAAAGGTATTATTAGCCCCATTTTACAACGGTAGGAGAGATCATATCAATAAAATTAAAGAGATCAAGTTTAAAACAGATTGGTTTAAGATTTCATTTTTCCCACGAACGATAAGGAATCAGGATAGAGTGACAGAATAGCGTCATCCGACCGCGCTAGCTGGGGATTTGGGTAAAAAGTGGTCTAGCTTATAATCACCCCCTGCCACACACCCAAGGGCTGACTTTAGTTATTTATTTTTGTACCATGTGGTGTGTGGGAGAGGATGAATACACACCAGACTAATTTTGACCCGAATATGACATTACCGCGGTCGGACCTTGTTATTTTGATACCTCATTGTTCGCGGAAAAAATGACATATTTTATTCTGTTTCATCTCTTATGCACTTAATCTCTCTAATTTTATCGAAATACTCTCTCCAAACGATAAGGTAACAGGATAGCCTTGTCTTACTGTGCTATCGGGGGAAGTTTTTTTCGTCTAAAATAGTCTGGTGTGTATTCAACCCCTTCCACACACCTTAACGGTGGCTTTCAGGGTACTAAAATACCTATGACTAATTTTCAAAAAGTAGAAACATGGAATCAATGTGTTTGTGGGATAGAGAAGCTTAATAAATGCACAACATTTTAGTGGAGAAGGTGGAATAGTGCAGAGAATTGTTTACTTGTCCAAGACTTGAACCGAGGGTTTAAACTTTCCTAGATGATGCTCTGCTAACTAAATGTTCGTAATCAGTGATCGTGAATGGCACCAATGTTTCCGAAATGCGATGATTGTGTCAGGCCCCGGAGGCCCTTTTTGAGTTGATTAATATAAATCGTCATCAGTTATCTATCAGTTAAATTGGCTATCAAACTGCTAAAATATAAACTCTCCTAACAAAAGGTAACCTGAAATTCAACGTTACCGTAAACTCCTCTTCAATTCCGATTACTTCATTCCTCCTTTCATTTCGTCCAACGTTCCCATTCCTCCGACACTTATCTAACGTGCTCCCCTCTATCACCAATCAGAATGCTTTGAATCCATAATTCCTGCCTCCATTGCATTTCTCTCAATAATCCCACTCCTTTTCTCCCCTCTCCCTTAGGCTAGTATTTCATTGTTTGTTTTCCTTTCTATCCACCTTACCTTTTTCATCCATCTCTACATCCACATCTAGCAAAAACCTTCCATCTATGCCTATAATCCTGTTTTAGTGTCCCTGTTTCCGCGCCGAACAAAACTTAGTTTTGTACGACGCGGAAACATGGGCACTAAAATAACTGCATCAAAGTTTTAACGAGCCTTTTTTTTAATATTCTTCTTCAAAGCCTCTGACATTAATTTCTTCCTCCTTGTGAAAGCTTCTTTGCCTAACGTAATTCTTTTCCTTATGTCCCTTTTACTTTGGCTATTTTGGACCAAAACACTTCCGCGATACGTAAAATGTTCCACCTGCTTTGGTTTTTGCTCTCCGTTTTTAATATTAAACTTAGCCTTTGTCTTTCTCTAATACCGCATGACCTTTGTTTTATTTACTTTTATTTTCATCCCTTATCTATCACACTGAATTTCCATTTCATTCAGAAATGCTTGAAACCCCTTGGCTGAAAGACAAACGATGCTCTAACAAAGACATTTTAGCCTAAGATAGGTTTTGGATTGGAACAGACTGAAAAAGGATAAATTCCTTAGCCGTACCTATCAAAATACTCACTGAAACCTCAGAATGCAATGAAACCTTTCAGGGTCTAAATAACTTATCCATATCGTGGCCTCACCTAGCCTCCCTTACGACATCTCTTCTGTACATATTTTACTCTTTTCAATATTCAATCGCTAATCAAAATTATTTCTGCATTCATCATTCTTATGTCTCCTTATGATTTCTCCCAGCGAACCCCTCTCCTCCCCCACCCTACCTAGCACTTCCTCGTTTGTTTTCCTGTTTGTCCACTTCATCTTCTCCTCCCTTCGCCATACCCACATTTCAAAAGCCTCCAATTTACGCCAATAATCCTACTTAAACAACTCCCCTCTCCTCCGAAATCATACCTAATACTTTCCGTCTACTTTATAATTTCTAGCTTTTCCCTCAACTAAACTTAAAGAACGCGTTTTTTTAATTTTTCTGCTGTTAACGGTTCCTGGGTAACTTTTTCCGTTCAGATGTGTGTTCTAACCTGTCAAGGGATCATCGAAGTACTGATTGTGATTTACAGTTTAGATTTATTACAAGGAGAGAGAATTTCCTATGCACAGCTTGAGTGCGAACTCATAGTTACATCTAGAGACGGCTTCACCGCGTGAATATCATTTAAACTAAGAGGCTTTCAAGAAAAATACTGACCTGACATCCCTAAGTAGATCAAAATATCCTTTAATTCCACCATCCCGGAAGCCTACCCTTACTATTAGACAAAAAATGCATGAAACAAGCAAAAAATGAGTTTTTTTTGGGAAACAAACTATGGAAAAACGCTTGTAAATGCTATCAAGTGTCTTGTTGAAAAACTTGCAAAAGTTCATTATATTTTCTTACTATGCATGCGGGTGATTCTTTTGAATAAAGTTAATTGAGGCCTAGAGGTGAGTCTGAGTTTGACTGCATCATTAAATTTAATGCAGAACTAATTATTTTCTTCCCTCACCGCTACAAAAAGAATATCATGGATGTCATTAAATTGAGTTGTTAACTTAGCCAATTCACTTTTTAATAAACATCCAATCGAACCTGTGGTTAAAGTTGTGCCTTGTATGTTTTTAAAATACACAAACTCCCTGAAATGAAGTCGACGCAAAAGAATGTTGGTATGTTGGTATAAATTTGGCCATAAAAATAAGTGATTCGAAAAAAATTAATGCTTAAGTTTTTACTTCTTACTAGGCAAATGCTCCATGGAGCACGCACAGAAGTAAGTTTTTTTGACATAAAAAAAATGATTTTCAGTCTTTTCTCAAGTAAAACAAACGAGGATCTGCTAGGTATGGTGAAAGGGGAGGAGAGGGGATTGTTGGGAGAAATCAAAAGTAGTCAGGAAAAATGTATTTAGAGAGCATATCGATTGCCAATAGAGAGGAGAATGTTAGGCAAACGAGGAAGGGCAGGAATAGAATAAGAATGTTGGACGGAATGAAGGGAGGAAGGACGTGTACGAAGACATGGTGGGGCTTGTTGAAGAGTAGTATGTTGGGTTTCGTATTTTGTTGGGAGAGAAAAGTAAATATATTTTTGTACGATTGTGTTAGGCTGTGTCCATCCAAAAGCTACTCTAACTGATAGAATAACAATAAAAATAATATTTTCATACTTTCCAACTAAAAATGAATGAGTTTACAAAGCATCCCCTGATGTAAGAATTCTGTAGATGAGTTACTTTAATGTGAATCACACTACTTGGCAATCGGAAAATTCAATTATTCTATATTTCGTACAATTTGTATATTTTCCAGAATTGCAAAGATCGCTGAGTGCCTCCACATTTTAATTAATGGAATGCAAATTTGTATGCTAAATATGAAAATAATTACGATTAAGTAAGCTAATTGAACATGTCCAAGTGGCGACACCAATTCCTCGAAGTTATGGAATGAGTTAGAATATATTTAGATGCGAATATAAAATGCTCGGAGCTCTAGATGTATCAGGGAGAGAATATCTGCCGCTATCGATTATCAGTAAGGACTATGTCGATGCGTCAAAACGAGGCACAAAAATGGGATTTGTGACGAGTAATTCAGTTTTTAACCCTGCGAAGGAATAAGACACTCAACATGCAAGTTAAGGACCTTTACTTTTATCAATCGATCGCTCTTTTTCAGCGATGATGTTGAAAAGGTATTATTAGCCCCATTTTACAACGGTAGGAGAGATCATATCAATAAAATTAAAGAGATCAAGTTTAAAACAGATTGGTTTAAGATTTCATTTTTCCCACGAACGATAAGGAATCAGGATAGAGTGACAGAATAGCGTCATCCGACCGCGCTAGCTGGGGATTTGGGTAAAAAGTGGTCTAGCTTATAATCACCCCCTGCCACACACCCAAGCGCTGACTTTAGTTATTTATTTTTGTACCATGCAAGCCACCACTATGGTATGTGGGAGAGGATGAATACACACCAGACTAATTTTGACCCGAATATGACATTACCGCGGTCGGACCTTGTTATTTTGATACCTCATTGTTCGCGGAAAAAATGACATATTTTATTCTGTTTCATCTCTTATGCACTTAATCTATCTAATTTTATCGAAATACTCTCTCCAAACGATAAGGTAACAGGATAGCCTTGTCTTACTATGCTATCGGGGGAAGTTTTTTTTCGTCTGAAATAGTCTGGTGTGTAATCACTCCATGCCACACACCCTAGCGATGACTTGTAGGGTGCTAAGAAATAGTAATAAATAATAATAATTGCGTGCAGTGCCAGTTTTCGTGGAATAATCGAAGCTGGTAGACTATTGCTATTAGTAATAACACTAATGGTAATGGTAAGTGCATTTTACGTCGCTGTTCTCCTGCGAACATCACAACTCGGGAGCTGGAAGGAGAGACGTGCGCGCCAAGACATATTGATTATACGAGCCAAGTCCCATTCATCCGTTCCAAAAGTTCAAACTAATTCCAGTGTCTCCGTCACGAAACGTGCGTGCGACGGACACGAATGAAGAGGACGCTAGTGACTGTTACCGCCACTCACTCTCTCTCTCCAACTTCTCTTCCCGACGGCAGATGACACCACCATCCAGGATACTCCCTCTCGCTCTGTCTTCAGCGCTCAACTCCTTGCGCGCTCAAGGATGCCTCCTACTTCTTCTCCTTCCTGCAGACATTAATTCGCCCAATCAAAATTGTGCACCCCATATCTCCGGTTTTGGAATTAGCAGATGCGGGGTTGAAGCGTCGAGTAGGCGGAGATAACCGATTCATCGGTTGTAGGAAGTACATATATTAACTAGGTACCATCCCTCCATGATTCTACGTTGTGACCTTCCTTCATTCTTCTGTACCGTCTCGGAGAAGAGTCTCACCTAAAATGGGGTTTTCGTAATGTTTTTTTCCCTAAATTAAGTGTTAATACACTTCTTTCACTTTGTGGCTTGGTTTTGAGGCTTAAATTTCTTTTAAACCTAAGTCTGTGGAGTTTTCTTGGAAAGGGAATACAAATTAAAACGGAATAAAGCGGTGCCCAAACGGGCATACTGTTGACTAAAAATTTTAAAATAAGAAGAGAAAAATGCTTAGAGCAGAAAATATATGTAGCAAGGTGGTATGATTTACACTATATGGACTACTTTTTATTCTATAGGTGGAAAAATGGGCTTCCTAGTCTCAATCTTGCCCCAAAAAATAAAATATATATTTCTACGACCTCCTATATATATATCGTATATATATATGTATATATATATGTGAGTCGCGGTAGTCCAGGGGTTAGAGCGTTGTACTACTGAACGGAGGATCCCGGGTTCGATTCCCGGGCAAGGCACCTTGGGGACCTGCAGCTCCACCCAAGCTAATGTGATTTTTCGGGTACCAGGTCTTCCTGGGAAACCATAACCGGCACAGGGAAAGGAACTGGCCCCCCTACCCTGATGTGTGAATGTTCACACGCCGTATAGGGCTTAGTACTGGGTGAACTCTACCATCATCTACTAAACCGACCTTCGGGTTGATTACGGTGTTTATGGTTTTCTATATATATGTTTATATATAATACATATTTGAGTATACATATACAAGTATATATGCGTATATACTACATGCATGTGTGCATATGCATATATGTACATTTCATATGTTTAGGTATATATAATTATATTTTTATCTCTACTCATTCACATCGAAATAGGTACAAAGAAAAGGGATAGGAACACGCATAAAGGGTGAAGCCGTAATCGAGCAGAACAAAAGTTCAAAAATATTTCCTTGACCGGAAATTGAACCACGGATCTATCAACTTTGCCGGGCCGATGCTCTACATGTATATGTATATTTACATGTATGCATATACATTTAAATACATGTACATGTATAAAGTTTCAGGAAACGTAATCGTTTCAAAATAGTTATGTAAAAATGACGCTGGAAATTCGGCTGCAGTAAGTAATTATAAAAATCGAATGTTAATGGCTGTGAAATATAGGTACACTCCATATCAAAGTTTTGACGAACTTTCTCTTAACATCCTTAGTCAACTTCACTGCCAGCAATAACATCCTCCTTGCAACAGCTTTTTTGCCTGACGCAATTCCCTAACGTCCCTACTACTCTGACCATTGTGGCCCAAAGAACTTGAACCTACTCTAGTTTTTGACCTCCTATTGTAACGTTTATCTTAGCATTTGTCTTTCAGGATAACCGCATAACCAGTTGTTTTATTAATATTGATTCTCATCCCATAGCTGTCGCACTAGATGTCCAAATCACTCATTACTGCTTGTAATTCTTTGGCTGAATGACAGACTAGAGCTTGGTTATTAGCAAACCTAACTGCTTTTACGAATCGGCTTTCATTCCTTTCTCTAGTTCTTCCCATGCCTCTTTAATCACTTTCTCCGCATGTATGTGTCAGCCAGCACAGGTGATAACGGACACTACTCAACCTGCTCAAACAACCATGATAAACTATCAAAAAATATTTATTTTTTAAAATTGTATCAAGAGCTCAGTTGTTCAGTGGGCAAACTGCTTTTTATCTCAAAGGGTCCGGGTTCGATTTGTGACATTTTTGGGTTTCCTCGGCTTCTTCAATCGGTGTAATTTTTACCGTGGTACAATCCCTTAATGGGAATCCGAATGGTGGCACAGGGAAAGAAACTGACCCCTTAGATTCAATACACTCGAAATTATGTGTGATCGTTGAAGGTCGTTTAAGGCTTAGTGCTTGGTGATATCTAATCTCCCCCATCAAAAAATAACCTTATGGTTGGTTGGTTGGTTAACCAATCAAAAGGTTGTTTTTACTGAGTATTAATCATAAAATACCTTAAAAATTATATTTTATCAACCCTTTTAATAAAAGAATTTACTGCGTTTTTGAAATTTCCATTTTCATTTTACAAAAAGGGTACTTATCCTGAAGAAACTATGAATGAATATCATTAATAGAAAAAATTTGGATTCTTAAACTGTGTTAGAATATATTACGATAACCTTCAGATGTTCTCATTTGAATAGATTTCTTGGACGCCAATTTGATTTCGACCACGTTTAGTCTTTAATTCACGATCCTCAATATTTCTTCCACTCGCCACCTTTATCATTAGTAAAACAATTCAATCAATTCAGAGCGCAAATTACTCTTTAAAAGTTACACCATGATCAGCTGCAAAATAAATAAGACAACATGCAAAATACGCGATGTAAAAACACGACACGTGAAAATACGGCGTAAAATTTAAAGAACCTAGAAAGACCACATGCAATAATACGTATGTAAAATTGCAGACTGTAAAAATACAAAATGTGAAATTACCACACGCATAATACAACTTGTAAATATACATTATGTACAATGCACCATGTAAACATCCTAATTTTGAACCACGTAATGCAACTCGACACTATGTAAAACTACAATGCGTAGAATCAACAAATGGGAAACGCTACACAAATAGTATAAATACAACGTAAAAAAACCCCAACATGCACTTAAAACAAGATTCAAAACTATTTTGCTTAAATTAAAAAAAATTATGGCGAAATCTTAATGAAGTATATATTTTTTTTAATTCAATCCAAATATGTTATTTATTACTACAAAATATATTTCAAAGTGAAAGTGGAAATCAGGATGTTACATATGACTAAGACTTAATGATTACACTTTGAAAATGTACGTAATATGACGCAGTACTGCCAAAAACATCGTGTTGCACCTGCAGGACGTGGGGGGGGGGGGGGATCAGTCAGTCTTGTTCTCCTGAACGTGACTGGAAATGCGGGAAGTTCGTCCGGAGTTCCCACCGATTAATTCATGTCTCCCCGACAACACTCTCCCCGTCTCTTTGCGGTTGCTGTGGGGCAATTCAACCCCCTTTCCCCTCAAAAGTGCTCTGCTGTGTTCGTCGTCACGCAAAGTAAAGTTTAGCAAGGTGTTGCCTCCGCAAAGGAAGAAGCACCACTCCTTCGCAGAACTGAGAAAGTTGAGAAGTCTCTGCAAACCTTCGACAACAAGTCGTCTCATGAGAAGAAGTCCTTTCCCTCTTTAAGTAACCACCAACAAATGGAGGACGTGAATCGAAAGCTGTTGTCTCTCTCCCTCTCCCTCTATCTCGTCTTTTTATTTTTTCATTTATACTGAACCCTGCAAGCCGCCGCCAGGGTGTGTGGCAGGAGGTGATTACACACCAGAATAATTTTGACCCGAATATGAACCTACCGCGGTCGGACAATGTTATTCTGATCCCTTATCGTTCGTGGAAAAACTGACGTCTTATATCTATCTGTTCTACACTTAATCTCTTTAATTTTAATGGCGTGATCTCTCCTACCGGCTAGAACGATGGGGGTAATAATACATTATCAACATCACTGCTAAAGAAAGCCCTTCCAATTAATCCGAGAGATATAATCTGTCATTTTGTAGGGAGTTAACCTGTCTACGTACTGACTTTTATCATTCATTTTCGATTTTGTTTTGTTTTCCGTTTCGGTTGTTGTCGAGGTTAATATTTTTAATTTCCGCATTTATTTCAGTTTTGTGTCGAAGTGCGTACGGAATCTTATAGACATATACTACATATATCACGTTATGTAAGTTAGAAGTGAAAGCCTCTTTCCCTAGTGCAATTCTTCTCCTTACGTCCCTGTCACTTTGACCATTTTGGTCCACAACACTTCCGATATACGTCAGCTGCTCCACCTGCTCTATTTTTTTCCCTCCCATTTTAATGTTAACCTTAGCTGAAATTAAATTTAAAATGCTTCGCCTTTCCACATTAAAAAAACTTTTATTTACGACCTAGGTTTCGTCATGGTATAACATCATTAGGTAAAAATAAAAGTATAACAAAAATACAAGTATAACAAGTAATACAACTATAACAAGTAATAAAACTTGTATTTTTACCTGATTATGTTATACCATAACGAAACCTAGGTCGAAAATAAAAGTTTTTTATGTGGAAAGGCGAAGTATTTTAAATTTAATTTCAATATGGAGAATTTCCACCAAGTGACGCCAGAAACTGTTTCAGTTAACCTTAGCCTTTGTCTTCCTGGAAAACCGCATAACCTTTGTTTTATTTAGGTTGATTCTCATCCCATATCTATCGGACTGAAATTCTCATTCACTCAGCAATGCTTGCAACTCCTTGGCTGACAGACAAACTAGAACATGGTCATCAGCAAACCTAACTGATTTTACGAATTCCCCGCCGACTTTCATATCCATTCCTAGCCCTGCCCATGCTTCGTTAATCATTCCTCTACATATACGTTGAACAGCACCGGTGATAATGAATAGGCCCGTCTTAAATGAATGCTAGTCTTGAGAAAATGATGGTTGACCCTTATGTCAGTGCAGTTAGGTTTGGGAAAACCTACGCTTATTTTGCGGTGATAAAAAGTCAAAAATGATTAAAAAACACAGCAGCCGACGAATGCACGAATTCTTTAAGGTGAAAATGTATGACGCTTTGGTGATACTACCATTCCAAATGATAATTTTCAGGAAACCAACGATATTATTCTAAATTACTCATTGCAATTGGTTCGAATGTTTCATCAAATAGACCATGAAAGTCGTCGGGAAGGGTTTGTTTCATTTTGAGTTTCTTTAACCTTAAGGATTTCGAATGAATTCCGTTCTGTGTTGGGCGACCAGTAAGGGCGATTTTCGCTCAGCATAAGCCAGGAAAATTCTCCTGAAATCATGGAAGAAAAATTTACATTTCGCCTTGGATTGACTCAATTTTCATCAGATTTGACAGCCAAAATGACAGCGACGACGTTAAAATATTCCGAATGATATTGCTCAAAACGGCCGCCATCGAAATGGTTGCGAATTTTTGGAAAATCAATTTTGGAGGCTGCTCTCTTGCGGTTACCTTTCTTTCGCATATTCCCTATACTCCATCCTTCAGACCACCGACAATATGCTGTCCATTTTGAACCACATTTTTCGATGTTTTTCAAAATTGCCGTAAGTTATGTCATAAATTCATTGTTGAGGAAGCGCTCATCGTTCTTTTGCTTCGTGAACACATGCTGGCATCTATCTTCTCGACAATTAGAACCGCCTCTCTTCCCATTTTCTTTCGCCCATTTAGACGTTTTCAGCCAAGCACCATGTTCTTTTACATGTTCCCGATCAAGCAAGATAAACAGTTGTTCATTCATAAATTACGAATTCCTTAAATATTCCTTAATGCCGAATTGAATCGCGTGCTGGGTAGAGGAACTAGATTTGTAAATGTTGCTATGACAAACTGGGTAGCGTAACCATAATATTATATCAGCTAGGCTGGGAATCAATGAATGGAGCGAAGGTTAAATTACGGATTGAATCTCTTGCATATGAATTGGAAGGATTTATCTCTACCGGTGATGTTAAAAATTTCTTATCAACCCCATCGTACTACGGTAGGAGAGATCATTTTAATGAAATTGGAGAGATTAAGTGTAGGACAGTTAGATTTAAGATGCCATTTTTTCCACGGACGATATGAGATCAGAATAACATTGTCCGACCGCGGTAGGGTCATAAGCAGGAATAAATTAGTCTGATGTGTATGCACTCCCTGCAACACACCCTAGCAGTTGATTGCAGGGTACTTAAATTAAAAAAAAAATTACTGTGTTCTGAAATTATTTGATCAGATATTAACGAAATGGCATCCTTTAGCAAGATATTAAGAGAAAAAAAGTAAAACGGTGCCCACTGGTTCCCCATATTATCTTCGGAGAGGCCGAGGAACATTATCTAAGGGCGAGGCCGAGGGGTTGAAATTGGCAGGAATTGAGACAAGTGTACCCTTGCTGATTGCTGCGGTCCCTTGAATTGTGAAACTCCGAGTCAGACCACCATAACGATCGTAAGAATACATTTGAAATGAAATGATAGTGTATATTTCTAATTCCCTATAACAATACTCTTTCCGTGCTTACGCTAACTTAGTAGGGGTTACTCCACCGGTACCCTTAACCGTTCCCACAGGGTTTCTGCGCGACATGTCTATGAAAAATACGTATCCCTGTAAATTTTCCGACTTCGGCGAATTGAGTGTTAGTTTTTACAGGTTTTTAAACGAAAGAGTGGATGAAATATTCAAAGTTGAAATTACGATGATGCCTCGTATATTTATTTACAAATTCCACCAAAATAACAAAAGAATTTGCGATAAGAATAATAAAAAATGAAATAAATTTACAAAAAATATTTCACTTTTACTTTCACAACTTTGATACATCATCAAGTATATTTAATTTGAAAACTCGAAGATAATTGAAGCACGATGTACTCCTATTTTAATAGTAGTACATCGCACTTCAATAAACTTTAAAATTTTTCCAAATGAAAGATGCTAAGTGAGTCTCTAATTTTAAGTGACCCTATTATTTCATTTCGACGAGTTTCTTCTCTTTTTATTGTCACATGGATGTTGATGCCTGATCTTCTTTGAAGCAATGAGAGGACGAAGGGTAATGAGACTTTCGAGATGTCCGGTTGGGTGATAACGGAGAAAATAAATTAAAATGGGGAGGAAGACGTATTCCGAGGTTCTAAATAGGGTGAGGAAGAAAGAAAGGAGTTACTAAGGGAGATCCAAATGAGGCAGAGCAAGTGAAATGAAGATATTTTGAGGAGGCCTATTAGTTGCCTCAGGAGCTAGCTTTACAGAGAGCAGACAAGGCAGAATTAACGAGTAGATGACAAAAGAATAATAATTTAGGGCAGTGAAAGATGAACTTATCGAAATACTTAAAGAGGTAGATTGTCGTTAGGGAACGTCCGACACAACCCATTAAATATGGGAAATATGTTGACTGAACGAATTAAATAAGCACTACTGCATTAAACGAAGGCAAAAAAGGCACAACCTCTGACTAGGCGACGACATTCGCACGAATAAATGTAACGGCTAATCTTGACCCTCATGCTTAAAATCGATTCTTTCCCTTGGAATATTTAACCCCAGTTTTCGATTCGCCTGTTAAACTGAAATTTAGCTCATTCAGCATCCGTAATATTCTGAATGCCTTTGTAAGTGCACTGTATTAAATCCTTATAAGTTTATCAAGTACTTGGTGTGGTTGGCGAAGAGAGGGGTTTGTTGGGAGAAATCCTTTGGAGGTAGGAAAAGTGGATGAAGTAGGTATTGGCCGGCAGTGGGATGTTGAAGACTGTAATAGAGGGGAGAATGTTGGGCAAAACGAGGAAAGGGAAGGAACAGGATAGGGATGTTAGACGGGATGAAGGGAGGAAAAAGGTACTCAGAGATGAAGAGGGACCTGATATAAAGTAGGATGTTGTGTTTTCCTGGGAGTCACAAATTGTTGAATTAGTAATTTTGTCCATCCAAAAACCTACCTTAACCGGTAGATTACCTAACAATAATAAGTTTATCAAGCGCAGCAGTGAGTCTTTGAGTCGAAGGCGTGTGATCGGTCAACCGCCGCAACAAACGTTATCGATGATCAACGTTTGACGTGCTGCAGCTCCAGTCCGTATGTTTAGCATTAAAATCACCGCCTTGGATGCACTTTCCTTTGATGATGCTTTTTTAATGCTCCTACTTCGGTGGCGCCAGGTTTCCTGGAGGCAGATAAATAGACCAGAAGTATATGTCGCCGGCGGAGGTAGAGATAATGACGCGTGCTGCCTCTAGGCGATAGGCGTGCGAAGGTGTTAGCATTTTGGCTTGGTGAAAGGCCTTAACGAGAACTAGTAATCCCCCACCTGTCTTGTCTTTCCTTCCGCAGCGGAACTGGTTATGTTCGGGGGAAAGTTTTTTTTCGGTGCACTGAGTCACGTTTCTTGGAGCGGCACAACATCAGCATGGTTGTCAGTGATCAGTAGTTCCTCCTTTTCCCGATATTGTTCCTATTCCATTGAATGGTTTTCACTGTGGAGTTGGGTGCGTCACTATTCATCGTAGTAACAGAAGAGCAGCTCGAGTCACTTCTTCAACTAGATTGGATTTGTGAGTTTACCTATTAGGCCCGTTACCCAGAGATTTTTTCTCACTTTAGATTTCAGTTTGGAGACTGAGGTATTGGGTTATTCACTGGAGGGGGTAGGCATTGAGTTTGCGGCTTGAGCCGCTTGCAGAGTCGGAAAATTTGCTTCTGAGAGAGCGCGAGCGGTGGCTAGGCAGTCGGCGGGAGTTGCACGACATGATTGTGAGCCTCTTAGTTTCTCCGCAATTGGAGCGGTAACTTGGGCAACCCCAGTAATTAGAAGGGTGTGGTCCGCCACAGTTTGCTGGATCAGGTCTGGGTTGGGAGAACTATGAGGAAAAGTGGCGCAAGCTATCTCCCCATTTTACTCATCTACTATTCAGACCGCAAGTATTAAAAGTTTGGCCGAATCATTGACATCGTTTGGAATGCGAGGGACCGGCGGGAAGGTTCAATTGGAAGGTTGAATGGTTACTATAAATCCACAGAGGGTCAGCGTCAGGAAGTTTTGCTTGTAGATGTTAATTATAAAGAAAGCTTGAATACATTGCTAATTCTGAAGATAGTATTGATACAAATACTACTTGCGCCAAACTTTTAATGGTGACAATTCAATTTATTTGAAGGACTCAAATTGCTCACCGTTCCCTCGAATAGATAATAATTCGATGAAAATATTCCGTTTATGACGAGTTTAAAAAATCCCTCAATTACATTTTCGGAAGCTAGCTTTAAAAATTTCGCGTGGTTTTGCCACTCTTCAAACTGGGTCGAGGAGGTGCTGCCGTCTATAAGTGGTGACAATAAGAAGAGAAACTAAAGCAAGTTAAAGGCCAAGGCCGAATTTCCAGAATACGTTCTGGAAATTTGCCAACCCATCCCGAGATGAAGTACAGGGATAGAATTTTGATTTTCAAATATTGAAAAAATATGCAGATTGGGGGTGTTATGTCGACGATTCCCCCCCCGCAACCCTTAAGGGCGGGCGGCCCTCTATCCTAGTCGTACTCATCGCTTGGGGAGAGAGAAGGGAAGAAGTGGATGTCGGTCGCCTCGAGGGAGAATTTAAGTGAAAATGTGTGACCTGCCTTGAGAGAAAGGGTTTTTTTAAGTCATCGATTGCCTATTGTTGTTATTCTTATTATTAGGGTTGGGTCAAACGGCCTTGAGATTCTCTGGAACACTTGGATTCGCCATCAGCTCAAGGTTAAAAAGAAAAATATCCATGTATTCATCCTATCCGTGATTAATTTAAGGTGTTTTCGAATTCATTCTTGACTTGAATCTCGCGAAGTTTTCTGTGTCGCAGTGTACGAATGACCTAAAATATTTTCACAAAAAGAATTTTTGGACAAAGAGAAATTCCCTCACGACCGCCTACTGCATCAGGAACACCGAAATAGAATATATATAGACTCGATTAAATACATAGGCGAACTTTAAAATACACATTAAACAGATACGAGATAAGGCGGCCGCTATAAGGTCGCAATTGGCACCGATCATCAGACAAAACGCCACCCCTCAAGACATAAAAATGCTAATATACTCGACAATCATGAGACCAGTATTGACCTACGCAGCACTTGCGTGGATGGGACTAGTCGGTAGATCCCTGATGGATAAATTAAATAGTACAGAAAGGAAGACGCTGACGCTGGCTTTTGGTCTCCCCCCCCTTGGTAGAAAACGAGATGGTATACCAAAAAACAAACATAGAAAAACTATCAGACTTCTTACTGACAAAGTGTAAAATATACTTTGATAAATTAAAAGAAAACACAAATGGGGCCATGGCATACACCAAACAAAATAAAATAGGCCCCTATGACAAATATAAGAGACCAAATAATGTTACACTCCTAAGCAATACGAAAAAATAATTAAATAAAAAGAGGGCAATACAACGACGCTGGTGATGCTCCAGGAAGATAAAGGAAAGGCTAAATATTGTGACACAGAGCATAAGCCCAACTAGGCGACCTCTGAAAAATAAAGCCGCTTAAAAAAACGGCAAGGCATGTCGTCGTTAGGCGTTGCTACCTTCACTCGCGACCTCTCCTGGGTGAAACATAAACGGGTAACATGTGGACAAGGTAACAAAAAATTAGGATTTATTAGAAAAGTACTGGAAAAATTAGATGAAAATTTTAAAGAGAAATGCTATATCTTATTTGGAATATGCTGCCAGTGAAATAAGATCCTCAAGAAGTTGGTTTGATAGCCGAATGGTATCGCGTGCAGTTTAGAGGAGTTAAATTTTTGAAAAGTTGTTATGATTAACTTAGTAGCGTATCCAAAATATTAAAGTAGCTAGTATGATAATCACCAAATGTAGAAAAGGTGAAATTACAGATTAAACATCTTGTATATATTGGAAGGAGGTCTCTTTAGTAGTGATGCTGAAAATGCATTATTACCCCTATCGCACTACGGTAGGAGAGATCATGTCTCTAGAATTAGGGAGATTAAGTGTAGAACAGACAGATTTAAGATGTCATTTTTTTCTATGAACGATAAGGAATCAGAATAACCCTGTCCGACCGCGGTAGGGTCAAATTCGGGTCAGAATTAGTCTGGTGTGGATTCACCCCCTACCACACACCCTAGGGGTGCCTTGCAGGATACTAAAATAAATAATTTTACACGTATCATTGTACCTCACGGTTCAATAGACCGCATCTTAAGTCTGCAGTCTTTCTCCCTACTTTCATCGCGTACAAAATGATCTTATCTATGATTTCCTTCCCTTTGTCTCGCATGCCCTGCGCGCCATATCAAAGTCTCCCACATTCCATTGCCGCTCGACATCGCCTGCGTTTGCAATTTTCCCAAATTCCTCGAATTTCTCACAATAGCTTTTCTATTTTCCTAATACATGAAATTATTCGCGTTTTTTTCTGAAGAAAATATGCATATTGACCATACGATGAGGGCACATTCTTCGGTTAAGCGTGGTATGCGGTTGAAATTGAAAATTGTTATGCGTCGAAAAGCCACTACTATAAATGTGACCGCCGCGTTTGCTATTAGTTCGGGCTTCGATGAATTTTCTCTCCTGTGCTATATTTGGTGATTCCACTCCATCAAACATGCTAGTTTGTACTAGTTTTCTGAGAGAGTTGATGTCAGTATGGTCACCATATAGATGAGAGAGGAAAGGTCAAATCGTCTGAGAGAGAGAGAGAGAGATGATGGTAGACCGAGGAAGCCACGATTAACTCTCAAGATGAGGAATTTGTGGTCAGAAATATGAAAATAGATGGATAAGGAATGGAGGAACAAGAAAACTAGTGAAATTGACCAAAGAACATGGACAACAAATACACGTATGTGACGGAGGGAGTGAAATACGTCAGAGCAGAATGGAACGAATGAGTGACCCTGAATAAGTTTCCAGTATTCCCTCATCAGGATCAGTCAAGTGTGATTCATAAAATAGCGTTAAAATAAAAAAAAATCGTCTCACTGTCCTGTTAGTTCGCTCCCGTTGATAGCCATTGTTTGAAGCTTATAGGTGGCAGCACGAATGCCAAGACACAACAATACGGCGCAACAACAGTGAAAACATGGCGGGATCAATTTCACCAAAGAAGGCGAGTGCTCTCTCACTCGTTTATTGGTTAATTAAGGTTTGAAAATTGTTCATTTCATGAAGTTCATTGACAAATGAAAGTACGGTAACGTAATGCGCATATGTCAATCCAACAGTAATGCATGGACTACTTAGTTCCTACGTCCCGTCGCTTACGTAGCCTTCTCCCTTTCACCAGGCCAGGCACACGGGTTAGTGATGCCTGGTGGCACTTGAAGCTTAATCTTAGTTTTTCGATTGGCATCTGTTAACTTTCTGAAGCACTTGAAGAGTTCTATCACACTTCATGAAGACTATATACAGTCTCCTCGGGGGGTAGAGTGTTTTGTGGTGCATGTTCATGTGGTAGTGGTGTTTCGCATTCTTGCTTGTTGTGTCCTGGCTTGCGCGTTGTTGGATGGATTTCGTGCTGCATCCTCGGGTGCAGTTTTTTGTTGGTTTGCGGTATATGTGTTTCCATGAGTGTTGGATGAAGGGATTTTTGCATGAGTGCGTGCGCTGCTGTGGGTGTAATTTTCCATGTTGTTATTTTCCATGTGGTATTGTTCCTTTTTACGGTTGGTGACCTAACACCCCCCGCCACATGCCCTTGCGGCGGCTTGCAGGTTATTATGTAGATGTAGATGTATGATATCTGATATCAACGACAACGTTTTGTGAACAAATAACCACAGGAAAAAATATGTCTAAATTTTAAGGTTTCCATTCAAACCTCCCTCGTAATAATTAGACCATTTGTTTGCTCTGCCTAGTCGGAAAAGGAATAGTTTAATGGATATCTATATCCGTTGTCATCGAGCAGGAAAATTAGTCCGTCCCAAATGCTTGATAAAGTTTCGAGATGCAATTTGAAGTTTTTTAACCGGGGTAAGTGTAGTCGTTCGGTATTATCGAATCTGGAGAGGTTCACTCGCTGAAGGGAATCTTCCAGTGGTTGGATTTCCTGGAACTTCACAGCTTGGGCGGCCGAAGAGGAAGCGTCGAATGTCCGTCAGGCATTCTGGTCGAATTGGGCCACTCGGTTCGTTAAACCGATCGATTCCGCGGTCAGATACGAAAGGCGGCGCTTCGGACGCTTCGGTGAGAGAGGCGCCGGAGGGGGGGGAACACGGACGTATCCAATTATCTCGCGTCAACAGGTATCGAGACTAGATTGAGAAATATGCAGATTCTGGTCGTAGCCGTGTCCAACACCTCCTGAATTCCTAATTCCAGATTTATTTTTCCGAAGGAATACCAATTAAACGACTTGGGACTTTGCAAATCCGTCAGAATGCCAATCTGATAGGGGTGCGAAATTACTATTGTGACAGATCTGCGTTCCAAAGAAATATCTCGAATATTTTTTTATCCAACCAAGTTTTTAGTAATTTGAAAAAATTGGTTTAATATATTTTTAAGTTAGCACTATTTTAAACTTAAGGGGTATTGATATCCACTGTCTCACTCAATTCAATGGTATTCCCACGCATTTAACCTTATACGTACATATTAAGGTACTTATTTATTTAATGTTTTAGATATGGAGACCTCGGTGGTGTACATTACCATATTCAATTACACATAATTATAGTACACATACTCAAGTAATCATTATTTTGTGAGACGACATATGCGATCATAGCGAAGTCGAACGAGTGACACCCGAAATTATTTACATGTTTAAAATTTATAGAAGTAATAAAACACTAAGTCTTTCAGTGATATAGGTTGGGCATCATATATGTGCCCGAGTATTTTTGTATATAAGGTAATACATATTCAAGTGTAAGCATTAAATGATATTTCTGAATCTATATGACTGGTACCCTAACACCCCCTGCCACACACCATTGAGACTGTTAGCTGGATGTTTTTGTAAATATAAATTTTTAGTTGAAAAAGAGAGAGGGACCCATTTTTAAAATTCGTTACTATGAGATAGAAACAAGTATTGGTATTGCAATCAAAAAAGTTTCTTGACAGTTCTTCATGTTTTAGTCCCAGTCAACTGTTAGATCTCACTTGTGCGCAATATACCGATCATAATAATCCTGATTAAAAATTTAATGCTACGTTTAATTAATGTAGGGAGATAATAGGATTCTCATACTATGTCAAACCAAGCATAAGTAGTACGGCGTTGATTTTAGCGAAAAAATTATCTCTTCTAAAAGGTGCAAAAAATACAATGAAAATGAATTAGGTGTGCGCAAAATGATTTTGCCTCAATTCCTTTGAACCAATTTTACTTTCGGATAGGGAAACTGAAGAATCTAGAGACTCACCGTTATGGACCATAGAATAATGATGCTATTCGAAAATGTAAATTTTCTACTCACCTGTAAAGAGAGAAAAAATGTTTCATTAGTATAAGGAAACATTGATGACCTGCGATATGTAATAAATGATTTAAAATAGGTACCCATTGATAATAAATGACAAATATAATAACAAGTAATAGAGTGGGGGAATTGTGCCAAATATGGTCTTATTCTCACCATGAAATTCAACTTCCTCAAGAATGGTTGACATAAGTGTACAAGTACAGATGAGCAAATGCGCAGCGATCACAATTCATACGCAATGTGATTTTCCTCAATTTTATTTATAATTTTTCATTTAAAAAATTACATAAATATATCTATGTATATATCTGTATTTATACTTCAGCCTTTTATATTGAACAGTGTACCAATAAGTAGTAAGAATGGATTTTCAAAACTACACTTTTCCCTCCTCAAACGAGATTATCCTGAATCCCTCCTTGACAAAAGGATCCGTAGACATGCTTACACTACCAAACCTTCCGCCACCGCGGAAACCCACCCTCTTTCAATTTGCACCACATACTTCCTTGGCCTAGAATCTCTGCGATTAATCCTAAAAGATCACTACCCGATCCCGATACCAATACCCTATCCTCCAAAACCATAATTCCACCGCAAACCTTTTTCCCTAATGTCCCTCTGTTACTTTCAAACGCCCCGCCAACTTATCAGATCTTCTCAAATCAACCAATCCACTCCTTAAATCCCCGTCCAATCCCAAAACCACTCCCATGCCTTGCAATAAACCTAGATGCAAAACATGACCTAATTTCAAAACCAGAATCCCATCCCTCTCTTACCCGCTTTTTAACTCTCTCCCACGAATTCCCTCCTCTACTTGCACATCTAGCATTGTAGTGTACCTTCTGAAGCGCCAACTTTGCCCCACCTTTCATATTGGTTAGCGTACCGTAACCCCCAACATTATAGTCAATAACCATCGGGCCTCATGCAAGAATTCTTCCCGGATCGGTATGCTCCCAATCCCCATACACGCCTCCGAACACAACACTCTCTTTGATGAATGCTATAGTGTAACCATCTTAGCATCCCTTCCACCCTCTGACCCTCCACTCAAACTCAAAACAATACAGCAAGCGTTCATCTGGCTTCTGGATTCATGGAATTGCCCAGGTATTAATAATAAACATTAATTACCCCGATCTCCACATATTTTCATCCCTCCTCCGCACCCAACACCCTTCATATTATCTCCATCTTCTAAAACTCTCCCTCCTTACTCTTCCCCTCCAAACTCTTCCCATCTATGCATAACACTTATGTGAAAGTCTCACGGGTGTGAATAATAATGCATATGAAGTCAGCACAAGTGGACAAAGACAACACAAACACAAAAAAGAAAAGAAACTCACTCGGTTTCGAATTTACGGTGTTCCAAGCCAGGTTACGGTGTTCCCAGCCAAGTTATCCTTCCAAGGTCTTCCTTGAGAAAGGTGGCGTTGACCATCGAAAATTCGAAACCTAGCGAGTTTCTTTTCTTTTTCTGTGTTGTTGACTTTGTCCTCGAGTGCTACCTTCTTATGCCTTATATATATATATATATATATATATTTATATATTTATATATATATATATGTATAGATGTAGATTTTTAAACCATAGAGACACAAAAAAAGGGCACTCATAATGTTTTTTTGACGTTTCGACGGCCAGGCCGTCGAAATGTCAAAAAAACATATTATAAGTGTCCTTTCTTTGTGTCTCTATGGTTAAAAAATCTAAATCTGTGTTTTCATATACTTATGCGTCGCCGAAGAGCGTTCCATTTCGAAGATATATATACAGATATATATATAAGTATATATATATATGGATATATATGTATATATATATATATATATATATATGGATATATATATATATATATATATATATATATATATATATATATATATATATATATATATATATATATATATATTTGCATGCCACAGGGCTCAACCAATTATTGACTTCCGTAAGCATATGCGTTATTATTACGCAGGAATCATTCTCACTCGCACGGGTGGAGCGAAGAAGTGCTCATTCAGCTTTGAGGCCGCCATGTTCACGCGAACGGAAGGGAGAAATTAATTTCACGGCCGGGCGGTCGGATTACTTCGTCATCGCTTCGAAATCTCTCCGCATTGCTTTCTTTTTATTATATTTATCCCGCGTCGCCTGGGACGTGCAGGGGAGGAACCTTGTTTTTTTCTTCGTTTTTTTTATCGCATCAGTAGTTTCCTACCCTTTCGCGCACGCCTGGGATATCTCGTGCTATCGATAAGCTTTTGCTGCCAAAAAAATTCCGTTGATCCATTTGACCGTGTCGGTCCTGGGTTAATTCTGATATCCAATGGGGATACTTCCATGCGATACATGCACTCTTTTTTTATTCTCTAGAGAACGGTTTCTGATAACAGTTAGTCGACACCGTTGGGTTGTTCCTAAGTTTTTGCGATATTTATTTTATAATTACTGAAAATATAAGGTGCCATACTGTTAATTTGACAAAGGACCAGTAGGCCAGTATTTATTCTCGCGCTGGGCAGTTAAACTGGGAGCTCACCTGCAAATGAATTTACGTAATTTAACATTAGCCATTTTGTGCTTGTAAAACGGTGAAAAAGTGTTTTAAAACGTAGATATTTGTTGCAATTAAGGTACAAAGGAAGTCAACATTAGTAAGAACTGGTGCTTTAAAGGTTTATTGCGTACAGAAATTTCTTTCTCGTCTTCTAATGGGTGAGTTGCCATTTCTGGCCGACGTTTCGACTGCCTACTTGGGTATCATCTTCAGTTTTTAGTGTCCATCTAGTTAATCTTTGACTTGAATTTCTCTCCAGATATGATCCTCTTTCCTCTTTTTTATTTGTACTTCCTCGTTCCTCATTCTGTCTGTTAATTTAACCTTCTTCATCATTTTTATCTTCAGCTCAACGTTTCCAAGACTTCTTATTTTCCTTAACTCGATTCACTTTTTCAATGTTCCATGTATCTGACCCGTAGAGTGTCATGCTCCATACGAGCGTTTTAACGAACTACTTCCTTGTTTTCAACCTAATGTGCTCTTTGAACTTTGAACATTGTACGTAGTTGCCTCATCGTTTTCATGAACGCCTCCTTGAGACATAAAAGTACTCGTATTCTTCGCTTGATGTCGGTCGAACTTCTTCAATCACTTGTTATTGATACTGCTGCCCAGCTGGATGAAGGATTCATTCCTCTTGCTCTAGTTTTACTCGTCAAATGCTAATATCTGCCTTCAACTTCCCTTTTCTTCACAAAACAAGTCCTCTCGTGTTTCTACAACCACTGCGATGTCATTTGCAAATCGGATCATGTTAATTTCTTCACCATTTACCTCAACTCTTTTCATGTTCAATTCCTTCGCTCCTTTTGTTGCCTTCTCTAGATATACGCTTATTAGAGTTGGCTGCATTACGGCACATTTCCCTGAATTATTGGTTTATTTGTGACTTATATTTTCCATCCGTATTTTATTTGGGATATTGAACTGATTATTTTAGAGTTAATGGATTATTTTAATGCCATTCTAGTCCATTTCTTATGTTTGTAGTATCTTAGTACAATGACACTCTATTCCGTGTATCAAGGATATTCACATTTCTTTCATCATTTCTTCTTTACTTCCACCTGCCTTTATTCTGTACAGCAAGTACACAACATTCCCTCCTCCACCCCCGCCTAATACCTAATGTTCTCCCGCCTGTATGGCTGTCTTGACAGCATACCACCACCGTTTGATATTTCCTCCAACATTCACTTTCTCCAACTTTCTCAGATTTTTCCTTCGTGACTTTCTCTCTTCAATCACCCCTATTGTAAATATCGGCTTTCATTTTTTCCTCCATGCCCAACTTAATATTTTACTTTTTTCCCCACACCTACGCCTCAAAAAACCTCTTGACGCTTCCTAATCCTATTATTGCCTCAATTACCGGTTCTTACATGCATAAACCACTTCGATTCACATTGAAATCTTCATCAATCTCAGGAATATCTGGATTTCCCGTAAAATTAGTTTGGGTGTAATGAGGGTGCCCGGAGGCGTCACCCGTAAACAAACCCAGGCCATACTAGTGATAGTATGAAACCCACTGCCATACTCAATAAAGACATCCAGAGAAAGAGATTAAGAAATAAGAAATAAGAAATTGTCTTGGTGCGAATTTTGAGATAGCTACTGGAAAATTCTGCTTTCTTTTACACCGGGCTATCTTCTGATATGGCGACATTTTGTCAAAAGTCACGGTAAGAGTTTTTTTTTTCAATTTTGAAGACACGTTTTAATATTGTTTTTGGATAATTCTATCTCCCCACCCCAAGCGAGTGTCATAAATTTAAAAATCACCCTCCTTCAAGGAATTGAGGAAACTTGTTGCTGGATATCCTTCAGTTTCCTTATAATCATATTTTAGCGTCGTACTAATATCAACAGTAGTGTTTATGGTGGAAAAAATGGTGGTTTAGACGCAGGGCATATAATAAAAATAGGCGGGAAATTTAGTTCTTCAACAATACCTGGGTTGTTACGTCACAGTCTCCGTAGTCCCCGATTTCTGCGGACGTAAACAATTGGGATTCGTCTGCGTGGTGACGTCATAACTCAATCGTTGTCGAGATCTCGTTATTTTCAATTCCATTCTGGACTCTTTCCCTCCCACCCCCGATAGGTAAGTCCTTTAGAATGGTAGACGGGGATCTTTTGTGTGGCTTACTAAGCCAGTCTGGCAAGGGATTCGAGGCACTGTTGAATCCGTTTCAGAGACATTGTGACAGATATGAGGATAAAGAAAGGAATGCAACTAGTCTCACTGAATCGGAAGATTAATTTGAGTATTACAAGAGTGCATGAGATGAAGCAGTTGTGGCATTCCACTTATTCTTACTGTAACCTTGAGGGAATTGAGCATAATTGCAGGAACGTTAAGCCGGTAGACATAATAAAACCAAGATACCCGAAATTCCTGGCGATATACGTAGTTACTGAGTTGAGTTAAATACAAAAGTAGGAATGCAACGATTTCAGAGTGTAAAAATCATTCGCCTTGACTGGGATTCGAACCCAGATCCCTCAATATCCGGTCGAGTGCTTTAGCCACTTAAGCTACCGAGGCGTCCCCTTAAACTCTGAAATTTTGAGGCTTTTAAAGGAACAAGATGTTGTGACGAAATACCGTACATACAATGTCACAGGCATTCGTAGTCGTGCGCAAGGCGCCACAGTCCACGAGGTTAAAGCCAACTTTAAACACTTATGGTGTTTTCACTTTGACAAATTCCAAAGAAACTGCGGGAGATGCCGCAACAGTAACTTTTAACGGAGTCATCCGCTAATGTGCATTTCAATGCAACGATTTCAGAGTGTAAAAATCATTCGCCTTGACTGGGATTCGAACCCAGATCCCTCAATATCCGGTCGAGTGCTTTAGCCACTTAAGCTACCGAGGCGTCCCCTTAAACTCTGAAATTTTGAGGCTTTTAAAGGAACAAGATGTTGTGACGAAATACCGTACATACAATGTCACAGGCATTCGTAGTCGTGCGCAAGGCGCCACAGTCCACGAGGTTAAAGCCAACTTTAAACACTTATGGTGTTTTCACTTTGACAAATTCCAAAGAAACTGCGGGAGATGCCGCAACAGTAACTTTTAACGGAGTCATCCGCTAATGTGCATTTCAATGCAACGATTTCAGAGTGTAAAAATCATTCGCCTTGACTGGGATTCGAACCCAGATCCCTCAATATCCGGTCGAGTGCTTTAGCCACTTAAGCTACCGAGGCGTCCCCTTAAACTCTGAAATTTTGAGGCTTTTAAAGGAACAAGATGTTGTGACGAAAAGTGAAAACACCATAAGTGTTTAAAGTTGGCTTTAACCTCGTGGACTGTGGCGCCTTGCGCACGACTACGAATGCCTGTGACATTGTATGTACGGTATTTCGTCACAACATCTTGTTCCTTTAAAAGCCTCAAAATTTCAGAGTTTAAGGGGACGCCTCGGTAGCTTAAGTGGCTAAAGCACTCGACCGGATATTGAGGGATCTGGGTTCGAATCCCAGTCAAGGCGAATGATTTTTACACTCTGAAATCGTTGCATTGAAATGCACATTAGCGGATGACTCCGTTAAAAGTTACTGTTGCGGCATCTCCCGCAGTTTCTTTGGAATTTGTCAAAGTGAAAACACCATAAGTGTTTAAAGTTGGCTTTAACCTCGTGGACTGTGGCGCCTTGCGCACGACTACGAATGCCTGTGACATTGTATGTACGGTATTTCGTCACAACATCTTGTTCCTTTAAAAGCCTCAAAATTTCAGAGTTTAAGGGGACGCCTCGGTAGCTTAAGTGGCTAAAGCACTCGACCGGATATTGAGGGATCTGGGTTCGAATCCCAGTCAAGGCGAATGATTTTTACACTCTGAAATCGTTGCATTGAAATGCACATTAGCGGATGACTCCGTTAAAAGTTACTGTTGCGGCATCTCCCGCAGTTTCTTTGGAATTTGTCAAAGTGAAAACACCATAAGTGTTTAAAGTTGGCTTTAACCTCGTGGACTGTGGCGCCTTGCGCACGACTACGAATGCCTGTGACATTGTATGTACGGTATTTCGTCACAACATCTTGTTCCTTTAAAAGCCTCAAAATTTCAGAGTTTAAGGGGACGCCTCGGTAGCTTAAGTGGCTAAAGCACTCGACCGGATATTGAGGGATCTGGGTTCGAATCCCAGTCAAGGCGAATGATTTTTACACTCTGAAATCGTTGCATTGAAATGCACATTAGCGGATGACTCCGTTAAAAGTTACTGTTGCGGCATCTCCCGCAGTTTCTTTGGAATTTGTCAAAAGTAGGAAGACATGAACCGGAGTTCGCGGAAATTTTCCCCAATGAATACATTCCATTATCCGTACATAATTTTGCTTTTGCAAAGAAATTTTTCAGTGTTATCTGCCGCTAGCTTGGCCTCATTTATAATATGCTGCTAGTATATATGGGATCCTCACGAACTTGGATTAATTGCCGAAATGGATGGCGTGCAACACAGAGGAACTAGATTTGTAAAACGTTGTTGAGGTAAACAGTAGCTTATCCAAAATATTAGAGGAGCTATTCACTCACGGATCAAAGGTTAAATTACAGATTGAAGATCTTTCATAATTTGGAAGGGCATTTCTTTAGCAGTGATGTTAATAATGTATTATTACCCCCTCGTACCAAGGTCGTTGGAAATCTAGCCAGTAAAATGACAGAGATTAAGTGTAGAACAGATAGATTTAAGATGTATTTTTTCCACGAACGATACAGAGTACTCAAATATCTGAAATATCCAAAATATCCAAAATATCCAAAATGTCCAACATGTCCTACATGTCCAAAACGTCCATAACGTCCAAAACGTCCATAACGTCCAAAACGTCCAAAACGTCCAAAACGTCCAAAACGTCCAAAACGTCCAAAACGTCCATAACGTCCATAACGTCCATAACGTCCAAAACGTCCAAAACGTCCAAAACGTCCAAAACGTCCAAAACGTCCAAAACGTCCAAAACGTCCAAAACGCCCAAAACGCCCAAAACGCCCAAAACGCCCAACACGTCCAACACGTCCAAAACGTCCAAAACGTCCAAAACGTCCAAAACGTCCAAAACGTCCAAAACGTCCAAAACGTCCAAAACGTCCAAAACGTCCAAAACGTCCAAAACGTCCAAAACGTCCAAAACGTCCAAAACGTCCAAAACGTCCAAAACGTCCAAAACGCCCAAAACGCCCAAAACGCCCAAAACGCCCAAAACGCCCAAAACGCCCAAAACGCCCAAAACGCCCAAAACGCCCAAAACGCCCAAAACGTCCAAAACGTCCAAAACGTCCAAAACGTCCAAAACGTCCAAAATGTGAAAACAAGTGAAAACGTGAAAAATATCTGAAATATCTGAAATATCTGAAATATCTGAAATATCTGAAATATCTGAAATATCTGAAATATCTGAAATATCTGAAATATCTGAAATATCTGAAATATCTGAAATATCTGAAATATCTGAAATATCTGAAATATCTGAAATATCTGAAATATCTGAAATATCTGAAATATCTGAAATATCTGAAATATCTGAAATATCTGAAATATCTGAAATATCTGAAATATCTGAAATATCTGAAATATCTGAAATATCTGAAATATCTGAAATATCTGAAATGTCCAAAATGTCCAAATTGTGTAAAATATATAAAATATCTAAAATATCTACCCTATCTAAAATATCTAAAATATCTAAAATATGTCAAATATGTTAAATTTCTAAAATATCTAAAGTATCTAAAATATGTCAAATACAGGTACCTGTATGTTAAATATCTAAAATATCTAAAATGTCCAAAATGTCTAAAATGTCTAAAATATCCAAAATATCCAACAAAGGTGCAAAAATGGGACGAAACTGTTTTTAATAAGGGTGGACCTACCATTCAGTGTAAGACAGGGGTGGAGGTATTATTCAGGAAAGGGGTTGATAGTGAAGTTAGGCAAGCCATCCATCTGTACAAAAGCATTATCCCTAGAAGTGTCGCCAACCCCCTCCTCTTAAATGCACCCATACCACTTCCGCCGCCGGAAGGGAAGGCCGGGTGTTGGTAATTGCATCAGCGGATCCCCCATTCGCGTTCCAACCCTAAAATGGAAGACCCTTTTTCTACCTATAACTACGTTTAGCACTTATTACGCAGGGTCAGAATCAATAGGAACGTAGGGTGAGGGATGTGATTACGTCTGAATAGGCACGAATTGCTCCAATTCATGAAGGGGAACGATGTTATGGACCGACGTCGCCCGCTCTCCCCCCCTGAATTGTCTGCGACCGTCCGTCTAACTCCGCTGATTCCCTGCGTCAATTGAGGGAGACGTCCGGCTGTAAAGGCGTCGACCCCTGAGGGGAGAAGGTGTGGGTCAGTCAGTTGAAAGAAAATTTTAAAGGACCTCGGAATAAAAATCATTTTTTAAACGCTAGTGGGAACTTAAGACAAGTGTGAGCTTAAGTGTTTGGTGCTGTATCTTTTACTTCATATGCTGTCACCTGTTCACCAAAGAAGTGATTAGTATTGCAAATTAACTTCCCTTGACCACTGAAATGAAAAAAAGTCATTATCTATCTTTATTCATTATATATCATTATCCTTTAAGTTCCCATTAACTTAGTTATTTCAATAAACAAAATATTTTGACCCAGACCGAGCATTGCGGATCGAGAGTGCAGGTAGGCAGTGTTAGGAAGAGGTGTAAGACAGGGTTGTCCATTAATATCCGTGATGTTCAATGTATATGTGGAAGAAACGATTAAAGAGACATGGGAAGACTGGAGATAGGAATGAAAGTCGGAGATGAATACGTAAAATCAGTTAGGTTTGATGATGACCAAGCTCTAGAGTGTCAGTCAGCCAACGGTTTGCAAACTCGGGAAGGGCAGGTCAGGTAATAGGTATGGGATGAGAAGAAATATAAATAAAAACGACGGTCATGTGGTTTCCGAGAAAAAGGAAAGATAGTTTGAAAATTGAAGGGGAAAAACTAAGGCAAGTAGATCAGTCTACGTATCTCGGAAATGGTTTTGGTCCAAAATAGTCAAATTAGTGGGGACATAGGTGAATAATTGAGTTTGCCAAAGAAGTTTTCACCAGGGCGAGGGAATTGATTGCAAGGACGTTGAGTTAGGATATTAATAAAAGGCTTGTGATTGTAAATAGGAAAACATTTATATAAAATTATCATCGTTATTATTAGTGGGCGTATAGTTACAAGGATAAGTGAGAGGTGAGGAGAGGGAGGACATTTCATCGCAAATCCAAGATTGCTCTAACTGTTGCTAGGCTAGGACTTATTGTTTCTGTAACAATGGTCCAGAATTATTTAACAGAATAATTTTGGATTATTATTACAGAAATATTTGTCATCCTCACGAAAAACCGATAATATGTGGGTCATTATGTAAAGATTTTTAATGACGTTGCCACAATAGCTCTTTTGTTTTACCATAACCTTTGTTTTGACGGCTTTAATTAGTTAATGGGAGGAAATAGTCTAAGTTCAATAGCTGCAAAAATCGGTTCCTACAAAATAGACAAATATAAATTTTATAGTAAGTTTCAAAGATAAATTTCAGTGTTTCTTGAGAGTGTTTTAAAAACTATATATCCACATCTTTCTTGTCTCTTCACGAAGTAGTCAAAACTTTTCGTTCAATTACTTTTCATCTCCCGATATTAATAATAATTAGGGTGGCAGTAATTGACTAGTACCGTCACAATCCAACCTCCTTCAATCGGTCGAAATTTTGCACTGGAAACTTGAAACGTGCCTTTCGCGGTTTTCATATATAGAGCAACAATTTTAAAGGAAGTTTTCCGTCCGCTTCCAGAATTGACCGGAATCAGTGCAGTCTGGGACGAAGGTACGTACTCGTACATGCATCTATATGGATATATATATATATATATATATATATATATATATATGTGGGTCGTGGAATTCCAGGGGGTAGAGCGTTGGACTGCTGACCGGAGGGGCCCGGGTTCGATTCCCGGCACTCTGGGCACCTGCAGCTCCGCCCAAGCTATGTGATTTTTCGGGTACCAGATCTTCCCGGGAATCCATAAGCGGTACAGGGCAAGGAACTGGCCCTCCTACCATGATGTGTGAATTTCAGACGCCGTCGGGCTTAGTACTGGGTGAACTCTGCCATCACCTACCAAACCGACCATCGGGTTGATTACTGTGTTTATGGTTATATATATATATATATATATATATAAATAAACATATATATGTGTGTATATATATGTGTATACATATTTATGCATATATATGTATGTGTGAATACATGTATATGTACGCATACACACCAATACCCGATGCTGCATCGTTTCTTAGACAATTCTACGATCCATTAGGGAAGTTTTGAGAAATAGAAGAGAACGGGACTTTTTTTTTGACTACAATCCCACAGAAGTGTAGCGAAATACTCTTTAGAAGATGAAAGTTGATTGAAAACAGCTGCTGTTGATGCGCAGGATCAAAACCATAGTCGTAGGACATTAAAAGTAAGTGGAAGTGCAAAGTATCTGTAATTTTTTCCCTCATCTCGATATAAACTTTTAAAAGTGGCACCTCAGATAAAAGAACATTTTACAAAACTGGTGTTCATTTTTTAACCACCATGCTCAATCGCTATGCTAAGCAAAGGTACCTGTAAAGGACGATATTATACAAGAATATTCAATGTCTTATTACCTAAATGCGTAAAACTACGGCCTTCCATTCTTGTAACAATCTAATTCTCAATGCTTAAACTTATGTCCTCTGGAAAAGATTTTCCACCAAAATTTAATTGATCAATATACGAATGAGTGCACGTATGATTCAAATAAGAATTTAATCTCGTAGGCAATAACCTGTCTTTTAATGCATTTTAGTTTGTCAGGTCTCAGGGTTTGAAAACAAAATTTCTCTTGCGTCTCAAAATATATGTATATTTTTTCCAATTTAATAATACCGATCGTATCTTTTCAGAATGATGTACTTTGTTATCAAAGGTCGGCGTGTTTTAATTTTAACGGGTGATTTCATTCAATCATCTCATCATTATTTCTTCTTTGTTCTTGAGAAAGAGGATTTCCTTCATTGATACTTTAAGAAGGGAAATTAAAAATGGCGATTCCAATTACCCTTCGTGTGATCCTTGATCAAAGTGATTGCTACACTCTGGGAAGTTTCATCTAATAAATTGGTCGATGGAAGAGAATTTAAAAAATATAGCCGATTGAATTTCAGCTGCCAAAAAAAGTACGAAATAGAGAAAATTATTATTATTCTAGGTAGTCCACTGGTTAGGGTAGGTTTTGAGTGGGCACAATACCAAATAATTATGTTGTCCCTCCCACAGAACATAGCCCAACATCCTACTCTGCAACAAATCCCCTCTTCATATTCATATGCTCCCTTCCTCCCTTCACCCCCATTCAACATCCCTATTCTATTCCTGTCCTACTTCCTCACTTGCCTAACACTCTAACCTCTTCCAAAGTTTTAAATATTTCAGCGCACATCATTAAGCTTTGCATCCATTTTTCCGACCTGTTTATGATTTTTCCCAGCAATGCCCTCTCCTCCCACGTATTCACAGTACTTCTTCATTTATTTTCCTTCCTTCTCCTCCCCCGTATTCACAGTACTTCCTCATTTATTTTCCTTTCTGTCCATTTCACCTTCTCTCCACACCCATATTTATACAATAGCCTCCAATCTACGCCTTTCACCCTGCTGCAATGACCATGTTTCTGCGCCGAACACTACCTCTACATATATATACAATCCTTTTTCCAAATTTTTTATTGTCCGTTTAAATGAACTAATATATATTATGATTAGTTTATTCTAACACTTGAAAACCGTTATATTCTGTTATATACGAGGGTCATCCGGAAAGTAGTACCCGTTCGTGCCGCATGAAGTGCTGACGACGCGAGTAGCCGCTGGACAAGGTCAGATAGCTTCAGTGGCTTGTCTGCCTTCTCTGAGCCAAGTTGCGTGACGCTAGCATTGCCTGTGTTGTTTCTGTGATTGTTTACAATGTTTAAAAAAATTGAGAACGCCGCCAGTTGTGAAGTGAGGGCAGTGATTAAATTCCTCAATGCAAGAAACGTTCGCCCATGTGATATTCATCGCCAATTAAAGGAGGTGTATGGAGACAATGTAATGGACGAGTCGTCTGTTCGGCGGTGGTGTCGCAACTTCAACATGGGGAGGGGGAACACACACGACGATGAGCGTTCGGGGAGACCGTCTGTCATTACAGACCAACTGGTGAGCTCAGTTGACGAATTCGTGAGGAACGATCGGCGCGTCACAATTGATGACATCTGTGAGCATTTTCCCAATGTTTCTCGAACAATTGTTCATGAAATTGTTAAACACCATCTGCATTATGCAAAAATTTGTGCAAGATGGGTCCCTCGCGTATCTCAATGAGCTGGCGGCGAAGGACTATGCAGCAGGAATACAGAAACTTGTCACACGTTATGACAAATGCCTTAATTTGCTTGGAGATTATGTTGAGAAGTAGTTTAAAGTATCCTCTTTCAAATAAAATTTTTTATGTTTGTTAATATTTACTTTTGTGTCTTTATTTCACGAACGGGTACTACTTTCCGGATGACCCTCGTGTGTGTGTATATATATATATGTATATATATATGTATATATATATGTATATATATATATATATATAGGAAAGTATCCAAACATGCAATGAATAAAAATGAATTAATCAAAAAGATTTCAAGGCCCTACTTAAACATTTTCGAGGTTTGTTCGCCTATTCAATATTTCGAGAAAAATAGTTTACCTCGAACAAAAAGGAGGCATTAGTTGTCTTCATCAAAGTACTCCCCTCCCTTATACAGACCTCACATACTTCTCTCAGCGTCTCTTCTACCTTTCAAAACAATCGCTGAAGTCTGAATCGTATATCTGAATTGTCATCAGCTCCTCGTCCCCGCATTCTCCCTATTATCTCGTCTGCTGGGAAGACTGACCTTTTATTTCAGTGGTATAACCATATACTCATTACTCATCTCCATTAATAACTCAATTTTAGATAACTGGGGTCATCGTTTGCGTCTTGGAGCAAGTCCCGAGGTGCTACCAAAGCACGATATCCTTGCCGTTGACGGGATAAAAGAGAATCCAGGAACGGGGCAGCTTATGACCATTCCCAAGGGGAATACTACAAAGGGGACAACTACATCTACATAAATACCCTGCAAGCCATCAAAAAGGTGTGTAGCAGGGGGTGCAGCACCAGGAGGAAAGGGTAAGGGATGAGGGGGTTAGGGTTTTTCACAGGACAACTAAGGACAACTAAGGCCTCATAGGTCTAAGTAGGCTATTTCTCTAAAAAATATTGCATAGCTGAATACTTTACGGACAAATCTCCTATATGTAATTTCAAATTGGGTCTAGGAGGAGAAACGGGGAGAAGAAAACAAAGGAATTATATGCAAACGTGATTACGTTATTTCTTTCATTGGTTCAATTTTAATGAAAAGAGAGGAAAAGAAAAAAATCCCCAGGTCATCTCAAAGGCAGCTTTGATATTTTTAGGTAGTTGACCCATCTTTACTCATCGTAGATCGGATTAAGGAGTTTCAATTTTTATTTTACATTTCTGCAGTCATCGTAGTAGAGACTGCTTTTTAAATATTTTTATCTTCGTATCATAACAAAGAACCTCCCGTGGGATCACGGAAAGGACTATCCAACGCTGAAGCTGAAGCATAGTCGCCTGCCGCGCCAAAGGTTGACGCGGAGTCTAGTGAGTCTTTCAGAAGGCTCACTAGTGTAGATTTCCGACGTACCCTCCACTTGGATAAGAGAAATGTTCTAATTGATGGTAAAATTTATTAAATAACATTTAGAAAACGATCGAGATATTTAGTGTAAGAAGGTTACCTCAGGTCTATTAATTTTAACGAACGCCCCAGTACTCAAACAGGAGGTTATTTCTTTGGGTATCGGTGAACTCGACTCTGACTTAAAGATGTGGAAAGCGATCATAACTTTAAGCTAATGAAACAAAATCACTTTTATCAATCTGAAGTTTGCTGCAATGGATAAGATCGTCCACTAGCGTATTGAAAATATCAGAGCAGCTAGGCTGGAACCATTCACGGAGCGAAGGTTAAATTACAGATAAAATCTCTTGCATTTGATTTGGAAGAACGTCTCTTCAGCAATGATGTTGAAAATGTATTATTAGCCCTGTGGTACGTACTAAGGTAGGAGAGATAGTGTCAATAAAGTTATTGATATTAATTGTAAAAAAGATAGATTTAAGATGTCATATTTTCCACGAATGATAAGAGATCATGTTGATATTGTTCGACCGCGCTATGGGAGGATAATATTTTTCCTCAAAAGTAGTCTGGTGTGACATCACCCCCTGCCACACACCATAGCGGTGGCATACAGCGTACTTTGTAAATAAAAAAGCCGTTTCCCGGTTCGGCAGAGGGACGAAATGGAACACCCTTGTTTATCCAATGTTAGTTTTGCCGGAGCCTTTGGGAGTCACATTGCTTAGTAATTAGGTTCATCAGAAACTTTAATTAAGCAACCAGGTATCGTTAATTAGATACAGGGTGCGGCAACATATCTTCCTTGTTTGAAAGAGTTTTGCGTTTGATAAATGGAAGCTATGTTGTTGCACCCTGTAATAATAATGATAATAATAATAATGATAATAATAATGATAGTAATAATGATAATGATAGTGATAATAATAATGATAATAATAATGATAATGATAGTGATAGTGATGATAATGATGATGATAATGATGATGATGATGATGATGATAATGCTAATGATAATGATAATGATAATGATAGTGATGGTAATGATGATGATGATGAAAATGCTAATGATAATGATAATAATGATGATAGTGATAGTGATGATAATGATAATGCTAATGATGATAATGATAATGATAATGATAGTAATAATGATAATAATAATGATAATAATAATGATAATGATGATGAAGATGAAGATGATGATAATGATAGTAATGATGATAATGATGATGAAGATGATGATAATGATAGTAATGATGATAATGATGATAATGATGATAATGATGATGATAATGATAATAATGATAATGATAATGATAATAATGTTAATGATAATAATGACAATAATTAAGATAATAGTAATAATAATAGTAATATTACACCTTTCTTGATTTAGTGCTTGAAATCTGATTTGAAAGCAATGCCAACCATGAAAGATTGGATAAAACATCACCGTTAATCTAAATTCACCCTGATCGATTATCGGACATGTGCATCGATAATTTATTTTTCCTTTAGTATCTTTTTAGTTTCGATTAAATAAGTTCCCCCCCTATTGTCTGCTCTTTCATTAAAAATCAAATAGATCCGAAAGGTTCTCAAATTAATCTCCTGTTCGCATCGCTTCCGTCAACTGTGCCAATTATTTTTCGGCAAAGAAACGGAACAAGAGTTTTGCGTTTGGCGACGGCAAAATTCCGAAGCCAAGGGGGGTTCCAAAGGGTTTTTGAAAAGTAATCAAAACTTTTTGAAAAATTCCTTCCATGAATAAGGAAAGGAAGATTGAAGATTTTTTATGAGAAATACTTTCGCGAATTCGACTGAAAATGAAAAATTAACAGTGTTGCGTCACGAGTACGAGTGAATCAGAAATTCAGTGATATGAGGTATCTGGAGTATTGATTGATGATTGAAGAAACGTACTCATAGTTTTTAGCAGTAGTCTCATACCCTACGGTAGGTTTTTGATGAACTCATGAAATACACCCTCTTGTTTTCCATGGTCCAAAGTTCTGAGGTTGCCCAAAATACAAGGTCTGTCCCAAAAGTAGTAAGACTGAGTTTATTAAAAACGGTTTTTGAAATAATTGATAATTTCACTCAAAAGTCTTCAAAATAGCACCTTTGTGCGTCCACTCACTATCTTAAGCGGGTTGTCTAAGCCTTCTACGCCTTCTGGGAGGTAGCGTCCGGGTTGCTACTCATCTCCCTCGTCACCCCTGCTGTAACGTTTCCACCGAGCCGTGTTGACGTCCTTTCCTCATGGATTTTAGGTGGGGAAGAGGAAATAGTCTGGTGGGCCAATGTCAGGACTGGCTGTGGCATGTTCGAGAAGCTCTTGCCAGATCCGCGCGCGAGTTTTCTTTTGTTCGTCCGAGAGCACTCGCGGCACCAACTTCGCCCACACCTTTCTCATGCCCATTTTTTCGGTTACAAGTCGATGCACATCGCTTTTAGCTATGCCAACTTAATCAAAAACCATGCGAACACTTAATCTGTGATCCATGTCCAACAAAGTTATCACTCGTGGAAGATTTTAGTCACTTTTTGGGGCTGAAATGGGTCCTGAACTTTCGGCGCCTTTAACATCTACTCTACCCTCCCGAAACAACTTATGCCTCTCAAAGACACTTGATCTACCCATGGCGTTATCATCACAAACAGCCTTGAGCATTTCATTGGTCTCTTTTCCAGTTTTGCTCAGTTTTACGCAACATTTGATAGCGTAGCTCCGTACTAATATCCGGTTCATGTGGGAGCGTAACGAGGTCACATCATAGAGGTTTCGCAAACGAACGATCCGTATTCCGCGAAGGCTGAGAGCCAACTGCCACCAGCCTCCAACCATTCCTGAGACTATCCTCTCTCAAATTCAGCCAGAGAAATCGCCACCCGTCCGTCCCTCCGTTTATCTGAGAAAAAACAATTCCTACTACTATTGGGACGGACCTTGTATCCTCAAACGGCGTGCAAAATACTGTGATTAAACATTATTTAGATCTGTATTCATTCTATCTTCCTTTATTTCATACAAAATGCATATTCTACCTTCCTATATCTGCTTCACTTTCTCGGCATTCATCGCATCGGCTCTCAGAATATGAACTAAATATTTTTCCCTCGAACAGTAAGGGATCAGAATAGTAATTTCCAACTGCGGCAGGGGTAAAATTATTCCTCTCAAAATCAGCCTGGTGTGTATTCATCCCGTTCCACACACGCTAACATGGATTTGAGGGATACCTAAAATAATAAAATAAACAAGTGTAACTTTAATGAATGAATTAAAGAAATTGATTTTGTGCAATAAAAAATGCTTATTTTATTGAACGTACTGAGTTAAATTTCTAGCAAAACCATCTTCAAGGTCAGAGTATGACTTTACAATCCGAAAACTATGTCGCGTAGCAATTTATTTTAAGTACTAATACAATTTTGTTCTGCTTCATCATGAACCTTTTTCAACAAATTAAAGCCAGGAACTACCAAGGAGTTGAATAAGAGAGCATATTAAGGGCATAGTCGAGCATTTAAGCAAAGAGTGCTCGTACGGCACAGAGCATGTTTAGCGGCCTTTTGCGTGTACAAATTGCTGTGGTGGCGTGACACGTACCCCAATCATTAGGGCAATAATTGGCGCTTAAAACGATAGGTGGCACGAGAAACTGTCATATATACGCGTATAATTGGTACACCTTTTAGGTTTTCATTGCTATCTACAGTAATTTATAATCGGATTGTGAAAAAAATATTATAATTCTTAAGATACGGTTTTTAGACGCAATCATCAGGATATATATATTTTAGCTGAAATGTTTTTTATGAAACTAATACTTTCAAGTACTTTAATGTGTAAAGGGTCTCGCGATTGCTGAAATTATTAATCGGTAATGTATAAAAGATCCATTAAATGGAAGCACGATCCAGCTTGGTCTAAGTATTTTTCGGAATCGTCGTGAATAGGAAAATGGCACATTGACTCAGATAAATTTAACGATTCTTGATTCGTTCATCAGTTCAATTAATTCCTTTGACAATGCACTTTTCTAACAAATAGATAAAAATAGCGATCAACCGCTTAATTAATGTAGAAGGTATTTTTTCAATTCTCTTTCAAGAGAACGTAGCAATTTTCATGACTAAAATACAGCGTAAGTAAATCAAATATAATTAGTTCACTATTTGCACAAGAAATCAATATTTCTATATCTAAATCTACTTAATATCTCGCAAGCCGCTGCAAGTGCGCGTGGCTGGGGGTGTTAGGGCACCATCCATTATTAAGAAAGAAATATCGCTTGCAAAAGCCACAAATGTATACAGTCCACAAAATAAACTTGGTATACATTCATGCCATAACCGTTACATGCCACGCACATGCAAACACACAAACTACCAACTAACATACACATGCACCTACAAATATACCTGATATCTTTGCAATGTTTTGTTTCGACTTGTAAATTAAATCTTTTTGATATTTCTAAAGTGATTTAGATTTTTTACAATTATGATTTCTGATTTTCCGGGGAAAGAATGAGTATTTGTATCTATCTGTACTGGAATCTATCTCCCTTATCTCCGTGATCTGACTTACCTCAATAGCGTGAGGCCTTAATTATTCCTTTATTGGCAATCAAACTCGTTCGTTCTGAGCCTTTCTAAAAGTCTAAACCTCGCTTGTTCTTTTCGCATCTCAAGTAGCTCTCAGCCTAAATCCCTTAAGAGACCTGTCAGGCTTGTATCCATGCTATAACAATTTTTGACGAATCTGGCGGATTTTCTCTGGACTTCATCTAATTCTTTTCCAAATTTTCTCCCAAGGATCCCCAATACTTGCGGCACATTCCAAATGAGCTCTAACTACAGCAAAACAACACCTCTCTTTAACTTTCTCATTACAGTCCACAGTACAGTATTTCGGTGTTAGCATGTGCCACTGATGCGAGGTCTATTGCTGAGTTAACCATTTAAAAGTGGGTGAATTTAAATGTTGTTGTTTTATAGCTTAGGCGTAGATTTGGAAAGTTATTTGGCATGCTGTTGAGAATATGGACAGAAAAGGTGAAGTAGATAGAAAGAATAACAAATGAAGAAGTCCTGGGTATGGTGGGAAAGGAGAGGGAACTGTTGTGGGAAAGATTGATGCAGAAAATTCTAATCGGTAATGGAATATTGGAGACTGTGATGTCAATGGTTGATATAAAATGTACTGGCACAAGTTTCGTAAAAATAGATTAATATCAGATATTGCTATAATACCTCAAAACTAATAAAACATCATGCCTACCATGCTTATGGAGAACATAATAGTATGTATAAGGATTTAAACTATGTAACGCTAGCTACATGTTTTGATCATAATAATATTGTCTGGCCGCCGTGGGGTCATGTTAGGGTAAAAATTAATCTGATGTGTATTCAACCCCTGCCACACATCCTAGCGGTGTGTGGCAGGGGGTGCATTCAGGGTGCATAACGAAATAAAATTAAAAAAAATTCATTTTATCTCTTGTAGAAATAATATGAAAACCTATTGAAATACGGAAAATATCAGCATTATTTGTCATCTTTCCTTTTAAGTAAAGTTAAATAAGTGGCGGAAGACATTTCTGCTGAAAACTTTGGAAGAAATTTAAAACAAAAAAACCCGTCGTTAGAGGTCAAGTTCGTACTGAGAAGAGAATATCTCCATAGGAACGAATGGTAATTCTACTGAAAATCCCAGAAGACCTTTTCAAAGACGACAATTCTTATAGAGGGACCATTTTCCCGTAGACCGCGTGCTGCACCTTAATGTAGGTCGCACGCGACGGGAATATCTAATCTACTCATGCCATTCTTGACTGCTGTAGTGTTTTAGGACGACGTGTAAGGGAATGTGTAGAAAAACGGAACGGTAAAAAAATGTCAAAATAGTTCAGACACGTTTTTCTCAACTCTCGTAACCAACGAAGAAGCCCACAATCTTAAAAGAAATATAAAGCTACATGAAAGATTACAAATTCTTTGAATTACAGGGTGCGTTCCAAAATTAATGCTTGTGTTTTTAAAGTAATTTATTGAACAGATTTTCACAAACACTTAAAACTCTTCAAAGTACTTTCCTTGGGCCTGTACACATTTTTTCCAGCGACTCTGCCATGACCGTTACGTGCCCTGGAAGGCGTCTTCGGGGACCTATTACAAGGCCTTCGTGACTATCTGCTGATTGGATCTCTTCTTGGGACGAAAAACGGGATCCTTTCAGGGCCACCTTAATCCGAGGGAATAAAAAACGGTCTGCCTGGGTGACGTCAGGACTATAGGGGGGGTGGGACAGGGTTGGCACCTGGTGTTTGGCCAGGGACTCGCGGACTCGTGGCGCATTGAGGCAAACACCTTAGGCACGAGCCTGGCGCACACTTTCCTCATCGCTAAATCTTCAGCAACAATAATCCAAAACACAACAGTAGACGAAAAGTTCAGGTCATTGGCAAACCTCTTGATAATAAATCGACGGTCAGAGTCCAACAATTGTCGAACACGTGCCACATTGTCGTCGGTTTTGCTGGCTGACGGCCGCCCAGAGCGTTGTTCGTCGTGGACCTCTTCCCGACCCTCCTTTAAGGATTTTAACCATCTCGAAATTTGTGAGTAGGACAGGGCTGAGTCCCCGTTAGCCTCACTAATAAGTTTTTTAGTCTCACGAAGAGATTTTTCAGTTTAGCGCACATCTTAGCAATCGCATAACGTTGCTCGATCGTCGATTCCATTTTTTTCGTGGCACGGTCGACGCGCAGAGGTTTCCAATAACAGGCGTTCTGCCGCTTCTTGGAGAGCGTCTAGGAGAGCACTGAGACCGGTTTCGCGGCAAAGCTTAGCGTTCCCCCCACCTACTACCGAGTGGTTTGAATCTACTCCGATCAATATAAGCGGCGCCGTTAATTTAATTGTATTTCTTTTGGAAAACACCCTGCATATATTGCAGAAAAGTCCAGATAAATTTAATTTTTAAGAACAAATTTTTACGTAAATGATTGACTTTAATAAAAATTACGCTTGGCAGATACTTGAACGATCTTTTTAAACTATATTTAGTTTTGATTTAGTATTTCGGATAACAAATTACGTTGGTGCATTGTTGGTAAAAAAAGACATGGTTCTGTTTTTAATTAGAATAGCCGAACTTTGTCGGAATTTTTCGCAGAAGTATCAGTAGATATTGCAATTTAACAATTGGACAGTTCAATTAATCCATTATTCTCGCCAGTATTCCAATACTTGCGTGATAAGTAGCATGTGGTCGTGGTTGTGGGAAAATTACAACTTAAATCTATCTGTTCTACATTTTAACTCCCTCATTTTATTAATATGATCTCTCCTGCCGTAGTTCGATGGGGGCAGTAAAACATTTTCAAAATCATCGCTAAAAGGACATCCTTCGAATTCATTGAAGAGATTTAAATCTATAATTTAACCTTCGCTACTGTGAGTGATTCCGAACCTAGCTGCTCCAATATTTTGGATACGCTACTACGGTTATCATATTAATATAATATTTTATAAATCTAACTCTTTAACGTTGCAAGAGATCCAATTCGGTAAATAAATCCAATTTAATGAGTATCCCATTAATACTAGCTGCATATTCCAAATGGTATCTAACGGGCGAAAGCTACTCGTTAATATTTTCATGATATTTACTCAATACTCTTCAAATTTTAATAATTTATTAGCTGGTCCACATATTCTCCGCGCTTCTTTATGATATAATAGGTACGTAGTAAAAAAGGAATCAACTACGTTCGATGATTACGATTTCTTGACCCGCCTTTTCATTCTCAAAAAAATAGCTACGTAGAAACGCCTCAAGGGAGTTGATGCACCAGGTCTGACGTTCGAGATTGGTCCAGGCTCCGGTCCCCATGGCAACTGCGCCGAGAGGTTTGATTCAATTGGAGTAAGCCAGGGCGCTTAAGCCCGGACCACCGACAACGGCTGGAAATTGGGATTTTACGGAAAGAAACGCGATTTCCCTAGAGTAATCGGAAATAACGACCTTCCCTACTCTCATTTATCTACTGACTTAAAAATATATTTAAAAAATCATATTTTTTGCTTTCCCTTTTTTGATTTTTATTTGACAGGGGGTTTAGGTCAGAGGCCATGAGAGAAAGAATTCAATGAAGGTGATTCTAATAAAATCGAAACAGCCGAGGGAAGAACGTTGTAACCATAAGTTTGGGTTATCCTAGTTGATAATGTCAAATCGATAGCCAGGATTATTCTCTTTCTTGTTGCAATCTCATAAGAATGAATTTCACTCAAGTTTTTCCAGTAAAATAACCTTCTTAAAATGGGAAGAATCAGTTAACTACTTATGCTATGATCCGTCCTTTGTTATTTCTTCCGTCGAAAATTCTTTCACATGATTTCAAATTCTGTTTAATTAAAAAGATGAAATGGGAATTATTTATGACTAAATTTTTTGAATAATTAGCTCTATTGAAATATATTTTGGAACATTATATAACAAATCAATTTTACGTATTTTTTCAGTAATATTTGTGAAATAAAATGTCATATTATTGCGATCACTATGGTAACTATGATGAATTGGACACCCTTGAAGGTCATATGAATTAGTAAAAGACGAAATAATAGAAGGTAAAAAATGAATGAAAGATCCCAAAAAACAAGGCCAAGGGACAAATAAAAATAGGACTAGTCAAAAAGTAGGCTATCAGGCAGGCAGGGGGTGAGTGGGAATTAAAACACTAAATAGAAATGATTGGAGGGCTGCAATAAAAGCGAATCTTAGTATTGTAATACTGATGACGGTGACTATTATACAGTTAGAAAAATGTTTTAACACTTGTAATAATGATATCATATATGTGAGCCTAATTTGGCTATCCAAAATAAAAAAAACATTTTGTAGTTTTCTAAAAATATTATTTTTTATATACTTATGCGGCAGAATAAATGTGCGGCATAATAAATTCCTTTTTTTAAACGCAAAACGCATTCAAAAAAGAAGTTATATAGCCGCATCCTGTATTATGAATATAAAAAATAATTTCCGCGAAGTCAAGCCTAATTCTATTTACTCTAAACAAATTATTCGTTTTTTTTAAATAAATGTAAAAAATCATTAAATTGCATTATAATTCTCGTTTCTGTTATTTGATTAATGATTAAATGGTGAAAAATGTCATTAAATATATTTATTGTTTCAAATGAAATTCATGTCTCCGTGCTCAAATTCTTTATTATAATTTTTTTATTGAAGTCATTACACAGAAATTCCACGATTAATAATTATTGACATACTACTGCGTTGGATCATCAGGTGTTAACATCTGTTGATGCCACACAGTTGTTCAACCATGGCCGTCAAATAAATATTATTACTTGTGGAATGCTTGTGTTTATGCTATCTGTCAAATTGAGAATTTTCAACTAGAGAGGGCGAAAGCAATGTCTTATGCATGCATTAAAATAGTTAGTTAGAAAATACATTCACGATAATGAGGGTCGCGGTAGTCCAAGGGTAGAGCGTTGGACTACTGACCGGAGGGTCCCGGGTAAGTCTCTGTGCACCTACAGCTCCAGCCAAGCTATGTGATTTTTCGGGTACCAGATCTTCTTAGGAAACCATAACCCCCCTACACACCTATATACATATACATATGCATATACACATACGTGGGTCGCGGTAGTCCATTTAGTAGAGCGTTGGACTGCTGACTGGAGGGCCCCGGGTTCGATTCTTGGGCAAGGCACTCTAGGCACCCGCAGCTCCACCCAAGATTTGTGAATTTTCAGGTACCAGATCTTCCTGGGAAACCATAACCGGAACAGGGAAAGGAACTGGCACCCCTACCCTGATCTGTGAATTTCACACGCCGTCGGGCTTATTATTAGGTGAGCTCTACCATCACCCACCAAACCGACCTTCGGGTTGGTTACTGTGTTTATGGTTCATTCGCGTTCATATTGCTTGTTTATTTGTGAAAATTCTTTGTTTTTAAATTATCCACTTTTTATCCACCATTAAAAATACGTGACAGATAAAAGACTGGCATAAATATACCTTGGAATATTCTGTAGAGCGTATAGGTCTTGGAACAAAAGGAAACATGTTGAGTTCTTCCTCTATGTGTGCGCCTTAACGTGAGTGACCAGTGAGTGCACAGGAGTGGGCGATTGGAAGAGACAATGGGCAGTCAAATAGATGAGCATGCGTTGAATAGGGCCACCTTGATGGCTTTGATAGGAACATAATGGAATTTCAGGCTGCACTAAGAAGTCCAATAGAACGAGGAAGCAACACGTAAAAGCTTTCTTGAGGGAACAGTCACTTTAAAGGACCTGTGGAAAGGACCTGAGGAAAAACGTAACGGAAGAGAATGGAACCTTTTGAAACCTGATGCCGAAGGAAGGAGGATGCCGGGGACAGAAAATATGGCAAGCGAGGGAGTACGGAGCAGTGTGTAAGAGGAGAAGATGATATTAAGGACGATAAGGAAAATAAGGACCTGGTGGATTGAACACACTTTGAGAGATAATGGACCTGTCAGGAGAATAATGGAAGGGAAGACGTGCGGGAGGGAGTTAGCTTTGGACATGGTGGGGAAGAGTGGAGGGAGGAGGTCAACAAAGCATTGTTTAGAACTACATCACTACTCTGGTGACTAGATGACATTTTTTTTGTCGAACGTCGTAGTAATTCATCATTCATCTGTCCCAAAAGAAGTAGCACCGACTCGATAAAAAAAATGTATTGCCTGAATTAATATATTCACTCAAAGGTCTTCGAAATAGCACCTTTGTGCGTTTGAACTCCGCTGCCGCTGGTTTTCCACGTCTCGGATGCCTTCTGGAAGCCTGCGCCCGAAATGCTACCTAGTTCCCGAGCCTAGGTCACGTCCGTTCAACAAGGATACGAGGTGGTGGAAGACGAAGCCTGGTGGGGCAGTGTAAAGGGATATAGGGTGGATGAGGCATTGTCGAGAAGCTATTGACAGATCCACGTGCGTGCGACAGCACTCACTGCACCAACTTCGCACGCACCTTTTTTTCGACCATTTTTTCAGTCACGAGTATATGCGTGTTACTTTAGGGATACCAACTTCATCAGGAACCATGTGAAAAATTAATCTGTGATCTCTGTTTAACGAAGCCTTCGCTCTTTCAAGATTTTGGTCACTTTTTGCGGTCGAAGGGCGTCCTGAACGTTCGACGTCTTCAACATCTTCTCTACACTCCCGAAACAACTTGCATATATTAAAATCATAAATTTGGTTATCAGAGACTCTACGAGAAAAGAAATTATGTTATTTCAACTGTAATAACCATATTATTCCATCAATTACCTATATTTGGACTAGTCTAGAGTGTTCTTCGGCATCTTAACGAGGTGATATTAATTTGCAAACAACATTACTCGTCCAAATTTCTAAATAAAAAAATGTTCGGGATGAAATGACTATATATGGTAGTACATAGGCAGTCGATATTGCAAATTTTCAGACTATGTTATCTGCAGGGTCCGTACAATAAGTATCGTGGCTGGTTCGTTGTAGCCACAATGGAGCGGTGGATGGGGGTCCGACCGGTCGGCTCGGTAGAGGGGTCTCCCACCACTCAGGCGCAATTTAGTTCAGTCGCCTCCTGGCGTGCGTTGAAACAGGAGGTGGATTTTTGTGACGTGTCATTGTTTGTGGTGTTGTCGCGCCAGCATGGAGCGAACCGTCGAGCAACGCTACGTTGTGAAATTTTGCGTTAAAATCGGGAAATCCGCGTCGGAGACCATTGAACTCATTATACAGGTTTATTTGGGTGATGCCTTAAGCCACACAAGAGCTTTTGAGTGGCACAAAATGTTTAAGGAAGGCCAGGAGCTCGTCGAAGATGAGCACCGCGTCGGACGCCCGAAAACCACTTGAACCGATGGTCAGGTGGCCAAAGTGAAAAAAGTTTTGGACTCTGACAGGCGTTTAACCATCGCCCTTATCAGTGAGGAGACCGGCCTTTCAGTCGGAACCGTCCACACCATTGTAACAGAGGATCTTGCGGTGCGGAAAGTGAGCGCGAAGCTGGTGCCGAAAGTCTTGAGCGAGGAACAAAAACTGTCGCGAGTGGAAATTTCGCAAGAAATTTTGGACTGCGTCCAGGAAGATGAAGATTTTCTCTGCAACGTTATTACCTCAAAGGATAGCTCAAAAGGAGCTCAAAGGATATCGGTTCGACTCCATCGAGGTGGTTCAAGCGGCGACGACAAAGGCTCTCGACAGTATTCCGGAAACCGACTTCCCGCGGGCTTTTGACGAGTGGCAGACGCGCCGAACTAAGTGTATCGATGCAGGAGGAATGTATTTGGAAGATTATTAAATTATTGTAATGATAACTGCAATAAAATTTGATTTTTGGGACCAGTCTCGATACTTATCGTACGGACCCTGTAGTTAAACTTTTTGGTGATCCAAGCATATTTTTCATTTATTCGCTGGAGAAATATTCAGGCATATTTTCATTCAGGGTTAGCAATGGTGATTGCTTGTATTAGAGGCATCCCCATGAGCTGGGGTCTTCGAGAGATGGATGGGATGGGGAGGTCTGGGGAATGCTCTCAAAAAGAGCGGAAGTATGGCAAGTGGCCGGAGGTGCCGGGGTTGGAGGTGGGCAGGAAAGACTCTGACTGCCCCTTCCATCTCTCACCTAAGGAGGGAAGGAAGGGACAACCCGGCGCTATTGATCTTCATGGGAGAAGCCGTTTGCGAAGTGAGACGGAAGGGGGAGGTGGGGAAGAGAGAGGGTGGGGTACGCGGGTTTTAGAGGGACGGCGGAAGGGAAGGAGGGGCGCGGAAGGGGGGGTTGTTTTTTAAGGGTTGTAAGATCACCTTCCCTCTCCCTCCAGATATTTATTATATTTAACCACTTGTGATTTCACTAATTTTTCAAAGAAATGGTGAGAAAGGCTGTTACAGTATTTAAAGCAGATACGAGAGATTATATCAGTCCTGATTTAATGAAAAATAACTAGCGTTTTGCACTAGGCATACTTCATTCGTACTTCATAATCAGCCATTAGATTTTTCAACTGAATAATGGATAATCAGAGCAAAAATAATGGTAAAAAGTGCGTAAAAAGAGACATTTTCTTTAAGATATCGTTTTAATACATAAAGGCGATTGGTCCAGTTGGTTTTCCCAAAATATTTGAGAAAAAAATGATTGCCTGGACCGGGTTGCGAATCTGGGTCATTAGCTTTTCTTCCGAATGCATGATTAAGCAGTTTATCTAATAAGAACTCTGTGAATGTGAAGGAACTCGGAAAGCGAATCCTGATATTAACTAATCAAGTTATCTTCTTCTATCAACTTCTCATATTTTGTGTCCCATTCTTGTTTATACACATTCCACTTTTTAGAACTAACAAATGAAAAAATGTGATCAGGTGATTTGCATTCTGTCGATGTGGAAATGACGACGGCATTCTTAATGCTTTTTGTTATTCTTCAATTAGGTTGATAGGTGCTTGAGGGAATAAAATACTCTTACCAGTTAGATATTCATGTAATATTTGATCGTTTTGTCTTTCGATAAAATTTTATTATGTACGTATACGTGTGTGTGTGTGTGTGTATATATATATATATATATATATATATATATATATATATATATATATATATATCTTCGAAATGGAACGCTCTTCGGCGACGCACAAATATATAAAAACACAGATGTAGAATTTTAGAAAATAGAGACACAAAGAAAGGACACTCACAATTTGTTATTTGACGTTTCGACAGCTCGGCTGTCGTCTTCAGAATGGCGTTCTCGGGGAAGAGCGGAGAGGATGTGCGGGGGAGAGGTGGGGGAAGGAGAGGTAAAGGGACCAATAGGAAATGAACAAGGGGGTGGGGGGATATGTAGGCAGCCATATGATGCATTCAGTGGGCTCGGTTCAGCCCGGGCGGTTTAAATGATTGGGCCACCCAGATATGCGCCATCTCGCGGGTTCTCACCTCTATTATACTCGCAGATTTGGGAAGGATTTCAATCACCGAAAAGGAGTAGCAGTCGCCAAAAGATTAGTGGTGGGAAGCAGTGTGAGTAGGGATGGGATAATTAAGAAAGGTGGGAGATTTGGTGGAATATCGGTGGTTATTCATGCGGAGGGAAAGTGCGGTCGTGCATTCGCCCACGTAGAAGGCAGGGCAGAAGTTACAGGAGAGGCGATATATAATATTTTTATATATTATAAGTGTCCTTTCTTTGTGTTTCTTTATTCTAAAAATCTACATGTGTGTTTATATATATATATATATATATATATATATATATATATATATATATATAAATATACATATACCCACTCACACACACACACACATATACACACACCCACACACAATTATATATAAACAAATATATATATATATATATATTTATTTATATATATGGTTCGCGGTAGTCCAGGGGGTAGAGCGTTGACCCTCTTGGCCCTTGGGCAATGTCCATTTCAACATGTCATCATATTTTTTATCATTGCTCTTTTTGATTTTACAATTCTTACTTCACCTGTTCTATTTTACATCACTATAAATTTGAATATTGTCGTGTGTTGACAATTTTCATAAGTAATATAGGTAATAGCGTATTTAAGAATCTTTAAGAGGACATGGATATTGTACTTTTACCTTTGCTAATCTGGCGCAATAGCAGAAAAATGAACGGGTAAGTACTTAGCGTTGATTGAGTGGGATCAATAAGAGATGGATCCTTTGGGCAGAATTTCAGGGATCGGCTTGCAATTAAGCAAAGTGGACTTCCGCAATAAGGTGCACTCGTCGGATTGATAGCTAATGACCATCTATCTTAGGTCTGCAGGCTGTGTTTGGTTTAGACACGGCCATGATCGAAATAGACACTAATCAAATTTTCCAATTACCTCAAGAAAAAAATTGTGGCGCATTAAAAGTCATGAGATTGACCAGCGGACATTTTCAAATTAATAAGATCCGTATCCTTTTTTGGGTCGGTATCGGTGACATTTGGCCAATTCCACTCATGAAAAAGGGAAGGGTTTCCGATAAGTCGTGACTGGTTGGCTAAAAATTAAGCTGATTGAAAGCGTAAGAGAATGAAGAGAGCAGAATCAAGGCGATGGATGATATCATAAAAGTTGAACTCTTATTGAAAACTGAAATGAAGCAGAATAAGAATAATATGGAAATGAAGACAAAAATATAATGGCTACGGGTAGGACGGAAAGTTGGCGGAAAATCTATGAAATAAGTTAGTTTTACGTCTGATCCAATGTCAAGTTAGCGAGACAGTCAAATGGTTGCAAGAATTGATGATCGAATTGAAAAGTGATTGCCATAGGTATTGCATGGAGATCAATGCGCACAAAAAACTGTGTACAGTTGTACGGAAAGAGAAATTCTAATCCATTATCACCGGTGCTGTTCAGCGTATATGTTGAGGAAATGATTCAAGAGGCATGGGAAGAACTGGAGGTAGGAATGAAAGTGGGCGGGGAATTCGTAAAATCAGTTAGGTTTTTCTGATGACCAAGCTTTAGTCTGTCAGTCAGCCAAGGGGTTGCAAGCATTGCTTAGTGAATTGGAAATTCAGTGCGACAGGCATGGGATGAGAATCAATATTAATAAAACAAAGGTTATGCGATTTTCCAGAAAAAAATGCTAAGCAACACATTAAAATAGGAGGGTAAAAACTGAAGCCGGTGGAATAGTTTACGTATCTCGGTAGTGTTTTGGACCAACACGGTCAAGGTAGTAAGGATGTAAGGAGAAGAATTGCGCTAGGCAAAGAGGCTTTCACAAGGAGGAGGGAGTTGATGAAGGGGACGTTGAGTAAGGATGTTAAGAAAAGACTCGTAAAAACTTAGATATGGAGCGTAGCTATGTACTGCGCGGAAACGTGGTCATTGAAGCAGGATGATAGAAGTAGATTAGAGGCTATTGAAATGTGGGTGTGGAGAAGTAAAACGGTCAAGGGGACAGAAAGGAAAACAAATAAGGAAGTACTGGGAATGGTAGGAGATGGGTGGGAATGTTGGGAGAAATCATAAGGAGGGAGGGAAAATGAATGTAGAGAACATTTTGATTGGCAATGCAATGTTAAAGAGGGGGTAATATATAGATGGGGGGTATATTACGCAAGCGAGAAAAAAACCAGGAAAAGGATAAGGATGTTGGGAGGCATGAAAGGAGAAATAACTATATTGCTCGTTGGGCCTAATTTGAAATATGCTGTTCGTATATATTAGATTCTCGTGAAGTTGGATGATTGCCAAATTGGATCGCGTGCAGCTTAGAGGAGCTTGATTTGTAAAACGCTGTAATGATTAACTTAGTACCGTATCCAAAATATTAGAGCTGCTAGGCTGGGAATCTTTCAATGAACCGAAGATTAATTGCAGATTAAATCCCTTAAAAAAATTGGAAGGATGTCTTTTTAGCGATGGTGTTGAAAATGTATTATTAGCCCCATCGTACTACGGTAGGAGAGATGATGTGAATAAAAGTAGCTCCTCAAGCCAACCCTACGGTGTGTGTCATGGGATGTACACCAAACTATTATTTCTGATGCAGATATCTCGCGTCACTTGATCGAATGGTATGAGAAAGAATCAAATGAACCCTGAAATTACATAGTGTATACGTTATGGACGACCCAAGATCCTTTTTTTTACAATCACCCCGATATGTCCTGAGAACTTGTATAAAAAAACATGAAGATAATGTATGCGGTACGACCACACTCTTATGGTCGTTCAAATCAAAATGATATGTATACCTTTAAAAGTTTTCTGACACAGGCAAAAATGGCTGGAGTGAAACATTAGGTAAACAGGAAATGGTTATTGGTATAGTTTTAAAAGAAGGATGAGGAAGGGAAGAAATAGGGAAGGAGACGTGAAGAAGAAACTGCCCTGAGGAATGGACTGGGAAAGGCTTGATGGTTTTTGACTGTTATTAGAAGAGTTACAGAAAAGGGAGAGGGAAGGGATGGATATTGAATGTGGCGTTGAGTGGCCCGAAAACTTATTGCTTGACTTCCAAAAGTGAGGAAAAGATAACATTGATTGGAAGACCTTCGAGACGTTGGTTTTTTTTTGACAAGGGTGGAGAAAGTCTTGAGTTCGAAGGATGCGGAAACAAGTGAAGAGGGTGTGGGAGAGTTTGGAGGAGTGTAAGGATAAAGGGAAGGGGGGTGTGTAAATGAAATTGATGGATACGAAAAGGAGAGGGAATCAAAGATGGTGGCCTGTTGAAATAACTCTCGCTTCTCGAACGAGGATGGCAGAATATTAGGCAGTTGCGCAAGGACAGGGGTGGATGAAAAATTTCAAGGGAGGGTTTTCCACTCCAGCGCTTTTAAGAGGGCGTTGCAGACCGTTGCTTCAGTATATGGCTGCGTAGATTTTCGCGGCGGTGGCTTGAAGAGTTCTGCATGTCCAGATAAATAGAAAACGCTGCAGGTCGGTCCAGATAAATAGAAAATTGGCAAAACAAGCGAAGGAATCAGTGGCCAGCAGCAGTTAACACATGCCTAGCACAAGATCAAAAGGCCCCCGCTCGGAAGACCTGTTCGAAGATCAGGATCAAGTGCTGATCAGGGAAAGAGAACTTGAAATTCTTTCAGAAGAAGAAACAGAAATCATGGCAAACACCAGCCACCTGGAAGAAAAGATTCAGACCCTATCAAGTCAAATCACCATCCTGACCCAGACTATGGCCACATTGCAGCAAGCCATACCAGCCTCGCAGCAACAAGGTACCGCGCCAACTTTCGCAGCACTTCGACCCACGACCGCACCAGGACTGGATACGCCTAGCAACCAAGAGGTACTCCAGCTTCTCACCCTGCTCAAACAGAATATCACGTCTATCCGCTTAAAACCCAGAGACGTGCATGAAATTGAGTTCGTCTTGCACGTGGGAGCGGAATACGAGCAGCTGTCTGAAGTGCTCCAAAACATTATTTACAACAGGGCCAGGCTCCTGTTAACAGTGGCAACGTACGGATGGCCGGAAGCCCTTCGTCTAACACCTCCGGTTCCGGCCGAAATCCTAAGGCTACCGCCGGGTTTCCAACCCCAACAACCAGCGCAGAGACAGCCCCAACCGGCACCACCAGAGACGCAGCCCTTTCGACGCAACCCCGGCAGGGGCCGGGGAACCTCAAGGAGACGGCAGCAGCGATCCTGAGTGCCCCATCCTGCAAATCCTGGACAGACCTCTCACCCTGGATGAGGATGCCCTGCTCCGCTGGGTCGACTCTGGGGAACCCGCTGACACAGAGCCCCTCCCGGCGGAGGACAGTGATTCGGGATGTGGAGAGGACGACGAGGACAACCCAGAACCGGTATCGGAGCCGGAGCAGGAGCCCGAGGACGACGACTCCGACGCAAGACGCTGGCTCATCCCAGGAGCAGCGCGAGTCACCGCCACCGCCCCTCCGGAAATCCCGGAGAACGAAGAGGAAGAGCTACCAGAGGACTTAGACACCCTCTTCGAGGAACTGCACGTCACCTCAGACACAGTCCCAGCGGTCACGCCTATCAAGCCACGTGAGTACAATCGAGTGGTTAATTCAGTGATATCAAGAATTGGTGCGTCACTGCCTAAACCCAGGCATGCCCCGTTCGTATCCAGACCTACCCCAGTGTCGCTGCAACGCTGTTGTCGGCTTCAAACAACAACGCGGTGAAAACCCGGACATGCAGAATTCTTCGTTGCTTCAGTGATTGAAAGAAGGCGGGAGGAGAAGAAACAAAAAAACTGACGAAATTGCAAAGTCGAATGGAACGCAAACAAAGTCGAATTCTCTTGTATCACTTAATTTGACGGCGACCCACTGCGCCATTTTTATCCTATAGGTTATTTTTATCAAAGCCATCGTGAAACACTATATGTTTTAAATTGATCTTAATCCTTATTATAACGTAATGCCAATTTTTAGTTTTCCGCAAAACAATTTCATTCGGGCTGACGATGTATTCGGCAGATGACTATTATTATCGAGGTCATTCAGAACCTTTCTAATTCTGATTGATATATACATGATTCATTATAGAGTAATACGCATGCTTCCATTGTGTCGCGACTATCCATGGTAGCGCGGTAAAACCGATCGAGAAATGTGGTGGGGGGTCTACCCTTCCAATGCAGCCGGTCACCAGTTAGCTCCGAGCAGTCTGAGCGGAAAGACGTGCCTCCGCGTGAAAAGTGTTTTCGGTTTTATAAAACAATGCGATGGAGCGCACAGCCACACGACATACTATATGTTCATCGTTACTGACTTCCTGGCCCGGAGCACCACCACTTCCTGGCCCCGGTGGTCTCCCAGCCCCCTTAAAGTCCCGACTTGGCTCCTTATGACTTTTGCTTGCTTCCACGACTGAAGAGAGCGCTGAAAGGAAAGCATTGGAAGACCGTAAAAAAAATCCAAAAGCATATTACAACGTTCCTGAGAGAGATTCCCGTTTCAGGGTCCCTTCCAGGCGTGGCAGACACGTCTCCGCAAGTGTATTGATGCAGATGGAGAGTATTTTGAAGAATTTTAAGCATTTGTAGAAGTGCGATCAATAAATCTCCGTGTCCCAGAGAATGCGCATTACTTTTATAGTTGACTCTGTACTTACATGATACTCTGAAAGCCAGCGTTAGGGTAAGTGGCAGGGAGTGATTACACACAAGAGTAATTTTGAACCAGAATACTTCCCCACCTCCCCTTAGCGCTGTCGGACCACGTTATTCTGGTCCCTTATCGTTCATGGGAAAGTCATGGCATCTATTTTACACTTGAAATCTCTAATGTTATTTAGTAAATAATCTTTTCTACCTATGTAAAAGCCAGCTGTAAAATACCATCTGGTAAGCCATCTGTGAAGATGTAGAGCACGGTTAATCATAGGTTGAAAAATATAATGTAACAGCTCATTGAAATCTGGGGAAATTTCCACAGTTAACTGGTTGAAACGATTTCTTACACGAGTTTTACCATGTTATTTTTTTCAATTTTTACCGAAATTCACTCTCACTGTGACACTGTATATAGTAATTTTAGTACCTTGATGATTTACAAGGACAGACAGGGAAAATATAAAATAAATGCCTGGAGAATTGCGCATACATTTTTCTCCCTAAATTTCGATTTAGTAATTTCCATATTCCGTGACTGTGGCAGTGAATTATGGACCGTTACCATGACAGTGATGGACGGTTGATAATGACGTTGTTAGTAAGATCTCAAAAAGTTTTGCCTGATTTTAGTTTTTTCATTGCACTCGGCCGGATACAGAGGGATCCGGGTTCGAATCCAGGTCAAGGAGAATGATTTTTTACACTCTGCAATAGTTGCATTGTAATATCCGTAAAGTGTTACACGAAACCTGGAAGGGGAAGTCGAATGGATAGAGCGCTGGGTTACTAACCGGCGAGGTTCGGTTCGATTCTGAGTGACGCCTCTGCCTACCCCCAGCTTCACCCAAGACGAGTAATTTTTTTTAAGAGCACCAGAACTTAGAGGATAAACAAAGTAGTGGTACAGGGAATAAGGAGCCGGCCCCCATTATTACCCTTATGTATTCACATTCCACACCGTTAACCTCAGTATCAGGGGAGCCTTCTGGTTGATTACTGCGCTTTGCAGTCATATTAAAACAAGGCAGGCTAAAAATTTCGGAGCGAAAAACCCTTCGCAGCTTTATAAAATCATTGCACATTCAGGCCAGTCATGGCATCACCTGATAACTTGACCTATCTTTGTAATTTAGGGCTTCAAATCAAGGCGTTTCATCTTGCCCTCTTTGTCCCTTCCCTCTCAAGTTCAAGGGAAAAGGACGCCCCTTTGAGTTGAAGCGACCGCTTGACCTCAGCCTTTCCAAATTGAGGAGGAGATAAGCGAACCGCGGTAGCTGGGTGGAGGTAGGCTGGGGGCTAGCTTTCAGTGTAAGTAGTAAGGAATACTGAAATAGAAATATGAGTCGCTACTCTCATTCACGACCACTCCTGTCTCCTGGGTGAAACATATACGGGGAATATGTGGAAAAGGTAACAAAAAATTAGGATTTATTGGAAGATTACTGGGGAAAATTGATGAAACGGTCAGAGAGAAATGTTATCTTTCGCTCACCAGGTTTTATTTAGAATATGCCGCATAGTCTATGTATGGGATACTATGTGGACCTGAATTGAATGCAGACTTGCATCGCGAGCAGTGTAGAAGAGCTAGATTTGTAAAATCTTGTCATGATAAACTGAGTAGCGTATCGAAAATATTAGAGGAGCTACGTTCGGGATCATTCACTCAACAAAGGTTAAATAATAGATTAAATCGGAAGGATGTCTCTTTAGCAGTGATGTTGAAAATGTGTTATTACCCCCGTCGTACAACGTATATCCTAAATTAAGCCTAGCCTACGGCAGATAACATTTCTATTTGACCTTTTCATCACATTTACCCTGTACTCTTCTAATAAATCCTAATTTTTTGTTAGCTTGTTCACATATTCCCCGTACGTGTTTCACCCAGGAGAGGTCGTGTGTGAGGGCAACGCCATAAATTATTTAATTAAGTCTACACACTCCATTTCGGTGTTCCCAATGCAGTTTGTGAGGGAGTTGCACTTTTTCCAAAAATTAATCGCTTCGCACTTTTTAGAGGTAAATTCTAATTGCCGACTTTCTCACCAACGATGCATCCCATTTTGTTTCGTCTTTGACTTCTCAATAAGATGAGGTAACCTGGTTAAAATTGAAAAGCTTGGATGAAATTGAGGGTGCCAAGAGGTGTTTTCTGGAATCAAACCCGTGTTCATTAGTCGTAGCTCAATGCTGTACCCACTCTACTACCGCGTCAACCTTCTACACCAGATGTATCTTGACCCAAGCATAGTATGTTCGCATATTATGTTGCTGATTAGCGATACTACCTCTAATGCTGAATCATGATATTTAATATCGACAAAATTGATAGCGTGAATTACCATGACTCGCGGTTGTCAAGAAAGATTTAGATTACATAGAAATAAATAAATTCACATGAAAAACTATGAGGTCCAATTATATTTATTTAAAAAAATGTTAAAATATAGCCCTCTAAGAGTAATGTTTGACATATTTTACTATAATTAATACGCAATGGCTGTAAGGGAAGTGAATAACAAAAGATCACTTTTCCTATCAACTGAGGAAGCCATCGGCGATTCCGAAAATATCTTAGATTTGGCGCCATTTGTTTCCTGAGCTAACAGATATTCGGAATGATTTAGTCCATTAAAGCAATGCCATCTCTTCAAAATTTGGAAGAAATGCCTGTTTTTTTACAAAAAAAATTAATAATTCATAATTTACCTTAAATATTAGTGCAACTATTTCAGAGCGTAAAAATCATTCACCTTGACTGGGACTCGAACCCAGATCCCTCAATATCCGGTCGAGTGCTTTAGCCACTTAAGCTACCGAGGCGTCCTCTCAAACTCTGAAATTTTGGGGCTTTTAAAGGAACTAGATTTTATGACGAAATACCATACATACAATGTCACATGCATTCGTAGTCGTGCATAAGTGTTTAAAGTTGGCTTTAACCTCGTGGACAGTGGCGCCTCGCGCACGACTACGAATGCATGTGACATTGTATGTATGGTATTTCGTCATAACATCTAGTTCCTTTAAAAGCCCCAAAATTTCAGAGTTTGAGAGGACGCCTCGGTAGCTTAAGTGGCTAAAGCACTCGACCGGATATTGAGGGATCTGGGTTCGAGTCCCAGTCAAGGTGAATGATTTTTACGCTCTGAAATAGTTGCATTGAAATGCACATTAGCGGATGACTCCGTTAAAAGTTACTGTTGCGGCATCTCCCGCAGTTTCTTTGGAATTTTTCTTAAATATTAGCTTTATATTTCAGAATTTTTCTTCTTTCTACGTTTTAATTGCTCTCGATTTACAATGAAAATAGGTACGCCACGCGTATTATTCTCTGATCGTAATTTGAACACGCTTTTGTCGAAGGACGAAACGCGAGAAAAACCATTTTATCGAATAATTTCAATAGATATAGCTCATTTGAGATACGTAAAAGCTATTCAGAATTTTATACGGAATTGGTAGGATTTAGGTCAAGTTGATTAGCTACGAGATATTATGCGCTGCTCTTTTATCGATTGTTTTACGTAATTCGCTCGTCACCGTTTTGATTTACGGATTTACTGAATCCTGACTTTGATTTCGACATTCAGTCATTCCCGATGAGGGAAACATTGTTCACGACTCGATATCGAGACGAGATGGCGCGGCAATCGACACACCTTTGCAGTAATCTCGCCGCGGATTTTATCGTTACACCCACACACACGACGTACAATACAAAAAAATAACATTATCTCATCCCTTCTTTCCCTTTCAATACCCTCTATCTATCACCCTCGGGGAAAAGATGAAAGGAATGAAGAAGGCACGAAAAATGTCCCTCGTCTCCTTCCTCTTACCTCCCCTGCTCATCTCAAGAATAACACAGGTCCCTACTCCTTCTTCTTACCCTTCCTCCTCCTCCTCCTACCCTTCCACCCCGTAAAAACCCAATAACGTCGTGAAAAGTCCCTCGCCTGAGTTATGGACCGACGTGGCAAGGGTTCAGGCGCGCTCACAACACACACACACACAGATGCGCGCGAATGAAACGTCTTCTCATATCCCATTTTCCTCAAAATAGAGAAAGGATGAGAGAGATGAAAGTCACCGGGGAGCAGAGACCACTCGGCTACCTCAGGAGTCCTGGACGGGGTTTTAAAAAAATCATTGAATGTATGATAAAAAAAAACAGTTTAATTGAGACGTTAGATGTGTCCCTCTTTTGAAGCTTAGTACTGCACCGTGTATTATTACACAGATATAAGATGACACACTCCCTCTAATGCGATGCTTTAGAATAAAATAGTAATTTTTCACATTTATTTATTTTGAAAAACTGGATTGGGGATGATAAAAGTCTGTTGGAAATGAACAACATCAGTTTTGTTGATGATCGAGCTTCAGTAAGCCAATCTGAGAAGGATTTGCAAGCATTGATGGGTGCATTGGACAATTGAAAATAGCTATTTATACAATCTCTCAACTAACTCTGTATTTACAAAATATACAATGAAGAGAGTCAATAAATAAATTGAGGTGGGTAACAATTATAACGGAGATATCGTGGTAGAAGACGTAGAACAAGGATATAGATATTCTACAGAGATATGAAATGGGTGGGCAAATATTAGTTGAACAAGAAAAGATATAATGGACGTGGATGGAATACGTAGAAAAACTGTATGGCAAAGAAATCAGACATATCTATATTAGATATTAAGACAGAAAATAACGTAGACGAGGATAGCTAGCCGTAGGGCAAGACACCTGTCCTGCGGAACTACTTAAAGGTGTAGGAAAACGTCGGAGAAGGAGTATATCTGGACTGTTTCGCAGCTTGTATGAAAAAAAATCTGGCTGGAAGACTTAATGAGATTAGTGTTATTTGCTTGTCCAAATAAGGTAAAGACAGCAATATTTTGAGGATTACAGAACGATAAGTTTGATATCCCACGCAGCTAAAGTTGTTCTCAGGATCATAAACAAAAGGATAGAGAGTAGGGCAAATGATTACTTGGGGAATGATCAGTTTGGGTATAGGAAGGTGATAGGCACGCGTGATGCCACTGCAGTAATGAGATCACTAATCGAGAGGAATACATGTTGAAATCAATCAGGATGTATTTGATTGTATGGCAGATTTCGAAAGGCGTTAGGTATTTCATAATCACCTGTGCTGTTGAACGTATATGCTCAGGAAATTATTAAGGAGGCATGGGAAGAATTGGAAATATGAATGACAGTCGGGGGGAATTCACAAAATTAGTTAGGTTTTAAGTAAGTCATCTAAGGGGTTGCAAACGATGCTCAGTGCATTGACGAGTTGATGCAATACGTATGGGATGAGAATAAATGTAAATAAAACAAAGGTTATGCTCTTTTCGAGAATCTGAAATTTTAAACGTTAAATAATAAAACGGGAGGGCAAAAACTAGAGCAGATGGAACAGTTTACGTATCTCAGTAGTGTCTTGGACCAACGTGGCCAAAGTAGTAGGGACGTAAGGAGAAGAATCGCACTAGGCAAATGGGCTTTCACAAGGAGGAGGGAGTTGATGAGAGGGACGTTGAGTAAGGATATTAAGAAAAGACTCGTAAAAACTTTGATATGGAGCGTAGCTATGTACGGTGCGGAAACGTGGTCATTGAAGCAGGAGGATAGACGTAGATTGGAGGCTTTTGAAATGTGATTAAGTGCTAGTTATGACATTACTGGGATAAATCATAAGGAGGCAGAAAAGATGGATGCAGAGCATTTTGGTTGGCAGTAGGATATTGAAGACTGTGATATATCTGGAGAAGATAAGACAGGGCAGATAGGGGTAGGAAAAGAATATGGATGTTGGACGGAATGAAGGAAGTATGCACAATTAAAGAGAGCCTTATTGTAAGTTCAAATTTGGGTTATATTTTGGGGTTTCTAAAGAGAGATTATGCATTGTTCCTGTATCCTTTTGTCCATCAAAAATCTACCTTAACCGCTATATTACCGATTATATTTTTATATATAACTATATATTTCTGTACATACATACGTACAACGACATCAGCTAAGCTAGTTGTAATGAAAAAGACTGGTTCAAGCCCCATTCAAGAAAATGTTTTCACGCTTTCCATCTGCTCAATTCCACCTTCCAAACCATTCCAAACACGAAAACCCGCCAAACGACATAAGGAAAAGGGATAGGAACAAATATAAAAGATGAACACATGTATGATATGGACGGCGGAACCAAGCAGATCACAAGCATAAAAAGTTTATTTGACCGGGACTGGAACTACGGGTCTTCCGAATTCCCGAGCCGATTCTCTAACCGCTTGAGCTATTGAGGCCTAGAGACCCGCGTAATAGTTTCATATACATTTAAACGGAATAGGGTCACTTTATATAGTATTTACCAGAAAAATCCATTAGCACTGGTAAAGTTAGTTTTTTAAATATACGAAGGTTTGTTGACTAACTCCTTCATTCCTTCCATTACGCAGCTTCCACTCCAACGCTTCGAACATGCAAAGTCCATCGCCGATGAAAGCGCGCTTCAGGAGATTGTCGAGTATGCACATAAATATCGAGTATGCACACCCGCTTCCAAAGATCGACCTATTTGCTCCATGGGACTAGCAGGATACATAAGGGGAATAGAGTAGCGTAATCCATCAGGTTATGCCGTGATGGCCGACCTCATAGTAAGCGACATTATGCTGCCGTTCACAAACCATAATCGACGCTTTTCTCAGTAAATTAATGGGGTACAGTTCTTCTTAACCAGAGGTAGATTTTCGAAAAAATAATCTGATTTGATATTCGTCTTAATGTTGTTTTGCCTCCGTACCGAGAACGTCAAAAGTATTGTATAATAAAAACATTGAATAAAACAGATCATCAGATTCTGATGATGACAGCCGTGCCGTCGAAACCTCTAAACTGCATATGTGAGTATCCTTTATGTATATATATATGTATATACATATATATATATATATATACATATATATATATACATATATATATATATATGTATATATATATATATATATATATATATATATATATATATATATATATATATATATATATGAAGGGGTGTATGATATATGTATATCTAATTTGACCAATTTTTAAAAACTACGATCAATGAAAATTCGATGAAATTCCACCAAAAGGAACTCAAATTTCTTTCATTTTGTGTGGGTTCAACACATATTTTTTTAATTGAGTGTTTGACCAAAAATATTGAGCTTATACAAAAAGGAATAGGCTAAATGGTATTTGTGATCATAAGGGAATGACTTCAGTCACAAAGGCCTAAGCAAAAGATATTTTCAAAAAGTGTTTCCTCTTTTTTTGGAAATGAACATGGGTTTTAATGATGGCTTATCAACTCTGGAACTAATTCAAACTTTAAATTATTTTTTGTTAAGAACGCTCTAGATTTCAATCGAAAAGATCGACTGCATTCGAAAGTTCATTGTAAACATTTCGCACATTGGCCTGGACACAACATCACCATATGTTTAACTAAATGACATATTTCAACATTGCAATAATTTATCGTACCAATCATAGGGGTATTGATTATTATCTTTATTATTGATCTCCTCTGTTTCTTGAAATTTTATATTCTTATAATCCTTCATTATATTTAATTTGATATCGTTTGTAGGCTCCGTTGTCAAATTACAGCCCTCTCTCAACAGAGTTTATTAATATAGGTCATCAGTGTCAGCGTTAACATTAAACTACATAATTATTTCGTGGAAAACAATGACAAACATTTACAATGTTAAAAAAATATATTTTTGCCTACGTTTCGACGTTACTTTGTCAACCACGAGTGAAGGTGAACCGGAAGATGACGAAGTAACGTCGAAACGTAACGTCAACATTGTAGAAGTACACTATCATTCTCTCATAATCGATCATGTTCAACTCCAACGACATTAAACTTAAATTCATAAAATTGAATAAATTGCATTTTGCATGACAACATAATATGATATATGACGTAAGGAAGAGGGATAGGAAGATATAAAATACGAACACAGGATGATGGGAAAGGTAGGATCCAACAGATCTTTGGCGCAAAAAAGCCTCCTTGACCGGGACTCGAACCACAGATCTGCAACTTGCCGGGTCGAGGTAATTGAGCTATTGAGCTTTAAATTGAGATTAAAAACCATTGGGCTATTTGTTCGCTATTTGGCGGGTTTTTCGTGTTTGAATGTATATTTAGCCAATTTAGCTCGTATCCTCCTCCTGCCTATGCGTGCTACGAAACGTTGTGTTCCTATCCTTTATCACGTTGCATGATTGCTTTACCTACTGACCTTTTCCTTTTGTGTCGTCCCTTTCTCCCTTGGTGTTTGAGACAGCTCCCTGATGCCATCTCCTGGCCAAGGAATCGGGGCACTTGGTTGCATAAACCCCCCGCAGATTTCAGTGTAATCTACGTTACTTCGATAGATCTAGTGGTTAAAAGCATCTATGGTAAGAGCTTTCTACACAATTTCTGTGTTTTTCCTTTATATGTGCTCCTAGCCCTTCTCTTAATATATCCATGTGAATAAATATCTGTTGACCGGTTTTTGTGTTTGAATGCGTGTGTATATATATTATATACATACATACATGCATACACACACACACACACACACATATATATATATATATATATATATATATATATATATGTACATATGTATATGTGTATATATATATGTACATATGTATATGTATATATGTATATATATATATGTATATATATATATATATATATATATATATACATATATATATACTCAGACATATACTCAGATTGGGGTTTAGCCTTGATAATTTGTCAGATAATGTTTATCTGAGCATGTTCCTCCCCTCCATCCAAAAACTTTGAATTGATCTTATATTGTGAATGATATTATACAAAAAATAAGTTTCTTTTGGAATGAAGGGGTCTCCAGTAATGGAGAGCAATTTCCATCCGCAGAAGTAGAAACAAAAATCCAGGAGATGTCATGGAATTTGAATTCGTTCTCTTGCACATCCCTTTGGGGAACTTCGCAGTCCGCCGGCCTTGGAGATATATTTTGCACAGGTTATCTCTCCTGTATCATTTTCCTACCCTATTCTGTCTCCCATACGTTTAATACCCTTACTTTTATCTTCCTCTTTCCCTACGGTGCGTTGCGTTATTCCAGAACCCAAAATTACTTTCCGTCCCTTCTCTCTGGTTTTCTGCTTCCCTTTAAAAAATAATTCTCCACAATAAAAAAAATATATTTTGATTTATCTCTCATTCATTAAAAAGCCTCTTAAACCCATTTTTCTCTTGGTCGTCCAAGCATTTATATAAAAAGAGGGTGGCCTCTCTGCCATTCTCCGCCATTTTGTCCCCACTAAATAACTATTTCCCTTGTTCTGGCTTGAGCAATGGGATTCCTTTATCAATATTTTCCTAAAAGACATATTTATATCATAATAATACACTCGTCATGCACGCGTATTGAGTTTTCTAATATTATGCATTTTTAAGCTTTCTCAATCCACAAATCTAAAGGTTGAAGTTGGGATGATATAGATAGTGAATATAAAATCCTGTTCCTGAAACTAGCCATCTTGGAATTTTTCCTCATTAAACGTCCGCGTCGTAGCGATGAATACAGCGGGGGGGGGGGACTGCAACAATAAAGACATTGTTTGCTTGAGAGATGACTTTGATCCAATCACCGCCACGGAGACGAAGAAAATTAATTACTGGGGTAGAGTAATATCGTACTGTTATGCGAGAATACATTTTTGGACCCATTATTCGATTCTTCGAACTTTTTTTACTGCGCCTTGACTAAAATCTCCGGCATCGGTGGCGGCGGGGTAACTTCCTCGCCTGCCAACATAGAGGTCGAGGGTTCGATTACCGCTTAGGTGGGTTTTCCTCTACATAGGGTTTGGGTAATTTTGTCAATTGTTATGTAACTGTTAAAATGTAAATTACTGTTTTATGACTAATGCAATATAGATAAAACAAATGAAAAAGTAGAAAAAATGAAATGAGTGAAATACACAAAATAAATAAAATTCTCTTAGATACTATCTAAGCCTTCTTGATAATTACACCCCTCGTGCCAAGTAATAAGTTCTTGAGGCAGTCCTAAGCGTTTCATGGACCTTAGAATATTTCCGCACGTACCGCGTAGAAAAATCGTTATTTTTTCACAACCTCGTGTTTTGTTGACCAACTGTGGCACGGGTTGTTGGCATCCCGTTTGGCAATACGGGAAAGGGGAAAAAATATGATGATTATACGGCGAGAGCATTCTCAGAAGACTTTTTCAAGCTGACTTTTACAAGACGGTATTTCTCCCTGTTGGTTATTATGAAAGATCAACTGAAAAACACATCTCACCGGAGAGGCATGGCAAAATGTATCGAATTAATCGTATTGCGGTTTTGTTTTAAAAGAAAAACGGCTCGGAAACTTTGAATCTTAGGTCAAAAGAGATTAAAAATCTTTCACATATTCGGAAATATTAAAAGAAATGCTATGAATGAGCAAACAGAATCTCTTTAAGAAACCGAAAAATTCCTCAAATATTCCACATACAGGTAATATGCATGCCGCTACAAGAGCGTGTGGCGGGGGGTGTGATATGTCATAACCCATGTATGCACAGTCAATACTTGTCTCCACAGATATCAGTTCTATCTGGAGCTCGAATAAAAGTTAATCACACGAAATAAGGTACTTACATGGAAGGATTTAATAAAAGGATGTAATATCATTATTATATTCAAATTTTGTATGAAAAATGTTATAGATGTGGGTATATTAAAAATGCATGAAGGATGTCGACGAAGTATATGCATACTTCACCAAAACTAATAGTCCCCTTTGCGCAGCCAATCATATCTATTTTGATCTTCATAATTCAAACATGCAAGTTTTTACGACTCGATAAAAAGAAAATAACTATGTTTCTTTTATACTATTTAATAATCCGTTTCTCTTCTGATTTTAATCAACAAAAAATCATGTTTAATGGCACAAAATAAGATATTCGTTCCATTATGTTCACTTTGGCCGTATTAATTTAATTTTAATAAATATTCAACATAAGATAAAAGCAAAGTATATCAGAAAAAGAAATACTTGGTTATTCCACATATATTTTATTAAATACAACTCGGGTTTCGACTTATAAAGTCATCATCATTGACCTGATGATGAATTTGTAAGTTAAAACATAGGTCGTGTTTAATAAAAAAATATATGTGGAATAACTAAGTATTTCTTTTTCTGAAATGAATCGCTTCCACAAAGTGACGCCTGAAACCATTGTATTCAGCAAAGTATATCTTATTGTTTCTATTATTTTCCTTCCATTATATTTTCCTAGGAATTTTTCATGTCTAAGAGCATGTCCAACAAATTTCATTTTCCTTTTCTCCATCTCTTTAATGAAATTCCTTCCTTCTTTAATTGCTCTCAGTACTTCTATTTTGCTTTGCTTTTCCGTCCATCTTCTTCTTGTTATCCTTCTCCAAATCCACATTTATATTGTTTCCAATCAAGCCTTTTCCCTCTTTCCCAAGGTCCAAGTTTGGCATCCATATAATAGGGTACTCCAAAAAAAAAATGTGGAAAGGATTTTCTACTTTCCAATTTTCGCGTGTTTGTTTCTTAAAAGATTCTTTTATTTTCATATGACAATTACAATGATAGGGTAGCTTTTGCGAAGAAGGCTATTAACGAATTATGTGATTAAAATCAATACTTAATGTGAATTATTTTAGTAAAGTGTTCTTCTTATTGGTTTTTTGGTTAAAACCCTTATAGACTGCAACCCAGATAACATACCTTGCGATTACACTCGCGCTAGTAAGACTATCAAAATAACTTTGTAGATTTAAGAATTTTAATACAAGCGTTTTTCGCTAACTTATTCCTTATTTAGAATTCAGCGGGCATCTTAAATCGTAAGAAGAACATTAGAAGATCAATCCAAATTTCGATTGAACTAGAACACGAATGCAGTTTACATAGGAATGACGTAATTCTACTAATAATGGCGTTTCGCGAAATGTTACGTTTTCTCGGGTCAGTTGCTTGGTATTTGTTGTTTTTTTCCGTCTGCAGATCAATTATTGGCCTAAATGAAACGTTTGATATTTCCATGAGCCAGTCAGCGAACACTCATGCCTGAATTTAGGGCCGTCAAAGGACGGCTTTCAATTGTTTTCCTATTGCCAGTTTATGTGCGATAGCGTGTGTGTATGCGAGTGTGTTTGAAAGAATAGCGGTGATATAGTCGAGAAATTTATCCTTTACCTCCTGCAGTTAACATAACAGACTCGATACAATGGCGTCGACACCCCCTCCCTGTCCCCTGTGGAGGTATTACCCTGGGAAATCGGAGCTTTGTGTCCCCGTTTGAAGTGTACGGCACTTTACTCTCTCCTTAATTCATTGCAAACCCATCACAACTCGCGTCGTCAAGCACTTCTCGTCGCCTTGACGATGGCTCGATCGTAAATTCCTCCCGACTGTTCGCTTGCTTGCTTACCTCTCTGGGTTACCTACGCGGTGTAGGCTGAAGAGCGTAATCCGTATCCAGGACCTCTTAAAAACGAGGCCATTTTATATTCCCGCGGACGTGAAACCTCCGTTCGGGGAAGGACAAAACTCTTACCTGTACATTTTATATGTACCCGTAAATATGTGTGCACGGGTTTAATCTATCTTGAAAAGTGTTCAGAGAAAAAGATGCTCAAAATCAAAGATTGAAAAAAAATCAAAATAATACTTATTTTCATCAAAGTTCCAAATTATTCCGGACAGAGAAATCATTTTCCTGGTTATTATGTAAACTCCTTTTTTCGTATATATATATATATATATATATATATATATATATATATATATATATATATATATATGATTTCGTCGAAGTAACACGGAAGTGTTGAATAACAAACTTGGACAGCAACGAACAATATAAGAAAACATAAAAAGATCACTCGCATGTTATTTCTGGATAATATTGACGAAATTCAGCTCTGTCTACATTGGAAGAAATTGAAGTCTTTCTATATATATATATATACATATATATATATACACATATAGATTGGTATGCATATATATATGTATACATATATATATGCGTACATTTATATTAATACATATACACACACACACACACACACACACATATATATATATATATATATATATATATATATATATATATATATATATATATATGCGTACATTTATATGTGTACATATACACACACACACACACACATATATATATATATATATATATATATATATATATATGCGTACATTTATATGTGTACATAAACACACATATATATATACATACATATATTATGCATGTTTTTATTATAATATTTTTAAGATATGTTAATATTTAAAGGTTACCCGAGACTAACCAAACAGTTTGATACAGTTTTAACACTAAACATAAGAAGGAAATGTAAATTACATCTTTTAAATATGTCCGTCGAAAGAGCGCCGTCGCAGTTGTGACAACCCCACTGTTTTCGCAACGCCTTTGTTATGGCAACGTCGCTGTCAACAGTCGTCGGGCGTTTGAGGCGCTAAAATCCGAATTTCCTTCTACTTTCAGGTCTTGTGAAATTGGGAAGAAGGTTGTAAGAGACAACCACCCATCTCCAGCTCCTTATAGCCGAGTATTTTCCCCTTCCCTTCTCTCCGCCCGTTTCGCTTATCCGTTTCTCTACTCTCCTGTGTCTACACTTCCTATGGAGGTGGAAATGAGGCAATTTCTACACTCCCACGACAAGGAGAGGAAAATTCTCCAACTGCGCTGTTTCCCACAGCGCTCGGAACCTTCCCTACCTAAACCCTCACGCACGTGAAAAGGTAAGAATTCAATTCGTCGTTTTTATTTCTCATTCTATTTCCGTCGATGAAACGAATTTCGACGTTTGATCTCCAAATTAGTCAAGCTACGTGCATTTTAATATCTTTCGACTGGAGTGTTAAGACTAATTTACATCCTAAACATAAATCATCGACTCTTCTCCATCCTTCTTGAATTTTAATTTTCCCTACCAAAAAAAGAAACGAGTGTATTGATTGGTTTACGGAATTATTGCGCTTTCCGATTGTCATTTTTTTCATTCCCCCCCTCCCCCTGCTTTTTTTCCATTACTTACGATTCCCGCCAAGCATGTTTTCTCAGAATTTTTAGTGTGTTTTTTTCGGGACGTTTTTCCCCAAATAAAAATTTCGGGGTTAAACAATTGTCTAAGTCGAATCCAACAAGATTTCATAGATATACGGGAAAAAACGGGATTTTTCTGTACGTCTGTATCCAAATCACCGAGGTAATGTTAAAATTGAGTTACTGTGTACCTAGGTGAAAATATATATTCTTAATTTTTCTATCAAGAAAAAGCTTTCCAATCTTGCAATCGCCACTTGATAATCATTAATACGAGGACTCAGAAGAAAGTAACTTACGTTTCGGCCTAGCGTGGGTAGTGCTAGAACCACCATCTTGGTGTATAAACTCAGTATGTATTCTGCTGTAGTAGTGTGTGCAGACTGTGGTTCTTCTGCTTTTCTGAACACATAACGGACTGTTAAAATGTGCGCTTCAATAGGAAATCCCGCGAGATGTGGAGTGCAGTCTGTGATTAGGTTTTATACTGGCAAAAAACCACATCCCAATTTAAATTAATGGGCAACTTTGGGAAGTGTACGGAGACAGACTAATGAGTAAAGACGGAGTGTGGCAGTGGTGCATTCAGTTTAAAAATTACCATAGTAACAATTTTTATGACGAGGACCGCAGTGGTCGGCCTAGCCCCGTGACAGATGAACTCACGGATAGCCAGTTCTTCGACATCATGGGCATTTGGCTCTTTACTCTTAGAGCGACAACACCATGAACACAGTCACTCAACACTTAGTCGGTACACAGTACAAATTTTCCGATGAATGTCAGTGGCTTTCAAATTTATTACCAGTAAAAACCTTATCAATCAACGGATTTTACAATTGGCGAGATTTCCAATTATATCGTTCATTTTTACTTGCTACTGTACACAAACTACAAGCGATGTAGTCTTTCAAAAACTGCAGATTGGAGCGTACTGAGCTATTGTGTATGTCAATGCAGCGACCATTCGGCTCCCTCCACTACTTCCCTCGCTACAAGCAAACGTAAGTTACTTTCTGGATAGACCTGCTTTCTTTTTTTCAGATAATCACGCTTACTCGTATTAATATTTCCAGTCGTGGCCGAGTGTGATTTTTGGTTGATTGCGTAGGAAAATAGGAGATGGATGGGAGGAATTATATCTCGATGGATTAAATTTTCGTTATATTTAGTTAGCGTCTGAATATTAGACTATCCAATATTACGAATCTTTTTAAACTTCCATCCTACTGACTCTATCGACACTAAATGTTATATCTCGGAGAGCAAAGAGCGTCCCGTATCTCTCATCGCCATGACATTACCTCAATTGTTGACTTTAAGTCGCAGATTTAAAAAGGTAGAAATATTTACCATTGCTATGGATAATGGTGTACTCATGGATGCGTACAGAAATAATATCCAACTTTACGGCTGGAATCAACATGATGCGTGTATATTTTAACCTTTTTGTATGGTTTTCGACAGTTTGAAAATTAATTGAAACTTTTCCTTGAATTGTCTGTTAATTTTAGATCTTACCTTCGACCCAAGCGTTTTATGTTTCCATGATATTTTTTAATTCTGTCTCTGAATGGAGTTGATTCGATCGTCATGCGAGAAAAACAAATGAAAAAATGGACGTTTAATTTTATTAGACAATTTTTATAATCGTGTGAAAACTGATAAAATTATAAATATTCAATATAATTCGTATACATGAGATGACAGAAGAATGATCAGAGGCAACAAATGTTATATTAAATTGCGAAATGAAAAAATTGACCTAAAAACGTTTAACATGCAATTATTTCTTTCACCTATCGATTTACCTATCTTTTAATTCTTTTTTTCTCGTGAAAAGCCGGGTTTTGAATCGCAGTGGAATTTCAATAGAAATCCAGGTATATTAATTCCATTTTGTTTTTTAGAAAAAGACTTTGATTCGATGTCAAGTGTCGCCCTGAATTATTTCGAGGTCCTAATTCGCAGTCGTGAAGTTTGATAAACGGAACGATGGGTTCAACAAGAGCATGCGGTGTTTGGAGTACTCACTTGTTCCCTCATCCGCTTGGAATCTGACGAGACGTGAAATTAGCCCGCCGGAATTTGAACTACGTTTATTCATTCAACTGCGCCCAAAACAATGTGGGAGAATGGGAGGGTTGTTCGTAATGTGGGTTGCGGCATTCGCAGGATAACCCTACGAATTCCTCCTATATCGTCGTATGCAAGCGGGAGGAATCTTTTGCAATGTCGTTAGGGTCAGAGGGGTGGTAGCCATAGCAGAATGCGTGTGTGTCTACTGACCAGTGTGTTCCTTAGAGCCAATCTGGTGAATAAAAACTGAAGAGACAATTAAATGTTTTGGAATGAGTGCTGCTCTCTCCCGAATGACTACTGCATCGAGAACACCGAAATGGAATGTGTAGACTCTATAAAATACCTTGGCGTTACGCTCACTAACGACCTCTCCTGGGTGAAGCATATGAATGTGGAATATGTGGAAAAGTTAACAAAAATATTAGGGTTTATCAGAAGAGTACTTGGTAAATGGGGTGAAAAGGTCAAAAAGAAATGATATCTATCGCTGGTTAGGCCTTTATTAGAATATGCCGCAAGTATATAAATGGGGTCATCACGCAGTTGGATTGATTGCCGAATGGGATCATGTGCAGCGTAGACAGGAGCTAGATTTGTTAAATATTATTATGATAATTTCAGTAGCGTATCCAAAATATCTAGGAGGATCTAGGCTGGGAACCACTCACGGAGGTAAAGTTAAATTACAAATGAAATCTAGTGAATGAATTGGAAGGATGTATCTTAAGCAATGATGTTGAAAATATATTGCTACCAATATTGTACTACGGTAGAGTATATCATGCAATCTATACTATCACAATATATTAGATTGTTTCCGTTTTTTTGTACTGGCCATGTTAAATTGGGAGATACTAGTATCTAAAATCCCAAACTTTATAATCGTGTTGCCGTGACTTGACAAAATGTCCTCTCGCCTGGTATTCGTCAAGCAACTATTGATGAATTTTAAAAATTTCAAGTTAAAGTTTCCTCTTGATATTTTCGACAAATTGATAATCTTTTATTTTTCTTATTAAATAAGTCAAGAGTTCACGTTTAGGACAGTTTTTTGACCTATATCTAAATTTAACTTCTCTTTGAAAAAAATGATATTGAATTACATGGCTTAAAGGCTCTGCATTTATTAAAATTTGTTGGAAATTCATTATCACTTAATAAGTAAACTTTTCACAAAAAATTTATTACACTACTACCAGTTTCGACTCATAAAAAATAAAAGTTTTTTCTTGTTAAGTGATCGTAAATATTGTATAACTGTAGGTATTTAAATGTCATTAATGGTGTGTACAACCCAAAAGAAATTGAAAGCCTATACCGTTGCAACGGTGAATTAGGTTTTTGAGTAACGCCATTAGCTCGATCGTATTTTATGTGCTAAAATTTTGAAATCGTCGTCTTTATCACTGACACTTATTGACACACCACCATTTACTGTAAGTGATGACAAGAAAGTTTTGATTCAGTCAACAATACCTATGACAAGGATTTTTGTGTGATGAAACCCTTACACAAAGAATCCGGTATCTACTCAGAATTTATTACTGGTATGAACTCTAATCTCACCACGTCAAAACCAAATTCCGAGCTGATTATTTAGGATGGTATAACAGGTTGCTTTGAGGGCACACCATGAGATGAATCCATGAACTCGAGTAAATATGCAAATCAGAGGGGTATGCGCGGATTCAGAATTTGAGTGATATCTTATGTAGGCATAATAATGAAGGAGGGAATTGATTAGGGCATTAATAAGTAAAAGGAGCCCCTCCCTTCCTTTCAAATTGTCGTTTGAATAGTGAAAGACTCAAGTTTTCTTCAGTATTTCATTATTCAACACGTTTACAACGTTCTAAATTTCAATGAACACGTAGACCCGTCTGTGTATGAGACCTTAATTATAGTCATTGTGAATATATTTCGATGAGGCGACCCTAAAAAATAATTGAAACATTTACTGAAACTTGATGAATGACAAATATTCATAAGTTGACTCTATTTGAATGGAATTCATTAAGCCATGGGTTATCTTGAACACGTTTTTAACCGAAGTCATATGTATGTACAATTATATTTGTATATAATGTATAAAAGTTAGCACTAGTGGACACAGGCAAAAACACAAAAAAGAAAAGAAACTCTAGGTTTCGAATTTTCGGTGGTCCAAACCTGGGGATTTTCAGGGCCTGAAGAGGGCCTCAGAGAATCTACATTGTGAGTGTCCTTTTTACTTTCTATCTATTATATTTTGTGTTTTATTGTGCCGTCCGAATGTTACATATATATGTATATACATGTGTATATGTGTGTATAAATAAATAAATATATATATATATATACGAGTATATATCGTATATATATATATATATATATATATATATATATATATATATATATATATATATATATATATATATATATATATATAAACGCTTCCACTTCCACACATTAATTTAACTAGATAGTTTTCACTAGTGGCTCTAGAAAATATAAAGCATAGGGAATACCGAAAGGAAACAATTTGAGTTTCATTTTTTTTGCGAGCTTTTATTTTAGTATGTCATTATCTCGGAGTTAAATAACGTTTCTCAAGGGCATCCTTGACTAATTGTGCACATTTATGTACATATATATATATATATATATATATATATATATATATATATATATATATATATGCACTAAACTATACATACATAAAATATTTACATTTACTCACCTAGATAGATTATAAATGAGATTCCTCTCCTTAGTGCATGAAAATGATGTATAACATTGAAACCCGAGCCATCTATACTAATCAATGAAGTTCCAAGACACTGCGGAAGACGCCGCGGCGGTAGCTTTTGACAGAGTTTCCCGATAAATGCGCATTACATATCAACAATTCGGAGTGTATTAGCTTAACTCGTTAGCTTAACTGGCGAAAGCACTCGGACGGATCCCAGTTCGAATCCCAGTCAAGGCGAATGATTTTCACTCTATGAAATTGTTGTATTGTAATAAATTAAGTTCCTCTCGTAGACCAATATAGTTATTGTTTATTCATAATGATCCAGTTCCCTCGTATCATGCCCGGATAATTGAAATATTTACTTCAGAATTAAATCGTCAGCTCAGTAATTAGGGTTAACACTTAATCATAATCAAGGAACACGGTGACTTGAACTATTATCTTCAGGTCGACTGCTTTTAAGAATTGAAAAAGGAAAACCGATCGATCAATTCGATCGTGCATTGGATAGAGACTACGATGCCGCATTGCTGTGTCTAAAAGTAAATTGTTGGCTCAGTCGTACGGTTTATCTTCTTCGATCAACACAGTTAACGTTGGCGAACTGGAAGTCTGAATTCTTCCAAAAACCCTTTTTACGGTGGGGATGTAAGAGGTCAGGGAGGTCGTTTATCAGAGCCGCTAGGAACTGCTGTGGTCATTCGTTCGACTGTGTAGCGTATTTGGGCAATTGAAGATGAGTTATTGGGAGAAAGTGGTGTTGTTAAGTGGAGAAAGGAAGAGTAACGGGGTTTTTCGAGGGAGAAAGTGCCCGGAGACGACAGGAGCGACGTTTGCATTCGGTTGTTCTCATCTTCGAAAAGAGAGCGAGGGCAAGGAGTGTGTAGGTCAACGTCCCTTCCTTATTTTAAGGGTCTGGATTCGAAGTCAGGGAAATGATATTTGCTGTAGAAAGGCAGAGAGACGATTCCATGAAATGTTTATATTAATAGAATTTTTAATTGATGACATTTTTTACTTTCGTATCAAATAATTTTTTAAAGAATTCATTATTTAATTAAATACATACGACCCTTTTACGAAAAATAATTTTCTAATCAGAGAGATCATCAATCAGTACTGATTAGACTGCTGATAATAATTTTAAAGATTGAGGGAGATTTTTGATCTTCAGACTCAGATATACAAGAAGACTAAGGACTTTGCCGTATTGGACTAGTAGCTGGAGGAAAAAATATCAGAAAATTCAGTTCATATTGACTTAATTCAAAGATAAAACGCCAGTTAACAACATCATAACAAGGACATCAGCACACGATATAAGTACTTTCTGATTGTAAGCAAAGAAAGATAACTATACAGTGAGAGTTTACGTCGAAAATATATTTATATTAATTCAATCACACGCAATTCACGTTATGTTTCAGAATACATTTTTATCGCTTCTTTTTACGAGATGTATCCTTAAATTATCCGACCGGCGTTTTTTTATTACTTTTTTTTCCTGGTAGGGTATTATGCACTATGAATATGCTCAATGAGGTCAGACAGTCAACAAAGAACATTCCGTTGAAGTTCTGAAAAATTGCTTAATGCCGTGAGAAAAAAACGACCGCGTCTCTGGCCAAGCGGTGACTGGCTTCTTCATCACGATAACGCGCCAGCGCATTCATCAAACCTTGTAAAACATTTTTGGCGAAACGCAGGATTGTACAGCTTCGCCAGCCTCCGTACAGTCCCGACATAGCTGCTTACGACTTTTTAATGTTCCCAAAATTGAAAAAGGCGCTCAAAGGAAAGCGGTTCGACGACATCAAGACGACTCTGAGTAATGCAACGCGCGAGCTAAAGGCCATTCTATAAGCTGTGATTGAGGACTGCTTTAAGATGTGGAAGCACCGCTGGGAGCGTGTGGTTCAATCAAATGGGGACTACTCCGAAGGATGCCACCGCCCGGATGACGAAGAAAAGCACCAATGTGGAGATATGAACCCAGGTCGGATAGTTTTCGGTCATACCTCATGTGTCAAAAATATATTTATACTAATGGACATACGCAATTCACGCTTATGTGTCAAAATACATGATTATCATTTACGTTTATGTCGAAAATATGTTTACATTAATGCAAAAACTCAATTCACCATTTTAGGAGTCTATTTGGCCAGCGTTTGTCGCGAGCATCCCCCTGATTTATCATCACCATTTATTTCGATGGTGGACGAAACGAGTACTCGATTACTCCGTTTTGGGGAACCGAAAAGGGGAATCAATGAGGATCAACGCGAAGAGATGTGCCCTCCTCGTTATACGACGGCGTCGGGATGGAACAAATCAATAACGAATGAGAGAAGATCATAAACCGGTTACGTCAGCCGAGGTTTTAGGTTGTTGCCTTGGCGTGGGAGTCGAAATGCTGGAATTGACACCTACAGTTGGTCTCCAAGGGAGGGAACCCGACGCGGATCAACCGAATTGGATGTGGATGAAATATCTTATGGAAACGTAAGACTCTCGGCTGCATGAACGACACAGATGTGGTATTTGACAATCCTTAGCATATAACATAGGGTTAAGAGGATGGACGTACCGTCACCCTAAGCGGCACACGCCTGTTGTTGGTAGTAGTTGGAATATATGGCGAATATCTTTGGATTGACTTAAAGGTAGTAAATTACCTGTAGTTTATTTTTTACTGTCCTTTGATGTTTTAAGGGAGCTGAGTATGCACGAGTAGGTATCACGAGTTTTAGCGACTGGAAGAGAGTTGGCAAATATTTCGCATACTCGATGCCAGTACCATAGCGGTCAACTATGTTAAAAAAAACAAATGATACGCACCAAGCGCATCCAAAAATGTTGTTTTTTAGTGTTGTAATATTATTATTGCTCTTGAATAGTGGAAACATTATTTATTCGTAAAACTGTTATTTCAACGAATAAAGCATGCTTTTCGTGAGGATTCAATTGATAAATAATCGTAAATTTGGCGTAAAATCACCTTTTTTAATGGGAGATATTTTTTAACTACCGCTCATAAATATACTTATCTTATATGACCGTCTTTTGTACCTGTTTTCTCTCTCTGAGCATTGGATTCGATCTCCCTGTAATTCGATACTCAGCGGTACATACTGTATGCATAGAATTCAATTTGAATCGGGGTTAAATAAGTTCGTATGACACCCATGACGATAATTCGAAATAATATCGATATTTTTTATACCTCACCGGTTGGCATGAATTATTTCAAGGTTCGAATATCTATATCGGTCTATACTAATAGTCAATTTAAAAATATTTTTGAGTAAAAATTTAGATGGTAGATTTGGTACACGATAATTATTACGCGGACATTTTGAGTGATAAGTGATGTTGATAGTTTTGTGGAAGAGAATATAAAATGGCCACGTTCGATTGACCAATTTGGAAATGCCAATAATGTTTCGTATGCACATAGATATATTCAATTAACGATATCGACGGTCGGTAAAAAAGGCATTGTCGATAGCTCGATATAATCGACAGTTATCGCTACGTCCATGCGTCATCGTCAATACGATATTAATTCTATGTGGAAGGTCGACATTGAAAAAATGATATCGCATGTATCGGTTCAAAAGTTCTTACTGACTGATTATTAGTGAAAATTGCGAATTATTTCAAATTTAATATGGCGAACCTTTGATGAAAAAATTTAACGTGGTTTTTAAAATATTTATCTACTCAACTCTCGATAAATCATCGGTATGATGAGATTGGTTTTTTCCTACAACCTTCCTCCAATCTTTTCAAGGTACTATGTTTATTCCATCTCACCAATTGATAGCTTCTCTGTCTATACGCCCTTCTTAATTTCTTCTATTTTACCTTGTCTTCTTTTGAGGATTCATCACTTCAATTTTTTTTCCTTCCACTATGATGTGCTACTAACTAATCCATAGGGTCTCAAGGTGTGTCCAGTCTCCACCTATTCTTCAACATTCTCCTCTTCAGTACCATGTTTCAAAGGCTTCTCCCGTACGTCACTTGTCTACTCTTCCAATGTTCCACGTATCTGATCCTTATGGTGCCATGCTCCACACGAAAGTTTTGACGAACTGCCTTCTTATTTCAAACCTAATGTGCTCTTTAAACACAATATTTACCTCTTCTTCATGAACACCTTCTTAGCTTAAGATGTACTCCTTGCTTGATGTCGATCGAATGTCTACAATCCTATGTTATTTACGCTGCTACCCCGGTAGGTGAAGGAATCTGCTTGCTCTAGTTTCACTCCTCTAATTGTGATGTATAACTTCATTGTCTTTCTTCAAGCCATATGAATTGGCTCTGTACTTATTTTTTTTACTCTACACTCTATTAAAATACATCAGATCAAATCGGTTTATTCATGTTAACATTCATTTAGGGATTTCTCAAGATAAAAATGACGTCTTCCGCCGCAGTGGCCCATTTCTTCGATACGGATTTAGAATGTAGAGATTTAGATGGAGATATCATTAGGATTGACAGAGATATCCATGTTCCTCCGCAGTCATATCTAGTCCTTTTTCCTGGATCCAATTTCATGGGACTGACTACTCGTCTTGCTTGTCTGACTGCAGACAAGATTCAAGTCTATCGAAGCAGATATGGAGGGAAAACGCTTTTGGAACCAAATATAGTCCGGTTTGACCCACTCTTCGAAAATAGCGAGTCACGAACGGCCAATGCGACGCGGTGCCCTTTCTCTTTTGCTTGGAACTGGAACAGAAGGGTGGGTGGGGGGGGAGGATGGAGGGTAAAGGTGAAAGTTCGCGCGAGGGGTTGAAAAAAAAGAAAGATTAAATTGGCACCGAATTTGATAAGGGATTGTTTAAGTAACAATTACGTCACCGGGCCAACCGCCAAGTGGCCGAGCGTCATGGCTACACAGGGGAACAAAAAAATGAAATGGGTGCCTATTTTTAAGATCTAGATACCATTGAATGTAGTGTTCGATGGTAAAAAAATTAACTTGGCGCTACAAAATTTGCGTTTTGGTCTCAAAACTTTGATGCAATAAACTTAACGTGTGAGATGGCCATTGTGCATCTTTTAAGGAGACTTAAAGTTGACCAATCATCGGTGAAAACGTTTCCTCGAGCCTGCCAATGACATACGCAACCTAAAGGCCAAACATTGCTATTAAAACAATGTTAACAATCGTTCCCGAGAAACAGCAACAATGGAGGGAGGTATTCAATATACTCGAAATACATTTTGAGCTTCATTAACGTAACATTGTTACACAGTTCAACTACATTTATGCAAATCTCCTTGACAACTGACGGGATTTTCTATTTTTCTGCGCACATCTTAACAGTTTGCATTGAGCAAAGTAGAAGAAACACAATCTGAAAATTACCACGGCAGGATACGCACTGAGTTTACGAACGTTTGGATACCAAGACGGTGGCTCTAGCCCTATCCACCGTCACGCTAGGCTGAAACAGAAGTTACTTCCTCGAGAGCCCTCATATAAACCCCATAAGCTGCTGTAATGGCGTGTGGCGGGGGATGTTTGTTCAGCGGACATACATACACAGTGAGTAGGTTCAAAACAAAAGGTTGATCAATTGAGGTATTGTTCCCATTGGTCGAAATACATGAATGAGAAGTAAAACGCTTCCCTATTGATTGAACTTGAATCATAATAAGATACTGTGGAAGATACGAGAATTGGAGCATGCTCTAGACGTAAGTTGCTATCTTGAGTTTTGAAACCTCTTAACTAATGTTGAGAGCGAGTTACGTTTTCCGGCAAGGATTATTATTTCTGCCTATAAATTTGGCATTCAGAATAGTCCGTTACAGCCTTTTAGCATTTCACAAAACTTTTAAATTCATCTCGCATCGAATTACGATCCTCATTTGATGAAAAGATGCGCCTGCGCGGATTCAGTAGTTGACGATCGAAAATGTCTTCAATTCGAATGCGCAGCTGCATTCGCAAGCGTGCCCTATTCAACTTTTGCCTCGTTTCCGGTTGCGATGTCGCCCGCGGTGATGTCGGGAGGAGAAATGTCATGGGTGCTTCGTGCATCCAAAGTGGTTTTTATGGTCTCAACTACCCTTCGTCCGGGTCCCATGCCCTCCGGAGATGATAGTACCTAAAAGTCGCACGCCAAGTCACACACACGCCCTGGGGCACTCCTTCCATTTTCTTATCATCTCCAAGGGGTTCCCTAAATACCGTCTTCAAGCTCGAGGCGTAATTTGTTGCTTCCTGACTTGAGATGGACGTCGAGTTAACCCCTTGAGTCATAAAGTGCTGGCTGTGTTACATGCGAAGGGGTTACTAATCTAGACCAGTTGCGTGATTGCAAAATTTCAGCTTGACGGAATGGGGTTTATACTGCTGGACCTCGTTTCTTACCTAACGGAAAGGTGTTTTCAAATACGAGTGTGTGTATATATATATATATATACACATACATATATACATATATACATACATATATATATATATATATATATATATATATATACATACATACACACATTTTTACATATATTATATATATATATATATATATATATATATATATATATATATATATATATATATATATATATATACACACACCTATATATATTCTAATGGAACGCTATTCGGCGACGCACAAATATATAAAACACAGATGTAGATTTTTAAACCATAGAGACACAAAGAAAGGACACTCACAATATTTTGTTTTGACGTTTCGACGGCACGGCCGTCGTCTGAAAACGAGAACGTGCCGTCGAAACGTCAAAACAACATGTCAACTTGTGAGTGTCCTTTCTTTGTGTCTCTATGGTTTGAAAATCTACATCTGTATGTATATATATATATATATATATATATATATATATATATATATATATATTCATACACATTTTCATATATATATTTATTTATTTATTATTAATTAACCCGCCGGCATTAAAAATCTGCTTACAGGATGCAAAAAGTGATTGATCGTCAAGGCGACGTAGCAAAATAGTTAAATGCTCAACCTTTCTAACGATGTACGTAATGTTGGGAATAAATATGATTTTTCATGAAACAAAAACAAAAACCTTACTTTTCGAATCATCCTCGTGTATCCTGCTTTTACTTGTTCCACATTCTTCCAATTATTCCTTTAAGGAACCTGCTCTCAACGAGATTGACTACGAATATGGGTTTAACATTAAGTAATTTTTTCCTTATCATGTCATTTATTTTTTAGGCTCATCATGGTTTATTTCTCATTCTTCTAAATTTGAAAAAAACAACCATATTAGTTACTCTTGTGACCTATTCTGGCCGTTTTGAATAATTCGTGCAGGAACTGATTGGTGATCTAGGGTACTTGAAAGATTTGGAGTGTTGAATACTGAGTTATGTTACTATGGGAGCGCTTTATACATTTAGAAATGAGCCAAATTTATATGTCATTCATTGAAAATATGTATTAATATCAGATATAATATTTAACTCAAGTATTCATGCCTAAGGTAGGTAATTACTCTTGTCTTAGAGTAGATAACATAAATCTTATTGCTTAATTTCTTCATTACTTCTCCCAGCCTTCAACTGCTGTCTGGCAAACATTCTCTTTTCCTTACTCTATTTGTTATTCCTGCATCTAACCTTAACCCTTCCGTCACCCAGCCTTATTAAATATTCCAATAGGGCTTAAAATATAACCACCGTCTAATTCCTCTGATTTTTGTGATTTCCCATGCAATTATCTCCCCTCTTTTCCTTCGATCTTCCCTGTTTCCCTTTCTCTCTCTTCAGAAGAGAAAAAATAAGATTTTACAGAGGGACTGAATTGTTTCGAATATCGATCATACCATCGTTAATATGGCGCTAACCTCTGCTCACATTGAAGTAGACTTAACTTAAAAATAAATATTAATATTTAATCAGTCGACGGAGCGTGAAATTAGTTAATGAGAGCTCTCGTGCGCTTCCTCGTAGGCAGTTGTTTCACGAATGGCTGAGCTGACAGCGCCGTGCATTAGTATTCAAGCGATAAATGAATGGAGGCGAGCGTGCATCTCCATTCCCTTGGACAGCAGCGCATCCACATAACGGCGTCCAGGACATTCTCTCGCTGACAGCCTCTTTGACACCAATGGTGCCACTTAACGGCGAGTGCTTTTGTCTCGACATCATGAGGAATCGCAGGGAGTGAGTTTCCCGCTCTCGAGGATTGTTCACATCACGGTCGTAATACTAGAATTTTTGTTGTGGTTAATGGAGTGTTATTAATAATATGAATAAATATATGTATTTAGACTCATTTACATGGAAATATTTATAAGGAAGAGGTTGGAGCCTCGGCTCGGAAAATCGAAAGATCCGTGGTTCAAGTCCCGGTCAAGGGAATATTTTTGCACTTGTGATCTGCTTGATTCCGTCTTCCCCACCTCTTCTGTGTTCCTTCTTTATCTGTGTTCCTATCCCTTTTCATTATATCTATTTCCATGTGAATGAGTTTATGTTCGCCATATGGCGGGATTTCGTGTTTCAATGTATCATATACATGTATTAGCTTAAATCCGCTGTTTTATATATGTATATATATATATACATAAATGTATATATATATATATATATATATATGTGTATATATATACAAAAATGTATATATATGTATATATATATATGTGTATATATGTATATATATATATGTGTGTATATATATATACAAAAATGTATATATATATGTGTATATATGTATGTATATGTATGTGTATATATATATACATATATATATATATATATATATATATATATATATATATATATATATATATATATATATATATATATATATATATATATATGCATATATATATATATATATGCATATATATATATATACATATATATATATGCATATATATATATATATATATATATATATATATATATATATATATGTATATGTATATATGTATATATATATGTATGTATATATATGTATTATATATACATATATATATGTATATATATATATATATTTTTTTTTTAAAGCCTTTGCCGCGGTCGACAAATATTACTCGTATTTCCATCCTTTGTCGTGTACGGTAAAAATGATATCTCAAATCTATCTGTTCTACACTTAATCTGTCTAAAACATTCTGGGATAGGGAAAGAGTGGAACATTCTCTAATATAAATGTAGGAATGAAACCTATTTTCCTCACATTGAATGTATAACGACTGTTACATGTCCGTTGTTGCCCTCGGGAATTCTATTTATAATTTCCTAATATGTAGTTTATTAATCGGGACGTTTTCATATTGAAAAACTCTACGTATGCGTTGGAAAGCAATCAGAAAATTACCCTTCATTGCGTCCACTTTGGGAAAAAAATTAATTTTCCTCACACGACCGCGGGAAATAGAAATGGCAAACGGGAAAGATAATTGTTTACCCTTTTCTGTTCTCGGTTCATTGAAAATAGAATAATTCTGCTCTTATAGCTTGAAGTTTATCTTCAAATTAATTTATAAGAAGTTAATGAACTCTTAACCCACCTGAAGCCCGCCTGCGTATCGTGAAACGAAGAAGTTTTTCCATCCCATATCCTGATGTATCCAAATTCACAGGTTTTCCTATGAGACATACTATATTACTTGAAAGTGACTAAGTAACTTTGAAAGTGATAAATTTCATCAAGTAAGAATGATAAAACTAATCACTTCTGTACTTGAAGTCTTGAGATTATTTAACTGAAATCAATCTTTTAACATTATGCGTGCGACATTTAAGGGGTGTATACAAATATTATAATATTTTAGGCCCGAGAAGGAATTTTGAGGCATCATATCTTCACGCTCCCATTTGTACACGTTCCCACGCAAAATAATACTCCAACGTAAAGTCGCTCTCTTTGACGAGGCTTTCAAAATATACTGCGTGGCAGCAAAATCGATATCCTAAAGATAAGAAGCGCGCTTACTTTGATTCATTCACGAAATGGTGGAATTTGAAAGGGAACCAATGGCGGCTAAGCGACTTACACAAACATTGTTTTGGTTTTAGTCATAACACATGTTGAAGCGATTCCAGCGCTTTGAAACAGATAGCGGCCACAGATGAAATTTAAATAAAAACCCAATACTACAACTCGGCAACAGATGGCATTGGTGTAATAAGTTATTTGAAGACAAGGGATCCATAGGGAAACAGAACACGATGAGTAAATCTCGTAATATAATGTGATTACAGATATTTTCCATGAATGGGCCATTGAACATTATATTGTCTTAATTGGATTATTTATTTATTTTAATTTAATATCATTTAGGCATTAAAAGAATTTTGAAAAAGAAGGTGCTATGTTTAGCGTTAAAATAAGATGACAAAAACTAGGGCAGGTTGAATAAATTACCTTCCTTTGAGGTACATTGGACCAGGATGGTTATAGTACTAGTGAAATAAGATAAGACATATTTGATTGGCGATGGGATGTTGAAGACTGAAGAAGTTGGGCAAACTTCTGGGAGAGGTAAGAATAGGATATTATCCAAGTTTTAATTTATTTATTTAATACATAGTAAACTGCAAGCAACCGCTAGGGTGTGTGGCAGGGGGTGAATACACACCAGAATGATTTTACCCGAACATGACCCTACGACGGTTGAACAATGTTATTACGATCTACTATTACTCGTGGAAAAAAGGACATCTTAAATCTATCTGTTTTACACTTGATCTCTCAATTGATGTTGACATGATCTCGCCTACCGTAGTAAAATGGGGGTAATAATTAATTTTCGAAATCACTGCTAAAGAGACCGTCCAATTTATGCAGTTTAAATCTGTAATTTAACCTTACTCCGTTAGTGATTCCTTGCTGCCCTATTATTTTGGATACGCTACTAAGCTTATCACAACGACCATGTACAAATTTAGTTCCTCTACGCCGAACACGATCCAATTCGGCAGTTAATCCAACTTCGTGAGGATCCCATCAATACCAGCAGTATATTCTAAATGAGGCCTAACTAACAACAGATAACATTTCTCTTTGGCTCTTTATCACAGTATACTAAGTACTATTCTAATAAATCCTAATATATTGTTAGATTGCCAACATATTCACCGTATGTGTTTCACCCAGGAGACATCGTGAGTGAAGGTAACGCCTAGGTGTTTAATTGAGTCTACACATTCCATTTCGGTGTTCCCAATGCAGTAGGAGTTCGGGAGGGAATTGCTCTTTTTCCGAAAATTTATGACAACGCACTTTTTTCAGTTTAATTCTAATTGTCAAGTGTCGTGCAAACGTTGCATAGCATTAATGACATCTGAAAAAGCTGATGTATCCTCAGGATCGGGGATATCAAGGTAAACCACTGAATCATTGGCAAATAAACGTATCTTGCTAGTGACTACGGAGTATTTGTCGCAAACGTAAAGTAGGAATAAAAGCGGTCCGATGACATATCCCTGTGTCTCGCAGGATCTCCGTACCTTTTCGGAAACCGTGCTGATTTGTCATTAATAACTCCTTATTATCGAGGTGTCTCAAGATCGAACTGGCAATTATATGTTCCATAACCTTGAACGAAATGGATGTGCGATAATTAGGTCTGTAATGTACAAAACGAACGGTAACTACGGCCGTATGAATATAACGGGAAGAGTCAACCCCAGCCGTACTGTTATAAATGGGCAAAGGATGGGTGAGGGAAATTAGAGAAGATTTAAGCAGTAAATCAATAAATTTTAATTTATTTTTATTGATTTACTGCTTATATCTTCTCTAATTTCCCTCACCCATCCTTTGCCCATTTATAAGAGTACGGCGGGGGTTGACTCTTCCCGTTATAGGTCTGTAATTACTCGGTTCCTCCTTGTCTCCGTTTTTAAATATTGGTGTTAGGTTAGCCGTTTTCCAATCTCTGGGAACCTTGTGGTTTACCACGGACTTCTCAAATATTATTTCTATATACGACGCAATTTCCGAGACTAGTTCCTTAAATATACGAGCGGGAATTTCATCGGGCCCGGAGAATTTTTAGACTTAATATTTTTCAGCAAACCTTCTTATCCATTATACAGGGTTCGTCCGGAAAATAAGTGTACTGAGCTCAGGAAAAAAATTTATTACACTTTTACATATCTTAAGCTAATATTCCTCAAAATAGGACCCTTGTGAGTCGATACACTTGTTCCAGCGGCGTTCCCATTCCTGGAACGCTCCCGCGAAGGCATCATCGGGAACCTCTCGAAGACACGTCGTCACGGCCTCTTTGACGGCGTCCAAAGTCCCGTATCGCGTTCCTTTCAAACTCCTCTTTATCTTCGGGAGCAGAAAGAAGTCCGGTGGTGCCAAGTCCGGGCTGTAGGGTGGGTGCGGCAGCGTTGCCACGCCGTGCTTGGCCAAGAAGTCCGACACGACAAGCGCGGTGTGAGACGGCGCATTGTCGTGATGCAGCCGCCAGATGTTTTTGATCGCTGGCCGGACGCGGGCGACTCGTGCACTATTGTTTTTGGCACATTACACTGCTCTGCTATCATCCGAACACTAAAACGACAATCAGAGTTCAGTACATCGCGAACTTTTCGCACATTTTCGTCGGTGAGTGTCGTTGATGGGCGTCCAGGCCGTGGTTCGTCGTCGACCTCTTCTCTGCCCTCCACGAACATCTTGTGCCACCGAAAGATCATGTTTCTGGACATGGCTGACTCCCCGTAAGCCTGGTTAATCACACCGACAGTTTCGGTAGACGATGTCCCAAGCTTTACCGCAAATTTGATGGAATAACGCTGCTCCAAAAACTTCGGCATCGCGTTCCGTGACGTGGGTCGAGCATGGAGGTTCGCGTTAACAGAGCTCCTCACTACACCACAGCTCAGAGCCGACTGCCTTTTTCAGCGTCGCTTGCCAACATACCCCCCTCCAATTGCAGCCCGTCAGAGCGGTGCTGGGCGCGCCTGGAGCGGCGGGAAAAAATCAGTACACTTATTTTCCGGACGAACCCTTTATGAGATTTCAATTTTGGGCATCGGTGACCGACATGATGAAGTAAGCTATCGGAGGCATTCGGTGAGACATTAGTGAAGAAGCTTTGAAGGAAGGAATTCAATAGTTAGCCTTTTCCGAATTGCTGGTTACTCTGTCGCCTTTATCATTTATGAGTAAATTAGCAGTTGACTTATTTCCATGAACTTCTCTGACGTCTTACCAAATTGCTTTTGAATTATCTTTTAAATTTTCTGCTTACCTGTACCTATTCAATTTACTTAAAGATTTCCTTAATTCATTCTTGACATTCATCCTAGATGTCTTATAATAATTTGTGATCTTATTCCCATTAATATTTCCGCTGTTCTTTATTTACGTACAACTAGTTTCAACGCTTAGGCGTCATCATTAGGTACAAATTAATCAAGTCGTGGTCCATTTATATACCATTCATGAGGGAGAGGAGGGGTGGCTGAGAGAGGGGGGAGAAGGAGGGGAAAAAAGTTGGGTTGCGATCGACGTTGATGGGGATGGGGAGAGGGTTGTTAAGCCTCAGGAAAGGTGATTGGTGGGCTCACAATGGGGGGGTGGGGGTTGTTGGGTCTGTTGTTGCTGAGCCGGGAACAATCGAATACTGTGATATTAATCTTTTTGTCGTTAGAAATTTCATCTCTTACATTTTTCATCTTGGTGTGACAGCCTTTGAAGTCGTAATACCTTCCTTACATCCGCGTTGTACATGTGCCATCTTGGTTCCGTGTCATCTTTTGTAAATTTACTTGGATGATAGGTTGGGTTTAGTTATACAAGGCTTAGAAATTTTTCATTATATAATCTGTAATCATTACAAATCTACCTCAAACGGTAGACTAGTAATGATAAATTTACTTATTTTAACTCTGATTATCATATATGTACAAGATAAGGAGATCAAAATTCTATCATTTTAACTGAGCAGTCTTCCGAAACCTTGAAGGGTGATTATTTCTTTAAAATGCAATGCTTATTATGGTATCCACGTTTCCTTTTATTTCCTTTTTCTTCGTAAATTGTTTGAATTATGCTAAAAGCTTCGGAATTTCCATTTTTTCTAGGCATGTTGGAATGAAAAAATGGATTCGTTATGGTCCAAGTTTTAATTTTCTTGTTTATTACTTAAGTGTCATCCATGACAGCATTCTACCGTTGCTCATTAATCTTTAACTTTATTAAAGGGAATTTCAGCTAATTTTCAGAGGCCTCATCGGTTAACGATGATTACGACTTGCGTCAATTTAGAAAGTCCACCTTATCTTATACTAGCGATCAGTGTTTTATTGTCGCCACGTCAAACGGAACGTGGATTGGCTACGCAACTTCGGTAATAATCGTTTATTTCCGTTTATATTCGGTACGATAATCAAGACCGATTGTGCGCATTGGCGCTAGTCAAACGTGAGCCTAATAGTTTGGAGCATTTTGAAAGGTTGAAGTTGACTGTCGATTTTTCGAAGGTTATTCACGCACTCCTGCCGTCGTAAAATCCTCCACACAGGCGTATTTACTGAGCAAAGGTTTGCATTTAGTTGCAAGAAGTAAGCTCCGGCTCCGATCGTAAACTTGGCTTCATTCCATTCATAAAATCGAACGAACAAGTATTTTGCTACACGACATTTTTCGAAAGAAAATAGTCATAACTCCATTTCTCTAAATGGGTTAGGTTAGACTATATTGAGTCACGGGGAAACACGGAGAAAGGAAAAAATAAAAATCTCTGTCGATTCGATTAAAGAAATACCGGATTAGTTCAGGAAGTTAGTTCCTAGGGAGCAATTTTTTTACATATTTACGTTTACGCTCGCAATACAGAAATCTTAGCGACTGAAGCATCTTCGCGAGCAATGTAGAATTTTTTTTAATTTCCATGTATATTTTTTCAACCATCTTTGCTTGGTCTCTATTATATCGCCGCCCGCCCCGGGAAACCGTGAAATAATTTACCGATCCTTAACTTTCCATTTATTTATGATGTAGTCAATGGTGTTTCCATTGTAAACAAAAAAAGTCTTTGTTTATCAAAGTCAGTACATTGCATTGAGAATATTTTGATCATCGTTCTTAAGAAGAAATCGATTTATTTGGTTGTTCCCAGACAACGTCGACAGCATGGTACAAAAAATAAGGAATATTTCTTTGATGCTGACCTTTTATTCCTTTATAATTTATTATATATATTATTGATATAAGGTAATCTAATAATTCCAAAATTTCTTGCGAAATTTCCACTCGCGACAGTTTTTGTTCCTCGCTTAAGACTGTCGGCACCAGCTTCGCGCACACTTTCCTCATCGCAAGATACTCTATTACGATGTTGTGGACGGTTCCATCTGAAAGGCAGGTCTCCTCACTTTTAAGGGCGATGGTTAAACGCCCGTCAGAGTCCATAAACGTTTTTCACTTTGGCCAACTGAGCATCGGTTCGAGTGGTCGTCGGGCGTTCGACGCGGTGCTCGTCTTCGACAAACGCCCGTCCTTCCTTGAATATTTGCGCCACTCTAAAACTCTTGTGCGGCTTAAGGCATCATCCCCATAAGCCTGTTTAATGAGGTAAATTGTCTCCGACGTGGATTTCCCGAGTCTTTCTACGCAAAACTTCACAGCGTAGCGTTGCTCGACGGTTCGCTCCATGCTGGCGCCACGACACCACAAACAATCACACGTCACCAAAATCCACCTCCTGTCTCAACGCATACCCGGAGGAGACTAAACTAAAGTGCGCCTGAGTGGTGGGGGACCCCTCTACTGAGTCGACCGGTCGGACCCCCGTCCACCATTGCTCCGTTGAGGCTAGAGCGAACCAGTCACCATACTTATTGTACGGACCCTGTAACTTTTTAAGTTATTATAAGTTCCGTCGAATCCTCTGGCGCTCCTGATGTAAAGAAACATCTACATGCCTCTCACTTCTATCACCACCATCGTAATGCAAATAGTTTGAAACGAAGCTTACCATTGGCTGATTCATTTACCGCGACCTATTTCCGTAACCTATCATACCAAATTCAAGCGACTCTGAAAACCGTTGATAAATTTCTCCGAATGTTCATTCTTAGAATATTTTATAATATTTGTGATAAAGATTTATTATATTTGTATAATAAGATTTGGTAAATTTTTTTTCGAAACGTCGCTTTAAAGTCGACCAAATCTAAGATTAACGTTACTTGGAATCGATTGGTTTTGCTTGAAGATGCCCTTTGAAGTGCCTTCGGTGCTTGTGGAATATGAATCCCGGTAAGCCTGCTAGGAGTGGGGAAAAAGCGGGTTTGGAGATAAGGTAGAGGATGAGTTGGGAGAGGGAGATGGAGTTATGGGCTGAAGAAATTCTTGGAAGTGAGGGTGATATAGAGAACTCTTGAGACTTGTCGGGGATCGCTGAGGACGACGATTGATGGAAGGCTGGATTAATTGGCAAAAAGGAAGTAGAGAAGGAAAAAAAAATGAAATGTCACATCTTGCGTCATCTTGAATCATTGCAATAATTATGTGAGCTAGCAGCGTATACTGGGAGTAGAATAGAGAACGAACGATGTCTTTCTACGGAGGAAAGGAGAATAGAATATGTCAGCTGGAAGAAAGAGCTATAACATCCCTTATTATATGCGTTTAAAGCTAAAGAAATGGGATGTGCCAGTTCATTGGGCAGAGCGTTGGACCACTCTCCGGGAAGGCCCGGGTAATATTCCGGGTGACTACTATGGGAACTCTCAGCTTCATCCAAACTCTGTGATTTTTGTCTGGGGTACCAGATCTGTCTTAGAAACCACTGGCAACCTTGAAAAAAGAGCAACAGCCCCCCCCCCCGTGTTATTACGTGTATTTCACTCGCTGTTGGGCTACTAGGTGAGCTATATCTTACAACACCTATCAAACCGGTTGATAACTGTGATTACAAGCAAATGGAAGAAGGTAAACATGAGGTAATAGCCTTTTAAAAAAAACTGAAAATAGTAAAAAAAGTATTCGGTAGAAAAACGAGTCCGTTCTTTGAGATCTGTCACTGCTATACACAACTTCAACGGCTATCATGGACACTGATGTCAGTACTGCCAGCTTTCGTAATTATGTACTAAGAGTGTATTTGCACCGTTTTCTCGTCATGTGGTTGGTCAGCAAATATTAATAATATCGTCCAAGGACCATTCCTCTGATGAACCGCGCACGTAAAAGATCCCAGTGTATCATGTTACGGTTATATATATATATATATATATATATATATATATATATATATATATATATATATACCTTCTACGGTATGTGTATATATATATATATATTTATTTATTTATTTAATACATATAGCGTTTCGCACACGGACTTGCTTCTACTTTACACTGTTTCAATGCCTACTAATTGGGTCGAGAAACACGAGTCACTGAGTCTCCTCCTTGGGTGTCGTCGTCTGCGTAATTCATTCCCCTGGACACTTAAAAAAAAGAGCCTCCCGCCCACCCCTTTTTATCCTTTTCCCTCTCCTTCCACAATTCCCCTCCCCCCATTCCGATTCGATACCCTAGTCCCGGCGTCGCTCGAGTGCTTCGTTTTCAGGGCCGGCGTGTGGAGGCCGCGTCTTGCCCTGCCCCTGGCGCAGTTCCGCTTTAAAAGATTCGGCGCGGGAGGAGGGTGTGGGGGAAGGGCGACGGAGTCGATCGATGGCCCACACCCGGAGACCTCCCGCGTTATGTGCGCCCTCGACAAGTGTGCCGAGACCATCAATCTCGTACTTAGGCTAAGAAAAATAAGTGCCCTACACGTCCACCGATGGCTATGACTAGAATCGGAAGTACCGGTACATAGGCACCGTTACCTAAGACATAAATCATAGGTATTTTTTGGTTCCTAGATACTGTTAACAGCTCCCTGCCATTTATTGATATTGAAATTGTTTTAAGAACTTAGTGACTAGAAGAAGAATGCTAGGAAACCGTACTGGTCCCATTGCTTATTATACGAATCATGTATACCAGTACATCGCTACTGATATCAAGGGAAAGAATACTCGGGACCAAAACAAGTATTGATGTCTACGTTCAACTATCGCTACTGTTCATTGATGTGCTAAAACCTTTCACAGATTTGGCTAGAGTAGGAAATTTAGCTACGTGACTTTTTTCAAGTTCGTGAGATATTAGTCTACAGTATTTCTCGGCACTAAGGCTTCGGTATAAGCCTCTGCCATATATATATATATATATCCTACCTTGATCAAAAAGTTCCCGGAATAACCACCGTGTGGCGCTCCCATCGTTCCGATTTGAGTTCTGTTTTTTTTGTTAAATTGGTACATCTGTTGTTGATATTCCCTTTAAATCTTAGTGTCATAACTTGGCATTTGCAAAAGTTACATAGCCAAGAGTACATCTATCTCTGTGTGTGTTGGCGATTTTTTACAATTTCAGAAATGGATTTAAATTTGCAACAACGAACTTGTATTAAATTTTGCGTAAAAAACGGATTTAGTGGCGCACGGACGTTGGAAATGTTGGAAAAGTGTTTCGGCAACGATTCTCTAAAAAAAACGGTCGTTTACCAGTGGCACGAGCGGTTCAGAAGTGGTCGTGAGTCAATCGAAGATGATGAACGCAGTGGCAGACCATCGACATCGAAAGTCGGTGAAAAAATTGATAAAGTAAAAGAAATATTGGTCAATAACCGCAAATTAACCATCAGAGAAATAGCGGAGGACTTGAACATTGCCTATGGATCCGCCCAAGACATTGTGGTTAATTATTTGGGTTTCCGTCGTGTAGCAGCAAAGTTGGTGCCAAAAGACCTCAATTTCATGCAAAAAAGAGACCGTGTTGACGTCGCAAAAGACATGATTTGCGAGGCTGAATCCGATCCCACATTCATCAAAAGGATCATTACTGGAGACGAGACGTGGGTTTATGAGTACGACACGCAATCCAGACATCAGGCAAATGAATGGCGTTCACCAAATGAGCCGAGACCAAAAAAACCACGTCGTTTTCAGTCAAAAAAGAAGGCAATGCTGACGGTTTTCATGGATTACAACGGTGTAGTGCATCATGAATTTTTGCCAGAAGGCCAGACAGTAAACAAAGAGTATTATTTGGGCGTTATGAGACGTTTGCGTGAAGCAATTCGCCGAAAGAGACCAGAAATGTGGGCAGAAAACTCGTGGATTTTGCACCATGATAACGCACCGTCGCACAGTGCTATCATTATTCGTAATTTTTTGACGAAAAATGCAACAAATACCATCCAACAGCCACCGAATTCGCAATCTAGCGTCACGCAACTTGGCTCAGAGAAGGCAGACAAGCCACTGAAGCTATCTGACCTCGTCCAGCGGCTACTCGCGTCGTCAGCACTTCATGCGGCACGAACGGGTACTACTTTCCGGATGACCCTCGTGTGTATATATATATATATATAGAATTTATAAACTCTTTAAGGGTCTGGTTCCTCGGGCAAAAAAAATAGGATCCAATGCTTTTGGACCAGTGCAATCAATTTATCAGAATTAATCCTTAGGCTTCCGCAACGTCTAACTAATCAAGGATCCCGGAAGCAGTATGGATCCTTCAATTGATCAGAATATTAGACCTATTTTAAAGGCGCTTTCACCCTCCTCTTCCCTGATTCTTCGAACTTCTCCCCTCTTTATCAGGTCCTTATCAGCCATCCAAGTCCTTCTAAAATTTTTCTTAAAACCCAATATCTCTGCCTTATTCGGATTTACCTTCTACCAACCCCCACTCTTCACCGACCTTATGTAAACCTTAAGTGTTTGTCTTCCTTTTTCTCTTTCTGTCCAACTATATTTTCTCCATTCTCCGTCACCTTCTCACGAATCTCAATAGCCTCCCATCCTACGCTCATCCTGTTATCATCTTAAAGACCAGGTCTTACAGCCATATTTTTAAAGTATTTACTGATCTTTTCTTCAAATCTTTACTCAGTGTAGTCCTCATCAATTCTCTTCTTCTGGCAAATATCTCTTTTCTTAATGCCCCCATTACTCTGTCCCTTTTCCTCTGAGATACTGCCCAAATACTTCAGCTGCTCCACCTCCTCCAGTTTATTCCCTCCAGCTTAAATATTTAACTTAGCTTTTCCACTTATCGAGAATGTCATTACTTTTGTTTTCCTGTGGCCATAAAAGATTTCAAGGTTTTCGGTAACCTGGACAAAAATAGATCGTACATCTCTCAGTAATCATTGAACTGGAACAAACCCTTTCCACGTGCGCCGAGAGCACACTTTTGAAAACCATTTTCATGAATAAAAGTCACATTACCCAGAATTCAAACTAAGTTTCATCCTTCCTGTGGGGAAATGGGGCGAGGAGATAACTACGCAATCACATTGCCCCGGAACATACATATTGACTCGTGGGCTAGAATGGAGGATGGTCCACTGGGGATTGTTGAATCAACGATTGCAACAACCAATTTGACGCCTGCGCAGCGAGCGGCGCGCCGGCCTACGGCAACCAGCGTGTTCAATCGCTGCGCACTCTGACGACCTTCCGAGTCAACGAGGCGGGGCAAAAGAGTGGCGCTCGATTTTGATTCGGTCGTGGGCATGAATATGTATGCAGGCGTGTGCAAACGTCCGAGCGCACGGATACATGGGGATAGGGGACGAGACAAACAGGGGTGCAGCGGAGTTGGTGGGGACACTGGAAGGAGACTGTTAAGACCTTCTAAGAGATGCAACTTACAATCGTAACAAGAATGCCTCCTTTGCCACGTTCGCCATTTTCGTCATCCTTTAACAAATTGTAATGAATAATAATGAATTTACATAAATGGCGGCAGAATTGTAATTATTGTAATATTTTATTTTTAGTTAGAACAGAGAAAATAAAGTATTAAGAGAAACAAAGAAAATATAGTTCAGACAAATACGTCAACTATCAATTCACTCAAAAATGATAAAGGCGAGCAGTTTGGAACAGTCTAACTAATTAAATTTCTTCTTTCAAAGCGTCTTCACTAATATCTCACCGAATGCCTCCGATAGCTTACCAAACCGTGCCGGTCAACCGATGCCCAAAATTGAAATCTCACGCAATGGAATGGAACGTTTGCTGAAACATATTAAACGTAAAAATTCTCCGAGCCCGATGAAATATCCGCTCGTATATTTAAGGATCTAGCTTCGGAAATACTGCAGTATCCAAAAATAATATTTGAGAAGTCGCTGGTTAGGCCTCATTTAGAATATTTTGCTAGTATATATGGGATCCTCACGAAGTTGTATTATTTGCCGAATTGAATCGAGTTCGGCTTAAAGGGACTAGATTAGTAAAACGTTGTTATGATAAACTCAGTGGCCAATCCAAAATATTGGAACAGCTGGGCCGAGAATCACTCAATCGAGAGAAGGTTAAATTACAGATTTAAGCTCTGGCATAAATTGGAAGGAGGTCTCTTTAGCAGTGATGTTGAAAATGTGTTACTACCCCCATCATACTACGATATTAGATATCTGGTCAATAAAATTAGTGAGTAATGATTAAGTGTACAATAGTAGATTTGAGAAGTCATTTTTTCCACGAACGATTAGAGATCATACGAGCATAATAGGATAATAGTATTGTCCGAACGTGGTAGGGTCATGTTCGGGTAAAAATTAGTCTGATGTGCATTAAACCCCCTGCCATACACCCTAGTGTATGCAGGGGATTAGTACACATCAGACTTGCATGCTTACAGGGGTGGCTTGAATGCTACATACATAATTTTTTTTAAATATTGTCAGTTGGGTCCTCCCTATAGATTTAGGGTTAGGTGTCTGAAAGTTAAGTATTAAGCTAGCCTTTGAACCGTAACAAGTGACGTAGGTGGTTGGAAGTTTGCTAAATGTAGAAATGAAAAAAAAAACCGTTTGTTGACTGGCTAGACCTGCTTAGGACGTGACATAATAAAGTAAACGTGGATCTTATCCTTAATCAAAATTATTCAACATAATATGTAATCTGCAAACAGTTATATTTTCGGTAGTACGTAAAAGATATAAAAGAAAAATTAAGTTGCGTCCATGGTGTGGATGAGTGAAAAAGCTGTAAAAATAACTTTGGCAAATGGATAAACGAAAACTCAATCTTTCTAGAAATAAACGCAGTATCATGAATAGGAGAATTAAATCCTTTTCCCCCCATTTCAGTTGAAGTCCGAAGATCTTTGCTCAAACGGAAGCAACTAAAAAAAGCAAAAATAAGAATGCTAAAGTTCTGGAAGAAATACTTTTTGTTCTATAATAATGTGTACGAGCCTCGTATCCCAAGTACTGGTACATAGGAACCCTTACCTAAGGCATAAATCAGAAGTATTTTTCGGTTCTTAGATACCAGCTCTCTACCATTTATTGACATTGCAATGGCTTAGTGACGAGAACACTTGCCGGTCCCGATGGCGGCGGAGAAAGGTCCTCGTATACCAACCCAGAGGTTGCGGGTTCAATTCCCGTCTAGGTGGTTTTTCCTCCACCTAGGGCTTAGTGAATGTCAAATTGTTATATCAGTGTTCAAAGTCCGATGTAGAGGTCGAAGTGCTGTTTATGTAATAATGCACAACAAAAAAATAAGAATATTAGGAAACAATACCGGTCCCATTGCCGAGGGGAAACATTTTTCTGGGCAACCATTTCAACATTTAACTATTTTTTCCCCTCGAATTTAATCAGTTTTGACCAATGGTCTGCGACGAGTAAGACCTTAAGAACTGTTCTACCTGCTCTAGTTTTTGCCCTCCTATTTTAATGATTAGCTTTGCCTTTTCTTTCTAGAAAATCGCATAACCTTTGTTTTATTAATATTGATTCTCATCCCATACCTGTCGCACTGAATTTCCAATTCACTAAGCAATGCTTGCAGCCCCTTGGCTGACTGACAAACTAAAGCTTGGTCATCAGCAAACCTAACTGATTTTACGAATTCCCCGCCCACTTTCATTCCTACCTCGAGTTCTTCCCATGCCTCTTTAATCATTTCCTCTTCATACAGGTTGAACAGCAACGGTGATAATGGGCAACCCTGCCTTACACCTCTTCCTAACACTGCCCAACCAGACTCCCCGTTCCCCACTCCCACCTGAGCAGTCTGAGACATGTATAGGTTGCGGATTAGCCTCCTTTCCCTCCAATCTATTCCTCATATTCCCATCCCCATATACCCCATCATATTCGTTTGAAATTCGATAGATTTCCCCACAAGGATATACCCTGATAACTTCGTTGAAAATATGCAGTCGTAAGGAAAATCTTGAATAGCCTTGTTTTTTTTGCGCTTAAGCCGTTAATCACTGTGTCAATTTTCTCAATGTAAAATCTCATAGACTGAAATGTTTATTGAACTCTGATTTTTACTTGGAATGGAAAGATATCGTAGTTTCTTACGCGTTTAGGGACTCCATGTTCTATGTCATGTCTACGTTCAAGGAGTGAACAGCAAACTTGTTAATGCGAATACCTATACCGATCCGGGGATATATTTCCCGCTAATGGACGTAACGCACTGAGTGTTCCCGCATTAAGTGGTTTCCGTTGTATATTGCTTTTCGTTAATTACCATCCCTTGGTCGGAGCCCTCGCGTCCATCCGGCTCCGACTTGGGTCGAGTGGAGGTCATTCGATGGGGGAATAGGTCACTCGCGTCCAAAAGTCAAGTCACCTCTAAAACCTTGCGCTTCCGGCATTCGCTCAGTCTCCTTTCCCCTCCCCCCAAATGCCCTCAATCAATCTCGGTATTTAACCGTGGCTTGGCGATAACGTGTCGACCTCCGGAATTGTTCGATTAATCAATCAGAACTCTTATCGCTTCCCGTTCATGCAATTCTGGGGCAGTCTTATTAAAGGCCCCGGGGAGGGGCGGGTAGGTGGTGTTGGCGGGAGACCGAAGTAATCCTCCGCCCCCGTCCCCTAGAATAGAATGGGATTACTTGTATCGGTTGAGATAGAAGAGTCAGACTGAAGCGAGATAAGCCACGTTGCCAACGGCCTGCGTGCGCTAAAATAGCGAAACCTTCATTTGTCTTACCACGTGGCACGGATTATCTCGAATTGCAACTGTGGCGTCAGGCGTGGCGAGAAAGGCATTGTTGCGGGGGAATCGAATTCATTCGATTTGCCGATCCGTTGATTGTTGAAACACGTGGCTCCTTGTTTAATTAATGGCGCGATATTTCGATTGGACTTTCTCTCTATTGCCATTGATTGATCACTGAAAATGTGTAGGTCTTAGGATAGAGGTCTTGGGTCGATACTCGTTGTTGTGGCTTTAATGGCGTTAGTCTCTGGCCCCTCTATTAATTATGAGGGTTTGATTTAATATGTTTGTTTACACATTCTATCCGCGTTCTAATTAAGTGCAAAGTTATGGCTTAAAAAGGTTCCATAAAGGTTCGCTGCCCAAGGAGAATGCATTAAAAATTGAACTCATAAAACACATATGTTTATTAATTTTCTTAAAAATGTCTGACTGCCAAAATTTAACCATTTTTTTGCCGTATTTCCCTTTGCTGATGCATGTGTCGTATATTTTATCCGTTTCCTTGTAACATTCAAATCTACAGACCATTCTTGCTATAAGGCAATGATGGTTTGGTCTGTAAAATTATTTAAATCAGCTTCATAAATGTTCTATCGCTCGTTTTCATCTCTATCTATTCTTCGTTTACATGGAGCTTGGCACTCAGTAGTGGATTAGAGACGTGGAACATTGGAAAGATACTGGACCAGCAAATAATAGGTGAAGGTTCGGAAACATAGTGCTATTAAATGGACAGACTGAGTTAGGAACGCTGAAGTTTATTTTAAAAGAAAGAGGATTATATGGAAAGAAGCCTATGGCAAATAAGAAGAACTAGTTGGATTGGATGCAAGGGAATAATGGAATAGGTAGAAATATAATAATTGGAAGGAATAAAATTGGAGGGAGTAACTTGTAAAGGAAGAATAAAGGATAAGTGATAATAGGATAAATCAAGAAGGACGTGTAAAGAGTGAAGCCTCAAAGAGGGTGATGAGGATTCCAACACTGAATAGAGATGCTTGGAGGGCTGTAGTAAACCAATCCTAGTATTGACATTAATGACAACGAATTATGAAGATGTGTCCAGTCCAACTAATTCTTATTATACTTAACATACTTCATGCTATCTAATGCTAATTGGCTCTTCTGCATGATTCCTCGTTTCCACCCATTTATTTTCTTTGGCCAAGTTTCCGAGACTTATCTCGTCTGCCTTCCCTGATTGTCCATGTATTAGATGTATAGTATGTATAGATTGAACCATAATTCTCACGTATTCTATTACGAAGTGGATTGTATTTGTTAGCAATGACAAGGGTGGAGGAACACACTTTTTTCATTGAGAAAACTACGCAGTTTCATCCCTCTTACAAATATCCTCGTTAATCCTTACGACGCATGTGGACATTACAATTTTTTCTTGGCCGTCCCTTGCCTTTGCAGCTCCAAGCAGTCTTTCGGGAGAAGGAGATTCCATAAGTAGAAAGGAAAGAGGATTAAATCATTTGCAAGTTATATAACGGTCAATCCATGGTATTTTCACTCAGAGATTCACAAGCTTTGTAATGTAATGAATTTCTTTGGAACGTCTGCGCTTGCGCAAACAAATTCCAATAGTGTGCCGAAGAACGACGAAGTTCGAAGATTTACATGGCGAGTGAAGACATTAAATATTCTTTTGGAACTCGATTATGAAAATTTATTCATCTCCTCGTGTCTTTGAAAATACTTTAACTTCAGCGAATATTTAGATAAAGCAACGTCTTATTTGCTTCATTCGTGTTACCTGACGAGCATTGATGGCCGTTGAGATAACCGTATTCAAGGCATACCAAGGCATTAGAATGACTTCATGTATGGCCCTGCTAGAAAATAAAGCGGGTTCCATTTCTTGTTGTATTTTTTGTCTTTCCTTCTCTCTCTCACGCGAAGAGCTGGGGACATGTATATTCGTCGCAGATCTAATGGGAGAATCTTTTCCTGACTAATTGCCGTAAATGAAGGCAAATTAATAACGAACGACTGCACTGGGAAGGTATATACATACACACCCATATATATGCATTTATATATAAAAATGTGTGTGTATATATATATATATATATATACATATGCAATTACATTGGCATAAATATACATATACATATATTATATATATATATATATATTAATATATATAAATATATTTAACTTCTAACCAATATAATCGGGCATTTTTCCCCGTAAATAACCGCGGATAACAGTATGGATTAGGTATTCTTGGTTGAACCACTGATAAAGGGCTTTGGAATCGTAGGTCCGTGTTTCGAGTCTCAGTCATGGTAATTTTTTTTTCTTTCAGTAATCCTCTTCCATCCATCTTTCCTAATTGCCTTGAGTTCGTAATTTTTTAACAGTATGCTTTCATTACACTTTGACTGTTGTCAAATACGTTTTTCTAATTATCTTTGTGAGATCATATTTATTAATTTTGACGAAGCTGTGCGTATTTGTTGCAATGTAATCCAATTAGTTATATTCCAACATATTCAAACCATTCTACCAGTACTTAGGGCTATAATTTTAGCTAATGCTAATGTCTCTATAGTTTGGCAGTAACCTTTTTTTATTCATTTACTTCTTTTTTTTAACTCTTTCGCGAAAAAGAGGTGGATTTTTTCAGAAGGTTTTTAAATATATTTTTTTTAAACGTTTGATAAAAAATCTTAACTTATGATTCCCGATCAACTCTCACAATACCTTTTAACGTCCGCGTTTCACTTACCCAATCGATTTTCTTACCATCCCTAGGAGTTTTTTTACCCGCATGCTTTGTTGTTTTTTGTCTACTTTTGGGAAGTCTTTAACCCTTTTCTCTCCCATACTAACCTACCCTCCTTATTTATCTTGAGCTATGTGCGTATATTAAGGATTTTTTTATGATATGAATGTGTATTTGCTGTGTATAAGAATGTGAAGACATCGAAAACGGTCGATGTTTCATTGCATTTCGTTATTGAGCATTAAGTTTCTTCTCCTATAACCACCTCAATATTCATCAGGGTTATTACTTTCAATTTAATTCCTCCACTCCACTCGTTTGCGTATTTGCACAAGCGTTTCATCCCGATCCAATATGGCGGGGGGTGAGGAAATGGTTGGGGGAAATGTCGTGTTTACAATTCTCTCGGCATTTCGCTTCTTTCCACTTTCGTTGCGATCTTGTTCGTTGCCGTGATAACCCGGTCAATTGCTAATTGAGTAGGGTCCTCAACCGAATGTCCGCTCTCGTCCTCATGGGAAAACACTCGCCTAACAACCACCGTGTCGCTTGCGTCCAATCCTAGTTCGGCACACGAACGCCAGTGGCGAGCCGAACGCCCGGATTTCGCATCTCTTCTGCGGTCGAGTGTCCGGAATAAAAAAATAAGTAAAACGAGTCGATATGCGATTCCGAATCTCAATCAGGGGTCTAGGGACGCCTCGTTCCGGGGATGAGGGGAATTATCCCAAAGGGGTGAATGATGCTCGGTTGTTTCGATCGTCGTGTGATTTCTTCGTTTTGATTTCGACGTCGAATATATCACTCAATCATGCGGTTAGGAGACCCACTAATCAACTAAATATATAAATTTCTCTAGTTTTTCGTGAACTATCATCTCCTGCCACAATCCGCAATGGTGGCTTACTGGGTGGCATGTACGACAGATGGCGTAAAATAAGAAGCTATAATTGAATGTTAACTTCACGTGAATTATTATGCAATTATCAGGACAAGATATTTGCTTAAGTGGACCGAAACGTTTCCCTGAATTAACTTTACATTCAATTTATGTATATATATTTAAAATTTATATATATATATATACACAGGTATATATATATATTCAATTGAATATGAAGTTAATGCAGGGAAACGTATATATATATATATATATATATATATATATATATATATATATATATATATATATAGTATGTATCTATATATATTTATGTTTATATATAAATATATATATATATATACATATATATATATATAATGTATATATCTATATATATTTATGTATATATATTTAGAAGGAACTTTGTTGATTCGTTTAGAATCTTTGATTTTCATTTGTCCGCTAAGTTTTACTCTTTACATGTCATCCGTTTAACATGACTAAGGTTTCTGCCCATAAATGACGTTTCCGTTTCAGTAATCAATACCTTTTCCAGCGGAATTGAACTTCACACGCATGATTGACCCATTCACATCTATCGTCCCATTTGACTATTGTGTATCGCAAGGACCGATAATTTTACGTACACTCGTGAATGACTGGTTGCTTCCAATTTTAAGTTAGATTCTTCATGATAGTTACTCTTTTTCATTCGATGAAAAAAATTATCAGTTTTTTTTTTTAAAAAAAGGACATTTGTCCTTTCGACATGACCGAAGTGAATTTCTCTCTCTCTCTCTCCCTTCTCTTTTCCATCCCGTCGACTTGCGGTTTAAGCCATGTTTGAATCAACCATGTCTAATTTTTAGGGAGAATAACATTGAAAAAAAGTTCACGTATCTGTGGTTGTCGGTGGAAAAGAAGTATGGTCAAGGGGGGGGGGGTTTGGAGGAAATTTGGACAGTGGTCAAGGCGAAAAGAACAGTGGAGAACGCTCGCTTCGGACGACTCGGGAGGAAAATAATAAAATAAGGGAGAAAAAAATCAGGGTTGCAGGGTTTTTAGAGGGTTATAGCATAAGGAACTTGGCCAGACCCTCCGATTTTATTTTTTTACCGCTCTCATTTATTTTTAGTTGTTCTTTGTTTTTTTATCAATTAGTTCTTTTCGAGTTAATTGGAAAATTCGCTTAGAGCCGTTCGTTCCGGACCGCAATCTGAAGCTGACCAGGGGTCGACTCAGCGAAGGCTGCCACCGCCATTGTCCATAGAGGATTGGGAATAACTGCAGACGTCGCCGTCAATCCAGGTCATTTTCAGGCGCCACCACGCAATCAATTCCACTACCACTCCCTCTCTCTCTCTCTCGATCAGGTTCGACGAATAACAGAATAACTCGATGGCATATTAATTCGTTTTACGAATGAATGCATTTATATATCATTACAGACGTTGAGAAAATGTTTCACAATCACGTATATTAATTTGTATTAAGTGTTGACATGCTCACGAAAGGTACGAAAAAGTCACAGGCGTGACGATGGAAACAAACACAAACAAGTCTTTCCCGTATCCAAGTACCCTTATTTATTTATTTTTCAAACTTCTAGAGTGCCACAATGTTGATCGTGTTATTATTATTATTATATGTTGGGTCTATGTTCAGAAATCGGATGACATTTTGGTTCTTTGACAGTATTTCCGTAAGCCTTTGTCGTTTCATTACCTAATTTTGTGTCTCAATTGTTATTCACTTTATTATCGTTTCCAAGGCGTTTTTTCGACACACATTCGTTGTTTACTTTGATTTTATTGTTTACTTTCTTATCTCAAATACTTGATGTGATGTCCATTGCGTCTCGTGAATTTTAATTCAATTGATCGGAGAACTTCCAGGTAATGTTGGGAGGATTAGGCTTTTGTTTCAGGTTTATAGTAGTAGACCCATAAAAAATCTCCAGTAATGAGCTTTTTAGAAAACCTGGGTCATCGTTTGCGGCTTGTAGCAAGTTCCGAAGTGCAACTGAGGCACGTAATTATTGGCGTTGACGGGGTGAAAGGAAGAATGCGGGGACGAGGTATCTGATGACCATTCCGATAGAAAGGACTTTGCCGAATGTTTAAAAAAGTGGAAGTGACGCTGGGATAAGTGTGTGAGGTCTCAAGGAGAGTGGTATTTCGAAGGGGACGACTAAGGCTTCTAATTCCTTCTAGTTAAGCTACTTTTCTCAAAACATTAAAGAGCTGGATTCTTTCAGAACAGACGTTGTTTATTAGTACATACATACGAGTTGTGGTAGCCCTGGGGCAAAGAGTGGGACTACTCACCGGAGGAACCAGGTTCGATTCGCGGGAAAGTCTCTCTAAGCAATTTCTGGTATCACGACTTCCTGGGAAACCATAGCCGGAACATGGAAACGATCTGGCCCCCTTGTTACCCTGATGTATGGATTTCACACGCCATATTATATATCTGTATATACATATGTATATATATATATATATACACACACATGCGTACGAACATATATATGTGTGTGTATATATATATAATGGCAGGGTATACAAGAGAAGCCATATGATGCCTTCAGTGGGCTTGGTTCAGCCCGGGTGGTTTAAATGACTGGGCTACCCTGATATGCGCCATCTCATTTATATATATATATATATATATATATATATATATATATATATATATATATATATATATATATATATATATATATAGATGATTTCGTTGACGTAACACGAAAGTGTTGAATAATAAATTGGACAGCAACAAACAATATAGAAACACATAAAAAGATCACTCGCAGGTTATTTCTTGATCATTTCGACGGAATTCTACTCCGTCTTCCGATGAAGATGGAGCAGAATTCCGTCGAAATGATCAATAAATAACGTGTGAGTGATCTTTTTATGTGTTCTTATATTGTTTTTTGCTGTCAAATTTTGTGATATATATATAATATGTATGTATATGTATATAAATATATATATATATATATATATATATATATATATATATATATAATGGCAGGGTATACAAGAGAAGGAGAGTAGGTGATATTAATTTATATGTATAAATAAATATATATATATAAATTATCATTACTATTCTACGTCTGACGATGGCGAAACCAACCGACGTGAGAAGACTGCGTTATATAGTAATACCCTTGACAGTTTTCTCTAAAAAACTCGAAATCTGCTAAGTTGTACTATTTAAACCTGAATTCCTTTAGACTAGACTAAAAGATGAAGGTTGAATAAACGAAGCAATCTGTGGAGACTGATTTGCTGCATTTATATGATGCTTATACCGTTGCCAAGAACAGTGTGGGGGATTAAACAAGACGGCTTCAGCCTTCTTCTTGCCACTTGATAATGTGTTATAAGTCGTCCCTTGTCTTCTCTTCGCTTAAGACTTGTGGCAGCTAGAGGCTCAACCTCGCCCAATAAAAAAATATCTCTCCTCCTTGACGAAACACCTTGCTACTCTACCAGCTTGTTTGAGGGTGCTTGCCAAAAAAATGACAATTTAAGGAAGGCGCCACCTTTTCACTTGAACACGCAAGCATGCATACTTTGTTCACTCAGTTCCCTTTCGAGGTGGGCGAAGTCAAATTAGCCTCCATTTTTAAAATGGCTGGAAATTGACTGCTGCTTGACTCCTTATAGATATCTATAATTTTTCAGGCAATTTGGGTATCTTACCCTTAGGTAGCTTACTGTAAGTATTGACTCACTGTTACCGAGGAAACCTTGTTTAACTTTTGAAGAAAAGCGCTTTCATTGTTCGTGTTTATGAATGAAAATTTTTATATTTTACGTATACCGCATATCTCTACCAAGAAAATGTATATTTAGACTCATTTAACTATGCATAAATGATCCATTGGCACCTGATGAATGCGTATGTAGTGACCCTTCACTACTCCCTCGGAAATAAGTTCCACTGGAGCCATGGAATGTATATTGGAAGTATTAAAGAAGGGCTATGTGGGTTTTTCGTTTATTAATATATATATATATATATATATATATATATATATATATATATATATATAGATACATATTTTGTGTATATACATATATATATATATGTATATATGTATGTGTATATATATATATTTTGTATATATACATATATATATATATATATGTATATATGTATGTATGTATATATATATATTCCTTTTTTTAAATTCATTTGATATTATTATGTAATATTACTTATGGAAACAGAATGTGATATGTGATTTGGAAGGGAAATAACAAGCGATGGGTAGGAATTGGATAGGGATAATGGGGTTAGTAGATAAGAAAGGGATCAGGTAGGTATTGGTGGAGTGAGATGAGGGAGTTCAGGTGAGCCAAAGCCGGTTTGCTTCTTTTTATTGGGGGTTATATTCCCGATAGTCATCAGATCGATTCAAATTATAAATTGAAATGCGTAACAATTGCCAAACGTATTTGAGTTGAGACTCCATTTTCTCTTTCGCCGCGAAATATTAAAAAATATTGGCATTTTCTCCCGAGGAAACATAGAACGTCATGCGTACATTTTTTAATGCAAAAGATAGCATTGATTTTTAAAATATAATTTTTCAAACAGGGGTAATAGTATCAGTATTTTATAAGGGATGGCAACCAACGCATGAGTTAGTTTTCCCCATTCTGGATATAAGCCAGTATTTTAGTAGAAATAGAATACTCAGGGAACTACGAGCGGGGGTAGATGAGTGGGCAGAAACCAGGCATCTACATTACTCTACTCTTCGTAATGAAAGGCGCCAAGGGTTCGTAAAAATTGAACGTCCTTCCCAACGGACGGTCTACTGAACATGCCCTCTCAACGTGGGACCCTAAGCTTTGGGATGGGATTATCATTGATAAATGCTGACTGGATTCGTACCTGTCGGTGCCCTAGGCACCGCACTAAACAGACCTGAAGGAGATATTGGTTCAAATTTGCCTTATGGTCAGTATTGAATCGATCTGGGCTTTAGTTTCATGTTGCAGAACAGTGTCCCGGTCATTAGTTTTTTGTTTAACCTTTACCCTCAGCTAGGCTTTCTGGGCTGTTTCCTGCTTGGCTATTCTCCCTCTGTTCTCTGGATCCGGGCGGGGGAGTGAAGGGCTCAAGTGCCTTGTCGGCTAAGACGAGGGTCATCGACGGGGGATGGGGCCCTGCTCCTTATCCCCCCCGCCCGCCCTAATTACCAACCCTGCTTGGCCGGGATGCTTGGAGACGGGACGTGGGTCGATTTGTGCCAACCCCCACCCTATTTCGGACAAGAAGGTCGAGGACAGGACCCTTGTTTGCCTCCAGTGATGAGGTGTGACTTAGTGTAAAAGTAACTCAATTAAATAACCTGTAAAATCGACTTATGGCCACTTTAAGTTGCATTAATACGACGGCTGTTCAGAAAGTAACCTCCGTTATTATATAAAAAATACATTACTGGAATAGATACGGAACATTCTTATTATTTTCATCTCGAAACTATATATTCTTACTATTTTTACAAATAGTCGCCAAATAGATTTAAATATTTTACATATCTCTTAACTTTTTTCCAAATTCCTTCAGTATAACATTCTTCCGCCTGAGATTGTTGCCATTCGATGACAGCATCTTGAAGTTCCTCGCCGAGAGAAGAACAAAACATGTGATAGCCTAACTTTTCAGTCGTGTTTCCATGAAACAAAGTCGTAGAAATCTGTGGAAAACTTTTGAAAGCTTTCAGTCATCATAAAACACCGGTTTTCATGAATTTTTCCATCAATTTTAGGGTGAATTTCAGTATTCACCGCAGACGGACAGGCACTTCTGTCATCATTATGGACATACTAGTAAGTGTTCACTCTCAAACGAACGACAACACTGACGCGCTCAACTCCTGTCACTCATCACATTTGGTCCAAAACAGAGCACAATTTTCCCGAGCTTTGAAGTGTTTTATCAGTGAAAACCTTAACAATAAACGGATTTCACATTTTACGGGAATTCCAATGGTATTTTTCATTTTGAATCGCTGTTGTAAACAAACGAAAAGCGGTGTGACCTTCCCACCACTGCAGATAGAGGCGTACTGACCCACTGTGTGCGTCAATACAGTTACTATTTGGCTTCCGCCAAATCTTCTCACGCTACACGAAAATGGAGGTTACTTCTTGGACAGCCCTCACACATCCTCAACATTATCTATTAGAGATATTATTTATGTGCCATAATAGTTTAACTTTTTGAATAGATGAATAAAGTAACCTGAAACTATTTACGTTTCAAAATTTCGAACATTGATAAGTTGTAAAAGTCACCTCACAATAAGTCAAAAATGGAGCAAGGTGGCATGCTAAAGCATTTAAAGAAATGATGTTTATCTTGATATTTGATATCTTTTGCATAAGTTTTCTATTTCACTACTCAATGTAGTTCGTATATTTCGAATTCGTGTATTTATAATACACACACACACACACATATTTTTATAATATATATATATGTGTGTATACATATATATATAATATATATATACAATATATATATATATATACATATACATACATATTATATATATATCACAAAATTTGACAGCAAAAAACAATATAAGAACACATAAAAAGATCACTCACACGTTATTTATTGATCATTTCGACGGAATTCTGCTCCATCTTCATCGGAAGACGGAGTAGAATTCCGTCGAAATGATCAAGAAATAACCTGCGAGTGATCTTTTTATGTGTTTCTATATTGTTTGTTGCTGTCCAATTTATTATTCAGCACTTTCGTGTTACGTCAACGAAATCATCTATATATATATATATATGTATATATATACTCATATATACAGAAACAGATATAAGGAAAAGGGATAGGAACACACATAAAGGACGAACACAATAGAGGTGGGGAAGGCGGAATCGAACGGATCACAAGAGTAAAAATATTTCCTTGACCAGGATTCGAACACCGGATCTTTCCACTTGCCGGGCGGATGCTCTTAACCACTTGAGCTATCGAGGAAACGTAATTCACCCTGAGATCCGTGGGTCTAATATGTCGCCAACGCCCCGATTCTTTAGCCAAGAGATGGCGTCAGGGGGCTGTTTCACCCACCAAAGGAGAAGTACATTTAAACCACCCGGGCTGAACCAAGCCCACTGAAGGCATCATATGGCTGCCTACATATCCCCTCCCACCCCCTTGTTCATTTCCTATTGGTCCCTTACCTCTCCTTCCCCCACCTCTTCCCCGCACGTGTCCTCTCCGCTCTTCCCCGAGAACGCCATTCTGAAGACGACGGCCGAGCCGTCGAAACGTCAAATAATCTATTCTGAGCGGTGGTCTGATGGTCGAAAAATCTACATATGTGTTTATATATATATATATATATATATGCACGTGTATTTATATAGTAGCTTTGAGAGGCCATGCTTCGAAAACACTCTCGTGTGCGAATGCGATCACAGTTTATTTTGGTTTCTTTACCATTCGCAAAGGAAAGCTTATATTTTACTTATATACGCTCCTGCAGTCCATTTCCCTTTTGTTTTTTCTCTCCATCTCTCTTGCCTGGGTGCAAAGTAGTTCATTGAGGCGCGGGGAAATTGCCCTCGTGCTTTAACTGGCTGTTCTAAGACATGAAATTGGCCTAGCGGTGAAGAGTTAAAGGAGTTTTCAGGCAGAATTGCTTCCGAAGTAAAGATAAAGCCACTTACCTGGATTCAAAAGAGCCTTTTTTTTTAAAGGTTCGACTTTGAGGTAAGCTCATTAGTCGACCCAAGGACGACTCTGATAGGGAGTGGGGGGATAGAAACGAGGAATAAGATGCGGATTACAGGAGTTGGTAGAATGCAATGACTTCTATTTCTCTTGTACGAGTACTTCGGAAGTTTAAGGAGATTGGTAAAGGAACAGGGGAACGGTTTTACTTTTGAGGAAGAAGTCCTTTAGAAATAGTTTTTCTTATTGGACGAATCTTAAGAGCAATCACGTGATGCATATCGCGAGTTCTTCAACCTGCTTAGTCCTTTCTTTCTACTTTTTCTTTGTACAGTCTGCTTGTATTCGTGCTCATTAGAAAGTTTAGAAAGTGTGTTACCTAATTCGTCCTCTTATTTAGCTCACCCAACATTTTTCCTTCTTCTAAATCACGGTGTTATGTCAACGTCCTACCCTACCTATCAATATCCTCTCCACCCGCTTGTTTTACCTTATTCGGATTTCTCATAGCGATATCCCTACTCCTCTTCGCAACATTTCAGGTGTCAAAATTTTTTCCACCTCTCCGTCCGACTTAAATTCGTCATCCATCTTCACGCTCGCATTTTAAAGACTTCCACCGAATCTACTCCGCTTCTCATTTATTCTCTAGGACCAGGTTTCTGATCCAGCTCCAGATTTCTGATGCAGCTGTCGACATTTTACACTGGAACAGGTACACTCGTAAACTTGCATGCCTTTCCTGTGATCTTATTCTACGTTATATTTCATGACTCAGGACTTTTTTTCAACATTTTTTCCTGACTCTTACTGTTTCCATGCTTGAATATTTCGTTATGCGTATTTGGGTAATGTCGTCACTGCGACATAGTTCTTAAAATTGCGTCATGCCAACAATCTCTTTGGCATCACTTGTTCATCAAATGTTTCTGATATGCCTCAACAGTTATTTTTCCTGTTCCTCAAAGTTTCATGAATTCGTGTTTTGTATGAAATAGATCTCATGCACTATAATGGGGGGTTAGCTATTTATTTATTTTTTTAATGATATCTTTGCAGATAATTAGGTACCGATTTCATATTTACATTTTCAGTAATAAAACAAAAGAAAAATTACAATACAAGAGACGGTACAACAATAGAGCGCAAAAATAAAATAGATAACACGTAAACGTGTTATCTATTTTATTTTTGTGTATTATTTGGCCATATATATATATATATATATATATATATATATATATATATATATATATATATATATATATATATATATATATATATATATATATAATATCTTCGAAATGGAACGCTCTTCGGCGACACACAAATATATAAAAACACAGATGTAGATTTTTAGAATATAGAGACACAAAGAAAGGACACTCACAATTTGTTATTTTACGTTTCGACAGCACGGCTGTCGTCTTCAGAATCTGAAGACGACAGCCGTGCTGTCGAAACGTAAAATAACAAATTGTGAGTGTCCTTTCTTTGTGTCTCTATATTCTAAAAATCTACATCTGTGTTTATATATATATATATATATATATATATATATATATATATGTATATATTTATGTATATATATGTATGTATGTTTATATATTATATATATATTTTGTATAATATATATTAAATGTATGTATGTATATATAGTATATATATATTTAATACAAGATATTCGTCTTCATCTCTGTGCCATTCACATTCTGCATGTTTCTCCTCATCTAAAATTTCTCTCATCCTCTTGCCTTTGAGAGTAGGTGACGTATTCCTACCGCGCTATGGTTTTTAAATCATTAACTAATGTTTCCTCTTTTCCATAACCTAACGCTCCCTCGTCTGTGAAGAAATCACTCTGGTTCATTATGCGCTCTCCAAAAGCATGCGATCATAAATGCTTGAAATATTTAGTGACGTCACTGGTGAACTATTTTTTTTCAACGTTCCATTTCGCGGCTCCACTCAGCACTATTGATCAAAGTGTCAGTGTGCAACATTGAATGAGGGGTGTGATTTTTGTAGGACGTGTACCTGGTCTGAAATCCAACAGTTTGATTCACGGGATTTAGATATAGTATGTCTGACGACCTAACACCCCCTGCCAACGTCCTTTCGTCCGGCTTGTGAAGTAGCAGTAAAGATTTACATGTAAAATTCATGTCGTAAATGTGCTAAGTTTTCCTGCATAATTTCTCCTGAGTAAAGGTTCGATATGACTCGGATTGCAATGAAAAATATTTCATGACATAACATTCGTAAAAATATCGCATACGACGACTGGAAAGAGTTGTCACAGCTGTCGTTTTTGGTGTCATAAAGTTCCAAGGAAACGCCTACTCTTTCTTGGGGTTTTAAATTTACATGGTGACTTTATACCAGCTTGTTTTCTTTTGCGTCTTATTGTCGCCATTTATAACCGTGTTTACATATAGTATTTCATGCGCGCAGAGCTACATTTTTTATCGTGATTTCACACCTTCCCTCGCTATGCTCGGTCCTGATTGGTAGTTGAATATAACTTGAGGTTAAAAGTAGAGCGATGACCTGAAATCTTTGTCTTAGTGAGTCAAACCCGATTTCAACAAATATTTTAGTTGACTTATTTTTTTATGCGAGTTTCAAACACATTTTTTTCTTTTTGACACAGCGGTAAACCCTGCTATTGCATTCAGTTTTTTTAGAATTTATATTAATGTATGTATACATATATGTATATATATATATATATATATATATATATATACATGCATGCATCATAATATATATATATATATATATATATATATATATATATATATATATATATATATATATATATTTATTTATATAGTTACACTTTGGGAATTTGAAAGTTCTATGCTACATTTAATACTAATTTACCGGAAAGACACGCGTAGTTCTAAGAAAAGAATTCGAGGTCTAATTAGCTGTTGTCCTGTTCAGGCAATCCGCATTGATTTAAAGAAACACACCCTAACCGAATTAAATGAATTAAAATGCGCCATCTCCTATATAAACATGATAATGGATCAAGATTGGGGTCCATAGCAAATTAATTCGAAAGAAGTCTAATTTATCGACACCGATTTCTTTTCTCCTTTCAACTTTTCGTCTCCCCAGAATGAGTAGATCGACAGTTCCCAGAGGTCTTCTATCATGGTATCCAACTCTTTAACCCCACTTCATTGAAGGGGGAATGCTACAAATGAATTTATTACGGGTTTTTATTCGAAATTAGTGAAATGGCCATTATTAATTCGTGGAAATCAGTTTGGGGACCGTGGAGAACATTGAAAGTTCGGAAAGTGCTGATGAGAAAATTCAATTCGTTCGAAGGAAGTCAAAAACTACTAATGAGATGTCATTTTAGAGAAAAAAAACTAGGAGAAATCTCTGGAAAAGCGCTTTTGGGATAATTCAACTCGGATACGTTTATATATAAAGAGCGATCAAGTCATTTTAATAGGTACTTGGCTTAAGGACATACTCATAACACCAATTGTTAGGGCATATTAAGGTCGGTCGATTCAGAGCGGCCGATTTAGGCCATCCGCCATGTTTAAGAGATGGAAAAGACAATGTAACCGATAGATTGAAGTGCGATACTTGCTCTGTTACTATTACAGCGGAACCTAGGTTAGAAAGCATGCAGCTATTATTATCAATGACATTTATTTATCGTATGCGATTTCTTTAATATGCAACTAAGCTTTCCCCAGGATATAATCATTAATGGATAGTGACCCAGCACCTCCTGCCACAAGTCCCATTGACCCAGCTGTTAGTGCAGTAAATAAATTAATAGTGAAATGCACGTGATAAGAGCAGTAGCAGATGCCCTTGCTTTAATCTCAAATGGCCGTTGAGGTCAGAGGGCTTAAAAACCATGAAGTGCTTCTAGTACGAGAGAAAAACGGCTCAAGTCTTGTAAGATTTAAAGTCTCATGATTTGGCGCCCAGCCTTGTGCTACGTAACAATTGGAACAACATTCAACTGTGCACGTATTAACTGCAGATGAGAATATCCAACATTCCAACAATACAACACTCCAGAAAATCCAACATTCCAACAATCGTTTCCAAGTGCAGCGTAATTTCTTGCTTACACTCCCAAGAACAGTTTAACTTAGTATCGGTTACAAATAAACATGGCATCCCAAAAGTCACCGATAGGGTGTGTGGCAGGGGTTGATTTAAATACAAGAATAATTTCGACCCAGAGTACTTATACCTCCTACCACGGTCGGACAGCGTTAATCCTAACCCTTATCGTTCGTGGGAAAAATGACATCTTAAATCTATCTTGTCTACACTTAATTTCTCTAATTTTATTGACATGATCTCCCCTACCGTAGTATGTGGGGGGTAATAATACATTTTCAACATCATCGCTAAGGAGACTTTCTTCCAATTCTAATGCAAGAGATTAAATACGTCATTTAACCTTCCCTCCATTGTGTGATTCCCAGCCTAGCTCCTCTAATATTTTGGATAGGGTACTAAGTTTATCATAACAACGTTTTACAAATCTCTCTCCTCTACGCTGCACGCGATCAATTCGAATTTGGCAATCAATCCAACTTCGCGATGATCCCATTTATATACTAGCGGCATAGTCTATATAAGACCTAACCAGCGTAAGATAACATTTCGCTTTGATCTTTTCATCACAATTACCCAGTGCTATTCTAATAAATCCTAATTTTTTGTCAGCTGGTTCATATATAGTATTCCCCGAATATCAGGTTTCGTCTCGTAAAGTGAGGGTAAGATTTGTGGGTATGCATATAGAGGGTCATCCGGAAAGTAGTACCCGTTCGTGCCGCATGAAGTGCTGACGACGCGAGTAGCCGCTGGACGAGGTCAGATAGCTTCAGTGGCTTGTCTGCCTTCTCTGAGCCAAGTTGCGTGACGCTAGCATTGCCTGTGTTGTTTCTGTGATTGTTTACAATGTTTAAAAAAATTGAGAACGCCGCCAGTTGTGAAGTGAGGGCAGTGATTAAATTCCTCAATGCAAGAAACGTTCGCCCATGTGATATTCATCGCCAATTAAAGGAGGTGTATGGAGACAATGTAATGGACGAGTCGTCTGTTCGGCGGTGGTGTCGCAACTTCAACATGGGGAGGGGGAACACACACGACGATGAGCGTTCGGAGAGACCGTCTGTCATTACAGACCAACTGGTGAGCTCAGTTGACGAATTCGTGAGGAACGATCGGCGCGTCACAATTGATGACATCTGTGAGCATTTTCCCAATGTTTCTCGAACAATTGTTCATGAAATTGTTAAACACCATCTGCATTATGCAAAAATTTGTGCAAGATGGGTCCCTCGCGTATCTCAATGAGCTGGCGGCGAAGGACTATGCAGCAGGAATACAGAAACTTGTCACACGTTATGACAAATGCCTTAATTTGCTTGGAGATTATGTTGAGAAGTAGTTTAAAGTATCCTCTTTCAAATAAAATTTTTTATGTTTGTTAATATTTACTTTTGTGTCTTTATTTCACGAACGGGTACTACTTTCCGGATGACCCTCGTATGTTAGCAACGTATGTACCTGTATGTATGTATAATATCTGCGTCCACCAAAAACCTTAGGTCTTAAAAAAACGGAGAACTACCAAATGATGTACGCCAAAAGCAGCGTCTCGTTTATACATGAATGTGGTTGGCTTAAGTGGAAATCTCGGTGTTAGAAATTACCAACGAAGTGATTCAGGCGACTCGGGTCTTTCGCAAAAAAGTATGATACAAGTTATTCTTGATTTATCAATGAATACATTGTGTACCACGTGTTTGAAATGAAATTCACCATATTTACGTTCAAAATATTTGTAAATTATGTGGAAAATTAAAAATTACTAACCTTTCATTAGAAACCAAAAAAAAAGACTGAATAATCACTATTTTCGGTAGTTATCCGCGTCATCTTCCGTGTTGAAAAAGGCTCCGTCCCTGAAAACGCCTTTTTGTTCATTTGGAATTCTATATTTGTTGACATGGTTGCCAAGGATATATAACTGAACAATTTTAACGCAACAATTATAAAAATGTTGAAAAAAAGTTTTTTCAATGAGAAATCAGTTCTGATTCCATAAATCAACCGAAGGAACCGAATTTTTGGTTATTTTTTGCAATGTTTAAAGCGTGAGATAGGTGTACTTCATCATTGCAATCAAATAAATATGCAGCACAACTAATAATTTCCTTGTACTGACTTTAAGTCACGTTGTATAATGTCCCGATTGTCTTGAACGATGGCCTCTTTATAATCTTGTCAAATAATTGCGGCCGGAATATTTTCTCTCTGTTTTTTCGTTATTTTTTTTAAGAATAACCATCTCGTGCAGAACATTTTAGCCTGACTTTCAAAGTGCCCTGAACATGTTTAATTCCGATGTTTATCTCGGTTAATTTCTCCAGATTTGTCTTCGCATAAGTAGTAGGGAATATTACCTTGAGGTAGTTATGCGGCAATGCGTACACCGCATGGAGGTGGCTATTCTAATCGAAAGCCCGCGTCGCCTTTCTTTCCACCTCCACGGTTCGACGGCAAACGCTGCGCCCTCAGAGAAATGTCCCTTTTGCGCGGCCTTGAGCCGCTGCTCCATTCTTGCCATCTACCTTGCGAATTATTGGTCATTACTGGCGTTTTGGTTCAATTGTTTCTTGGACTTATGATGTTTACTTGAGCGACGCACATTGTTATCGCGCAGAGCCACCTATTGTCAATGGTTGAAGTCTGACGTCCAGGGCCTTGGTTTGAGATACAGATTGAGCATCAGCTATCGAACGGATTTTCTATCACGTCCTCCCTCAGCCCTGAGAACGTGTGAGAGAGTTCGTGAGAGAAAATCGATATCTCACCAACGATACTTCGAAAACTACAGTTTACTATATTTATCTATCTCTCTCTCTCTTTAATATATATATATATATATATATTTTTTTTTCCAACCATAAACACAGTAATCAACTCGAAGGTCGGTTTGGTTGGTGATGGTAGAGTTCACCCAGTACTAAGCCCGACGGCGTGTGAAATTCACACAAGGGAGGGGGGCCAGTTCATTTCCCTGTGCCGGTTATGGTTTCTCAGAAAGATCTGGTACCCGGACAATCACCCATTTATATTTCCATACATATATACAGGGTTCGTCCGGAATATAAGTGTACTGATTTTTTCCCGCCGCTCCAGGCGCGCCCAGCATCGCTCTGACGGGCTGCGATTGGAGGGGGGTATGTTGGCAAGCGACGCAGCGTTATTCCATCAAATTTGCGGTAAAGCTTGGGACATCGTCTACCGAAACTGTCGGTATGATTAACCAGGCTTACGGGGAGTCAGCCATGTCCAGAAACGTGATCTTTCGGTGGCACAAGATGTTCGTGGAGGGCAGAGAAGAGGTCGACGACGAACCACGGCCTGGACGCCCATCAACGACACTCACCGACGAAAATGTGCGAAAAGTTCGCGATGTACTGAACTCTGATCGTCGTCTTAGTGTTCGGATGATAGCAGAGCAGTGTAATGTGCCAAAAACAATAGTGCACGAGATTATTAGGCACCAATTACAGATGCGAAAAATTTGTGCAAAGTTGGTGCCGAAAGTGCTCAGTGATGATCAAAGACTCAATCGTTTGGAAATCGCGACACAACTTGCGGATCACTGCAAAAATGATCCACATTTTTTAGAGAACGTTGTTTCGGGTGACGAGACGTGGATCTTTGAGTACGACCCGGAGTCGAAGAGACAAAGTGCGGAGTGGCACACCCCATCATCACCCCGTCAAAAGAAAGCTCGCATGAGCAAATCTCGGATCAAGGCGATGCTCATTGTCTTTTTTGACAAAAGGGGAGTCGTCCACTACGAATTTGTACCTGAACGACAAACTGTAAATGCTGCATTTTACGTCCAAGTGCTCGACAGGCTTCGAAAACGAGTCGCCCGCGTCCGGCCAGCGATCAAAAACATCTGGCGGCCGTTTTATAGGAATATTCACTCTCGCTCTATCGTCTAAATGTTTTTTAAATATATATTTTGGAGAAAATGGCTGGATAATGGAGAATAATTTTTAATTTCCTCATCATGTTTTAGCCCATATATCAACCCTAAAGCTACGCATATATTTAGTTCTTCCGCCAACGACATATATCTCTATTTTCTAAATGTTTGAATGCCTAAAGCAAGATTCCAGTGTAAATTATTTGAATTGTGCGTAAAACATATTATTATTATTAAATTCACGTGATAACTCGGCTTGAGCATTAGGATAGTTCCAAGAGAGTAGCTTCGGTTGAAAATTAATTCCGGCGCAGTTTTGTCCATTTTGAATTCAAAATAACCGCTCGTCCCGGGGGAATGTATTCTGCTCCCATGAATATGAAACAGTTTGCCCATTAGGATTTGACTACGTGACATTCAGATACGTATAAATACCCTTTTCCTCGAATACACTGCAAATAAATCAAAAAATTAAATTGGCATTTGCAGAAAAAAATTAAATAAACATGACAATTGTGTTTGTAATTAATTGACAACTGAATTTTCACAATTCCCGAAAGATAATTTCTGAAACGCTATATTGTTGGTAGCACCTGGAAAATATTGACTCACCGTTGCTAAGGAAGCATCAGTTGTTTGGGAAGACCGCAAATATTTATAATGAAAGAATTCATTTCATATTAATTCAATGTCGAGTATTATATATCTAAGTTTGCATTTATAAAACACGACCTTTTTGATCGTGTCATTAAAATATTTACACACCGTTGCTAGGGAAGATTACGTTGTTTGGGGTGAAAATAATTTTTTATTTCTGAGAGAAAGATCTATTTTGACTTTTATTTTTAAGTTTCTTCTTGCATTGTCTATTCATTCCAAAAGATTTTATTGCAATTACAAATTGTAAGATCTTTTTAACTTTATAATTGAGAAATCCATCAACAATCGCTAAACGAATTCGAGTCGAGCCGCCATTTTCCTCTACGCGGCGAGATGTTATTTTTTTTTAATATTGGGACTTTATAAACGCTTTTATCTCCTAACGTTTTGTACACGAAAATATTGTGATAATCCTTGTAGGAATATAATTACGATTCATCCGATAGGAAGACAATTACGATTCATCCGATAAAAATACCAATTCCGTTTTAATTATTAAAAAAATAGTAAAATTTTTAAGAGTAACCTGTTTCACTTCTTCACTTATTGATGAAGGGATCATTTGATCTCAATTTCGCCCAAATCTACTTCTCTTATCTATTTTACTCCTGAATAAACGATTGAGAGATGGCTCCCCCGTGTAAAATCGTATTCTTAGAGAGTTACGTTGATTAAGCAATTTGGGAAGCGTTTTAGCCTTTATTTAAGTAAGGAAAACTGTCGAATTAAAATTCAAAAAGTTATTTATCGAAGTTAATATCAAAAATATTGCATTTCGAATATTTGGAAAGATTAGGTTAAAACATTTAAAAAAAACCTACTGCAACCCTGTGATAGGTGATGACCAACTTCGGGAGAAAATCTCAATTTTAAATTTTTGGCTAATTCGTTAACAAATCAAATCTCTTTAAGTTCATAGAAACCGCATTTGCTTGGTATTATGATTCAACTTTATCTCATTCTGCCATTTTATAATATGGATTCATTTATGTGCATTTGTTATTTGCTCTATTTTGTTTGTCTGTAATTAATTACCTTAATTAACATTTCATTCGCTTTAGTTTTTTTTGCGAAAGGGAAGTCTGCGAACCAAAGTACTGAATCCCCCCACCCCCCGTTCCCCCACCTCTCCACCACACATCCTCTCTGCTCTTCCCCGAGAACGCCATTCTGAAGACGACAGCCGTGCTGTCGAAACGTCAAATAACAAATTGTGAGTGTCCTTTCTTTGGGTCTCTATATTCTAAAAATCTACATCTGTGTTTTTATATATTTGTGCGTCGCCGAAGAGCGTTCCATTTCGAAGACATTTTATATATATATATATACCCACACACATGTACATGTATGTGTATATACATGGTATGGCATGTGTAAATGGTTTCGGAATAATCTATCAGATATTGCTATAACGCCTCAAAATTATTCAAAGTACATCCCTTAGGCGTCGATACACAATAAAATTTTGCCAGCGGGTTTTCCACAAGTTAAAGCCTCCCTGGTAGGTGAAAGGTCCTTAAGCATACGCTTGCAAGCTTCTTTGATGGCAGTCAGGGTCCACTGGTGATTTCCTTTTGGGGAATAGGAAATAGTCTGCTGGTGCCAAGTCGTGATTGTAAGGGGGGTTGGGGAATCGTCGCGATGTCGGCGCACAAGGCAGCAGACACTGGACTCTTCTTTTGGTCATCCGTCGAGAACTTCAGGGCCAAATTTTCAGTGTTAATGGTATGCATTGTCATCTTATTAATGCCAATACGAGCCGCGATAATGCGCAAACTTAACAAAAAGTCTGAATTCAGCACTTCACGCACACAAAAATTGTTATTGCTACTTTTTATGTAACCCTGCAAGAATCTTACTTGAAGAAGGCCTGGGAGAAGGCCGAAAGCTAAAACAATCTACCATGTGAGTGTCCTTTTGAGTGTTACTATTTCGTGTTTGTTCTATTGTGCCGTCCAAATATTATGCTACTCGTGTGTTTCTATACCATCGATATGTATATATATAGATATTTTTTAAGGTAATCTACCGGTTAAGGTAGGTTTTTGGATGGAAACAACTACCAAACAAATATTTTATTACTCCTAACAAAACACAAAATCCATCATCCTACTCTATATCAGGTCCCCCTTCATCTCTGAGTACTTTCTTCCTCCCTTCATCCCGTCCAACATCCCTATCCTGTTCCTTCCCTTTCCTCTTTTGCCCAACATTCTACCCTCTATCACAGTCTTCAACATCCCACTGCCGGTCAACACCCCCTTCATCCACATTTCCTGCCTCCATAGGATTGCTCCCAACAAACCCCTCTCTTCGCCCACCATACCAAGTACTTCCTCATTTGTTTTCTTCTCTGTCCATTTCACCTTCTCCATTCTTCTCCACACCCACATTTCAAAAGCCTCCAATCTACGTCTATCCTCCTGCTTCAATCACCACGTTTCCGCACCGTACATAGCTACGCTCTATATCAAAGTTTTTACGAGTCTTTTCTTAACATCCCTACTCAAAGTCCCTGTCATCAACTCCCTCCTCCTTGTGAAAGCCTCTTTGCCTAGCGCAATTCTTCTCCTTACGTCCCTACTACTTTGACCGTGTTGGTCCAAAACACTACCGAGATACGTAAAATGTTCTACCTGCTCTAGTTTTTGCCCTCCTATTTTAATGTTAAGCTTGGCCTTTTTCTTTCTAGAAAATCGCATAACCTTTGTTTTGTTAATATTGATTCTCATCCCATACCTGTCGCACTGAATTTCCAATTCACTAAGCAATGCTTGCAGCCCCTTGGCTGACTGACAAACTAAAGCTTGGTCATCAGCAAACCTAACTGATTTTACGAATTCCCCGCCCACTTTCATTCCTACCTCGAGTTCTTCCCATGCCTCTTTGATCATTTCCTCTGCATACAGGTTGAACAGCAACGGTGATAATGGGCAACCCTGCCTTACACCCCTTCCTAGCACTGCCCATCCTGACTCCCCGTTTCCCACCCGCACCTGAGCAGTCTGAGACAAGTACAGGTTGCGGATTAGCCTCCTTTCCCTCCAATCTATTCCTATTTTCTGCAATATACACATTAGTTTTTCCCAATTCACTCTATCAAACGCTTTTTCAAAATCTACGAAACAGGCAAATACCTCCAGGTTGTGTTCTATATTCCTCTCGATTAATAATCTCATTACTGCAATGGCATCACGCTTACCTCTCCCCTTCCTAAACCCAAACTGATCATCCCCTAAGTAATCATTTGCCCTACTCTCTAACCTTTTGTTTATGATCCTGAGAACAACTTAAGCTGCGTGGGATACCAAACTAATTGTCCTATAGTCCTCACACGACGTGGCCTTTACCTTTTTCGCAATAGGAACTAAAACTGATCTCACAAAGTCTTCTGGACAGATTCCCTCCTCATAAATACTACGGATCAGCCCATATAGCCTCTTCCTCCCACATTTTCCTAAGCATTTTAAAAGTTCCACGGGAATGTTATCTACCCCCACGGCCTTATTTAGTTTCATCTCCCTTAATGCCCTTTCTATCTCATTGTCTAGTATGCCTGGACCTAAGCTGTCTTCCTCTACGTCATTTTCTTTTTCAATGTCTAACTTTGTTGGTCTGAGTTCTTTACTATACAGTTCTTCTATATACTCCTTCCATCTCTCTTGGATCTTTCCTGCGTCAACTATTACCTTAATCGCCTTATCTCTAACTGTTAGCATAGCTCTTCCTTTCTTACTTCCCGATAACGATTTAACTTTGCTGTACAGCGCACCGATTTCACCCTTCCTCTGCAGACTTTCCATATCCTCGCACTGCGTCTTCCACCATGCTTCTTTTGCTTTATTTGTTGCTCGCCTCAATTTATTGTTCAATTCTTTGTACTTCATTTTGCCTAATTCTGTATTTATATTCTTCCATTTTCGCCGTTCATCCATCTTTGTAATCATCTCATCCGTGATCCATGGTTTCCTAGTCCTTTTAGCGTCAACGGTTCCAATAGTGTCTTTTGCGGCTGTAGACAACCCCTTCTTGATCATTTCCCATTTTTCTTCGATAGTACTAACCCCTTTACCATCCTCCATCATTTTCTCTACCGCCTGTTTGTATTCCTTCCTTTTCAAACCATTTAATGCTTCTACATTCCATTTTCTAACTCACCGCCCCGGCCTTATCTTTTTGAAACGGACGCTTCATTTCATAACAACTAAATTTTGGTCAGAGTCGGCATCCGCTCCCGGGAAGCTGTGGGAATTTATCATACTGTTCCTAAACCTGTGTCTAACCAGGATATAATCTAGCTGATATCTTCCTGAGTCACCTGGCATTTTCCATGTATACCTGCGTCTTTTGTGGTGTCTAAACCAAGTGTTGGTGATGACTAACCCCTGTCTCCTGCAGAACTCAACTGCTTTCTCCCCGCGGTCATTCCTCGTGCCTAATCCGTAGTCCCCGACCTCATCACCATCTCTTCCTTCGCCTACCGTCGCATTCCAATCCCCCATCACTATCAAATGTATCCCTGCAGGAACACACGCGATCGTGTCCTCTAACTGATCATATATCCTATCGACCTCTTCTGCCTTATGGTTGCCCGGTGGCATGTATACCTGAATAATAACTAAGTTCGTCGGTTCTTCTTTTATCTCCACTAGTAGTATTCTATCCGTCACCTGCTCTATGTTGACTACGCTTCTTCCTACCTCTTCATTTAATACTATGGCAACCCCTCGTTGGCTCTCGTCACCGCCGCTGTATATTTTTCTATACCTATCACTCCAGTAATCCCCGCTATCTTTCCATCTCACCTCGCATAGACCTAAAATATCTATATTTCCCTTTCCATCTCTCGCTTAACATTCTCCAATTTCCCTGTCCTCATCATTGTCCTAACATTCCACGTTCCTATTCTAACTAATTTGGTCTTCTTCTCCAGCGTCTTCTGTCCTGATGCTGTTGGTTTTCCCTTGCAAGTGTTTCGTGGGATGACGACCGCGGAAGCCTTGCCTCCCCCGCTGCCGGGCACGACACACGGCCGATTGGGCCGAGCCCCGTGGTTGCCAGGACTCAAAATATCTGTATAGTCCATCATATTTTTCTTGGGAATGATAATTGAGGTGGTTTCCCGTTGCCTTCCTCAATAGTGTTTTTAACGTGACACCATCACTTACTGGCCGCCCCACTGGGGTCAGACGCCATTGCAGCCGCCTCACTGAGGAACAGACGCTGCGTGGACTACCTTTCGTCTGGCTCCTAACCTTCGACCTATCTGGCATGGGTGACCCTACCAGGAGCAATAATTATTCCTCCCGCCAGTACAGCTCTAGGGGTCATCGGAACGCACAAGCCCTTCCACCACGTCAAGGTTGTAGTCCGCGGAGGGGTATATATATATATATATATATATATATATATATATATATGTATATATATGTGTAATATATATATACATGTATATATATATGTGTAATATATATATACATGTATATATATATGTGTATATATATGTATATATAAATATTCGCAAAACTCTTGCCCTGCTACAATGCAGGGGTGCTGCATTACGCGAAGGCGAAATACATAAAAAGAAGACTGAATCTGATAAGACTGCGGTTATTTTGCGCTACTGCCGGTCACATGCATTCTTGCGTGCGAAGGGCACACGAATCGCTGACAACGGAGTGGACTTGGTCATTCCTCGGCCAGCACTAATAATATTCGGGTGCCCTTCTCATTGAAAAATACATCTTTTTCAAAATATTTCTTCAGTGTCAATCGAATCTATACTCTGTTTGCTCCAATTTCGTCGTCTGTAATTATCTGTGTGGTATTCAAATCTTTTGTATATAATCTTTGGACGTCTAACATCAGATTTAATTTTTTTTCAGCGGTAAAATTCCGGGTATTGAAATTGAAATCGCTTCTCACTCTGGTGGCAGATGTACTAATTATGTGCGCTTCGGAGTATAACCGTCTATGTTTCGAATACCCACGTATTTTAAGCTAAAGCATAATTTTTATTTTATTGCGAGGCCGGTTAAAAAAGTTGTTTACCCTAGACCTTGAAGGCCCCTTTTACTATTTTATATTTCTATTTTTATTGCGTCGTACAAAACTTCATGAGAAAGTTTTCACAAGCCTCCTCTTAACATCCTCACTCAACGTACCTGGCATTAATTCTCTCTTCCCTATGAAAGCCGATTGCCTAGTGCAATTTTTCTCTTTAGGTCCCTACTGCTTTGACCATTTCGGTCTAAAACCCTTTGGAGATGCGTAAACCTTTCCCCCTGGTCTGTTTTTTGCCCTTCTATTTTAATGTTTAGCTTAGCTTTTGTCTTTCTGGAAAATTGCATAACCTTTATGTTATTTATATTGATTCTCATCCAATATCTATCGCACTTAATTCACAATTCACTCAGCAATGCTTGAACCTCCTTGGCTGACAGACAAACTGCAGCTTGGTCATCAGCAAATCTAACTGATTTTACCAATTCGCCGCCATTTTTAATTCCTGTCTCCGGTTCTTTCCAACCCCCTGTTAGTTTACCTTTATACAATTTTATTACAAAACTATGACGATCTGAATTGATTGTCGGAATTAATATACCGTCTAATGGCCCATGTCTGTAGAAATAAATATTAAAGCATTATTATTTTTGCTCGGAAAATATCATGAAATACGGAATTCATGTAATGAAGTCTGTAACCTCCTCAGCAAATCTATTTCTCAACTCGCTCTAACAGAATCATATTTTTCACTACAATTATCGGTAACCACAGGCTAGATGTATTTGCAAGAAACCCAGCTACTGAAATAAATAATCCCTAGTCGGAATCAAAAATTTCTAAAACTCCTGAATGCTCTCGATATTTCTTTATAACGATTTCGTTTTTAATTACTGTTTTCGTGTACGGTGAAGAACGCAATTGCGCGCAGTAGATCGATCGGTAGTTAAAATTATAACGCATCGATAGGGTGGTTTACGCACTGTTTAGTATTTGTCACTGTGTCAGCCTCGATTTCCCTCACGACCGTTGGTCGGACGACGGGAATGTTGGTAGTTGCTGGCGATGGGCTGGCAGGGTAGACACATGGGCTCGTTGCAAAGCTTGGTGGAACCTTGACCCATTTTCCTCCGCTGAAGCGAAAACAAAATCGGAGGGGAACGAAAAAAATAAAAAGAGAGGAGCGAAGAGCGCGGAAAAGGATATTATATTTTCGTCGAAACTATAGGTGTTAAAAAATTTAACCCACGTCGTTCACACGCGATGCTCCAACGCTTTATGAAATGCTGTATTTTATGCTGCTTGGCTTGGTGGGATGGCGAAGGATGCTCTTATGCTTTCGTGTTGGAGCAAGGTGCACTGTGCACACGTTGCGAGGCATCATAACTATGAATAATGATTCCACCCCTTAGTGGTGCGCAGAAATTTTCGCAAAAAATAAACTCTCTCGAGTGATTTTTTTAACAGCACGCGGTAACATTGTCTGAACTAGGTTAGAACTGAGGAATGAAAGGTAAAATTTAAAGGGGCGAAATCAAACAAAGGAATGGAGGCCGGGTGGAATTCGTAAAAGCTGTTTCCGGACTTGTTAGGTATAAGGGAGCATGGATTTAGGTGCCTATATGTTAGGCGCCTAATGTAAAGGCAGTTTTAGAAATATTTAGATATATAAGATAGCTTGTGAAAATATTTTTACTGTGGTTGTAAAGCCGCGTAATATATTTTGCGCAATTCTCAGTTCACTTTATTCAATTCATTCGGCAATCTTTTATTAAATTTCTTTTTTTTGATTTAGTAACCTGGGCAATTTTTGGTACTATTTTCATATTCATTTTTCCTTATAGGACTATATTTAACCACAAAGTATTCTTTTTATATTTTGATTTAATTATTACGTCTTATATGGTATTTTACCCCAGGATAATATTTCGGCCATTAATCTTTGTCAATAATTTTTTTATGATATACTTTTTCTCGTAAATATTTCATTTATATCCAAGCGTAATTTTCTTGTTTGATGTTTCATATATTTACTGTAAAATTCAATTTTTATTCTACAATTAGTCTTTGTCGGTATTTTTTTTCATTTTTATTCGTTTCATTACTTTGTGGGTTTACATAGTGAAACGGTGACTTCTTTTGCAATGGTTCGGCGAACGACATATGATTACACAATTGGATGCATACAGGCAGGTAAATGTTTACATTACTAAGTGCTTGTTACACTATCGAAACACAAAATAAAGCTTTAGAGATTATTTTCCATAAATTTTATATTCCGGAATAAGAGTTAACAAGCACTCAAACGAAGCATGGAAACAAACTACGTTGACAAATACGATGTTCTCAGCCATGAAATGAAGCACCAAATCGAAGAAGTATGTTCTTACCTATACATTTCAAATATCTTAATCCAACACCTTGATAAAATAAAGGTATTACAAGAATAATTGATGGTTTCTGGCGTAACTTTATGGAACCGATTCATTATAAATAAATAAAAGTTATTCCTTTCATTTATTTGTATTATAAGAATTAAACTACATTCATGTGGAAGACGCCAAATTTCTCTTGCTTAAGGAAAGCTCCGCTTATTCCCACCTCGTGTTTTTTTAAAGCCTTCGTTTTTTCAACGAGTAAAATTGTACTTTCTTGAAGAAATAACCAATGTAATTGTGACCAATATATATAATACACTCCCGCCATGGCGATTATTCTTTTTGCTGATTGTCTCGATTCCAACACTTGGAATTATGTGGTTGCAATATGGCGTATTTTAGATAAAATTCATGTGTCTTAAATCCGGGGCCCAAATAAGGTGCATAAATTTGCGCCCTTTCCCTGCCTATCGAGTTTGGACACTCTTCAAGATGTAGTCCACCCTAAATATGGCGATTTAGGCGTCTATATGACGAGCCTGGATACAGCTGAAAAAAAATGAAAACTCAAAAGAAATGAATAATGAAAATTCAGGAATTGCCCATATTTAATAAAGGTGTTCAAAACTATGAAAGGGTGGTGATATTGTGCGTCTCAGTTTGACCGTAAATGCATTGCACATTGTAGTAACGTTGATTGTTTGGATATTTGAAGCTGTTCCAAATAATGTTTACTGGAGATGCTGCTGAGACCTCCCTTGCTAGAAGGACGTTCCTTCAATTATGAGAAAGGATTGGATTTTTTCAATAGATTGAGAATCGAAGAAATACTACTTCTTCAAGAAAACGATCATAAATACTTGGTAGAAGATTGTTCATGGAGAGCGAAACTTCGTGGAATTCTATAGATGAGGTTTAAAATTATAAAACCTTAGCATTACAGACGCAGGACTATATTATTTAAACGATTGTAGCTATGGCTTCATACCTTCACGTAAATAGGAGTTCGTTTTTAAAGTACAACTAAGTTAAAAAATTATAAGAATGACACTTGATGGAAGATGTTAACGTTTAGCGAAGCTGATCAAAATCAACTAATTCTACGATATCCTGGACGATAGATGTGTATCAATTTCTGAACATCCCATCTGCATCAAATGACTTGCACTCACAATATGAAGATGATCGGGCTTTCACATGGTGTTAAAGATTCAATAGATTGAGAAATAGGAAGATAATAATTTATTAAAAAGTTATTTTATTTCAATTTTTCAAGCAGGTAAACAAACACACACACACACATAAGTAGTAGTTTATCAGAAGAAAACTTTAAACTCAATTTTTTGTTTGTTGTTATGGATGTGGACAATGTACACTAGTGGGTGCTTGACAGTTCAAAAAGAAGAAACCCCAATGCCGTTCACATGACAACGAACACAATAAGAAGCCTCGGGGCCACGTACCAGACGGTTTTTCCAGTGGTTAGAAAAAGACCAATCGCCAGAAGCCTTCTTGGGTGACATGATATCGTGCCGGGCGACGTTTATTAAATTTTATACGTAAACTGGAAGATTATATTGAAAAGAAGTGGACTTTTCAACTCTCTGTTTGACATATTGTGTCCGGAAAAATAATGAGACTTTGGAACTTCAAGGAACAAATAATTAATACCAAGTGGATGGTGTTCGAGATGGAAAGTCATGTTCTTTCGCTAAGAATAAATTTTTTATTGAAAGGTCCTTCAATTATAAATGAGAGGAAATGGCATCCATAAATTTTAATTTCCCTCAAGCCTATACCACGGAACTCTCTAAAGGGATATAGGTACTCTATTCATTGTAATTAGGTGTTACATATTTAAATTGATTTATAAATGTCAAATTAATCATTTCTCCAAATTCTAATTACCAGTGAAATCGATTGACACAATTATACTCAGTTGTATTTGATTTCTTCTCAGAAGATTTGAGCAATGTCTCTTTCAGTTATGTAAATGGTCGATTATTTCTTAGCCACAAAACGTCTTGCGCGTATATAGTATTATTTGACTGATAAAATGTGCCCATAACTTATTAAATGGTTTACGTAAGTCATATTCCGTTGTTCATTATTCAACTTGCTAGGTGCTCGTATTTCGTACGTGGTATTCAAGTGCATTGCAATAGAATTTATACGTGCATAATAAATGTTGGTTACTCCAAAAATAAATTTTATTGTTTGAATTATTTTAATTCTCGATCATTAACTAAGCATTTCCTGGCATTTAGTTTAAATGTGAACGCAAAAAGGGGTGTTCAGGGGATAGTTTGAGAGGGGAAGAAGTGGCTGCAGAACAAACAGATACGGCCTTCCTGGAATCTATATTTTTATTAAATTTATTTACATATACCCTGTAAGCCAACACTAGGGTGTGTGGCAGGGGGTTAATACACACCGAGTAATTTAATCCGAACATGATACTACCACGTTCGGACAAGGTTATAATGATCCCAAATCGTTCGTGGATGGAATGACATCTCAAATCTATCTGTTCTACACTTAATCTTGCTGACATGATCTCGCATACCGTAGTGTACGATGTGGCTAAAAAAACATTTTCAACATCACTAATAAAGATTCCTCCTTCAAATTAATGTAAGAGATTAAATCTCTAATTTAATCTTCGCTCCGTGAGTATTTCTCAGCCTAGCTCCTTTAATATTTTGGATACGATAACAAGTTTATCATACAAGGTTTTACGAATCTCTCTCCTCTAGACTACACGCGATCCTATTCCGCAATCAATCCCACTTCTTGAGGATCTCATATACGAGTACCTGCAGCATATTTTCAATGAAACCTTACTAGTGAAAAATAACATTTGTATTTCACATTTTCATCACATTTACCTAGTACTCTTCTAATAAATCCTAATTTTTTGTTAGCTTGTCCACATATTCTCCGTTTATATCTCTGTTTGGATATGCGAATATACAGTGAATATAGTATATGGTGGACATAAATAAAAAATTAAATAAATAAATAAATAAATATATATATATATATATATATATATATATATATGTATATTGCGGGTCGCGGTAGTCCAGTGGGTAGAGCGTTGGACTGCTGACTGGAGGGTCCCGGGATCGATTCCCGGGCAAGGCACTCTGGGCACCTGCACTCTGCACCCAAGCGATTTTTCGGGTACCATGTCTTCCTGAGGAACCATAGCCGGCACAGGGAAAGGAACTGGCCCCCCTAACCTGATGTGTGAATTTCACACGCCGTATAGAGCTTAGTACTGGGTGAACTCTACCATCACCTACTAAACCGACCTTCGGGTTGATTACTGTGTTTATGGTTTTTTATATTTTTATATTATACACGTATGTTTCCAACGAACGATAAGGGATCATAACAACATTGTGTGACCGCGATAGGGTCATGTTCGGGTAAAATTTAGTCTGGTGTGTATTTTTCCCCTCCCACACCCTAGGGGTGACTTGGGGGTATGTAAATATATATTGTTGTAAATATATATTGTTGGGTCGGTGATAGACACTTGGGCCGCGATGGAGTGCATTTAAACAGGAAGGGATCCCTGGTTTTGTCAAATCTGTTTAAAAATGTCGCACTAAAGCTCAGTGAGCAGGGAAACCTGTAATGGGCACAAGAGGTGGACCTCGCAATACCGAAGGAAAGGAAGGTAAGGGCTTAATAGTTTTGCAGGTAAACTGCCGAAGTATTCTAAATAAAGTATGCCATTTCGAGACGTTAGTTGATGCATGTAATCCGGATATTGTGATAGGTACGGAGTCGTGGCTAAGTGATCATATTATGTCAAACGAGATTTTTCCCCAAAATTTGTCAGTTTACAGAAGGGATAGGGATGGTCGTGGAGGGGGGATATTTATATGTGTAGATAAAAACCTAATAAGTACATTGGAATGGGTAAGAGATGATTGTGAGATGATGTGTGTTCATGTTAAAGGTAGGAATGGAGGGAAAATTTTAAAAATAGTTGCTATGTACAGAAGCCCCAACGAAGGGATGTACGCAGTCGAGGTATTAGCAGACATATGCTCGGCTAACCCTGAGGATCACACCCTCATAGCGGGGGACTTGAACCTTCCAGGTATTCAATGGTCGGCAGACGAGGTCACGGTGGGGGGTGGGAAGGCCCAAGAAATCGTTAGTCGTCTTATAAACGAGGAGGGTTTTTCAATGCAACAATTTCAGAGTGTAAAAATCATTCGCCTTGACTGGGATTCGAACCCAAATCCCTCAACCTTCCAGGCCTTGGTAGCTTAAGTGGCTAAAGCACTCGACCGGATATTGAGGGATTTGGGTTCGAATCCCAGTCAAGGCGAATGATTTTTACACTCTGAAATTGTTGCATTGAAATGCACATTAGCGGATGACTCCGTTAAAGTTACTGTTGCGGCATCTCCCGCAGTTTCTTTGGAATTTGTCGAGGAGGGTTTTGTACAGATGGTGGAAAAACCCACGCGCGGGGGAAACATCCTCGACGTCATACTTGTGAGACCGAAAAAGTGGGTAGGGGAAGTCGATGTCCTTCCGGGAATAAGTGACCATTCAGCTGTGCGTATATATCTAAACTGGGAGAGGGCTCAGTATAAGGGGCTAGTAAACAAAAAGATAGTTTGGCAATATAAACGGGGTGACAGGGAAGGGTTACAGACCTTTTTAAGGGAAAAATATTCAAAATGGGTAAGTGGTGGGCAGAATGTAGAAGAAATCTGGAAAACATTTAAGGGGATAATGGAGGAGGGATTAAATAAATTTGTCCCGAAAAAAATTCTTAAAGAAAATACTGATCCAGAATTCTACAACCGCAAAATTAGATCCTTGAAGAAAAAACTGAGAGTGATTCACAAAAAACGGAACGAGAGCTCGGAATGGCTCATAATTTACAAAAAATTAGTTCGTGAATTGAATAGAGAAAAGAAAATAGCCAAAGATAGTTTTCTACAGAAAATAATCGGGATAGATAATGGAAATAAATTTTACAAGTACCTCCGGAGGAGGAAAGGCAACAGGGAAAACATAACAGCTTTAAAAAAAGAGGATGGGACACTAATCGTTGATGATAAGGAAAAGGCTAATACGTTTAATAATTGGTATGCAAGTGTATTTAAGGTTATGGTAAATAAAAAGGATCCTGTAGATTCATCTCTGAGTCAACAAGGAGGCGAAAAAATATTAAATACCAAAAGTATTAAAACGACGAGCGCAGAAATTTATAAAAAAATTATGAAAATGAGGGCAAATAAATCAAAAGGGCCAGATGGTATCTCAATTGACTTGCTTAAATTGGGCGGTAGTGTAGTTTCAAATTATATAAATCATTTATTCAATGTTACCTTAAACAATAATGCCCTGCCAAATGCTTGGAAGGAGGCATATGTTACGCCAATTTTCAAAGGAGGAGATAAGGCACTAGTTGATAATTATAGACCGGTAAGCTTGACATCAGTTGTATGCAAGCTATTAGAAAAGATAATGGCTGATTATCTCTGGGACCTGTGGGAGAGTGAGAATTGGTTGTATAGTCGCCAATACGGTTTTAGAAAAGGGCACTCTTGTGAAACTCAGCTATTAGGGTTCTGCCAAGAAATGTTCGACTCTATGGATGCGGGAATAGAGGTGGATGCTATAATAGTCGACCTGTCAAAAGCCTTTGACAAAGTTGACCACGATCGCTTAATGCTTAAGATGGGCCAATTGCCACTACACACAGATGGAAGAGTAATCTCTTGGGTCAGAAATTTCATGGAAGGTCGAACACAAAGGGTAAAATTAGGAGAAGTGTATTCTGAAAAAGCAAGGGTAACATCGGGAGTCCCACAAGGAAGCGTACTTGGCCCGCTATTGTTTTTAATATATATAAATGATCTCCCAATAAATATTAATTCTCAGTTAAGACTTTTTGCAGACGACTGTATTATCTACAGGAAAGTCGAAAATGACAGAGACCGTGACAAACTTCAGAGGGACATTAATAAAATGGCTGATTGGGTGATAAAAAATGGGATGGATATTAATGTTAACAAATGCAAATCCATCACTTTTAGAAATAAGGTAAATGGAAACCATAGGGAATATAAATTCTCAGAAAATGTCATTCCTAGAAGTGATACTGTCAAATACTTAGGTGTATATTGAACTAAGGACTTAAGGTGGGGGCTAAATGTGGAGTACATCTATAAGAAAGCTTTCAAAACTCTTCATTGGGTAATGAGAAACCTAAAAGGGAGCGTTAGAGCAACCAAGGAGAAGGCTTATCAGACCCTAGTAAGACCAATTTTA